>NC_137908.1:28657703-28695203 GCF_963457725.1 Sprattus sprattus | reverse complement strand
TGGGCTTAACTACATTTGCCAGTAGCTTGGCGGTAGCGTCGCTATTTATAAAACCAAGTAACTTTTCAGTAGCTAAGCTCTTTTATTGATCAAGTAGCGAAGTAGCGTCCTCGAAAGCTATTTTCTCCTGCACATTTCGCTTCCCTGCAGCCATCAAACACACACAAATTAAGAAGACAGGATGTTTATATGTGTCACGGGGTGACATTCAATGGGGCCCGGGAATTAGGGTCTTAGGGGAGCACTAATACTGTGGCCCACTGAACATAGCCGGGTGCTAGTTTGGCAAACTAGCTGCAGCTGTAAGGCAGGGAAAATCTCCGCTAGTCATTAGCTAACCATGCGAGTGGAGTACTTTTAAGCCACAGGTTACCAGCAGCAAAGGGCGGACAACACACACGCTAACAGTGGACCTGCACTCTACTGCTTCTAAAGACACCGCCTGTTGGTCCCTGCTCTGACTGTCGTACACCCACCTGCCTTACGCACATTATTACCCTGCACAGCCAGATCGTGGAGCTTACTGCCCGGACTGTTCAGTTTCACTGTGGACATGAGTTCCCTGTGTTGGGTTATTACTGAGTGACCGTTTAAAGTGACATTTCACATTGAGTGCTGTGTTTGAAGTGTTTACACAAATTGTCTGCATCTTTAATAGTGTGGACTTAAGCAGGCTGTTTAGTAACATTACAGGGAAACCAACCATCAAGTAGCCTACATGGAATTGAGTTGTATTATTGTCATTTTATTTTTCGTTTCAGCCACCGTGGTAAAGTTGGTTGGAAGTTGGATATTCAACAGACATTCGGACACCCGTATGTTTAGGGACCATCCACAAATTACACATTTAAAATTTCAAAAGTCAATAGCTTTTCAACAACATGAACTAAAAACATAAAAATGATGTTGAACTGTGCAAAATGTATGCATACACATTGCACAGCCTTTATTTTGTTTATTTTCATATCAGGTTGTAACAAAATGTTTTAATTCAAAATAAATCTTCAAACTTCAATAGCTTTTTGGTCATGTGACTTATCATCCTCAAATTAGTTTCAGAGTGTTCATTGACTAGGTATACATGTTGCACAGCCTTTAGTTTTTTCATTTTCACCTCACACTATTTTCAGTGAATTTTTGAAAAATTGAAACTTCAATAGGTTTTTGGTCATGTGACTTATCATCCTCAAATTAGTTTCAGAGTGAGTGTTCATTGACTATGCATACATGTTGCACAGCCTTTAGTTTTCTCATTTTCACTTCACACTATTTTCAGTAAATTTGTGAAAGTCTGAAACTTCAATAGCTTTTTGGTCACGTGACTTATCATCCTCAAATTAGTTTCAGAGTGTTCATTGACTATGCATACATGTTGCACAGCCTTTAGTTTTTTCATTTTCACCTCACACTATTTTCAGTGAATTTTTGAAAAATTGAAACTTAAATAGCTTTTTGGTCATGTGACTTATCATCCTCAAATTAGTTTCAGAGTGTTCATTGACTATGCATACATGTTGCACAGCCTTTAGTTTTTTCATTTTCACCTCACACTATTTTCAGTGAATTGTTTACTATTTGAAACTTCAATAGCTTTTTGGTCGTGTGACTTATCATCCTCAAATTAGTTTCAGAGTGTTCATTGACTATGCATACATGTTGCACAGCCTTTAGTATAAATCGATTTGAGGATGATAAGTCACATGACCTCGCTATCGCTCGGTCGATACCTTACGGCCTCTGTCTGATATTTACCTGCATGACCTCACTCTCGGCCAGTAAGTAGTTATTATTGTATGTATTACTTTAGATTCAGTAACCATATTCAAAATGAAAGCCATCATATTTCACAACTACTGGAAAACTACAGGCAAGGTATAATGTTTTTTTTTTTTTTTTTTTTACAATTCTGATACCATATTCTGTTTCAGCTATGCTGCAAACTAATGCAATACCATACATGGACTAGTGCTCTATGAACAGAAACTGAGTTCAAACACGCTATTTCTATACTTGACCATAGGAGGGCGCTTTCCACATTCACATTCCACCCGGCCCCTCAGCCAGAATAAAAATTCTTCGGCAGCCAGTAGCACTGTTTTGAACATAAATAACTTTTACAGGGGTGGCTTTTCAGCACCATAATGAAAATCTGACTTTGTAATTTAGCTGTGTTGTTTTGTCCAACTTTTGCCCACATCTTCTTGAGAGGGAATAAATAACGTGTCTGGGAAGGTCGGCGTAATTACCTCGTGTCAGAAAAAGTTTTCTTTTTCTTTTCTTTTTTTTTTTTTCAACGCTGTACCTTCTGCTTTCCCCCCTAAGCTTGGAGCCAGCCTGGGCTAGCAGAACTAGTCTCTGTCTCTCTTCACCTGCAGAAAGGGAATGGACCATTAAAAGACTATTATGGGCTGTGCTGAGAGAACAGAATAGTGGTGTCTGGGTACAGACAAGATGCATGGGAGAGAGAGAGAGAGAGAGTAAGAGGGAGAGAGAGAGAGTAAGAAGGAGAGAGAGAGAGAGAGAGAGAGAGAGAGAGAGAGAGGGGAGTGAGATCCACACACACACTCACAGAAAGATAGAGAGTAAGTGTGAGAGACAGTATGAGAAAAAGAAGTGAGGGTACTGGAGCAAGTTGATCTTCACCTTTAATCATGAGCTCACACACATATACACATTATAGTACATAAAACTGTTTATAGGAGAAGCGGTTTAACACAAGACCAACCGTTGGTCTCATGTGGACTATACATATTTGCTTGTAAAGTAAAAACATTAATTTCTGACTCTCTCATTTAAGAAACCAATTCAAGTTTTAGGTACTTGATTTCAGCAAAATGTTGCAGCAAAATATTTGACCATTTTGACAGTGTTCATGAAAGATCTACTTGTAATTCCTAACCATGTGAATGTGTGCCATCGTTTCATCTTCAAGTTTGATACCTTTACAGATCAGGTTTGACTTATTTACATGCAGATTTTCAGTGTCAGAATGTACATTAAAGAGACTTTAGCATTCACACTATTTCGTCACACAGTCAGATGAAAATTTCAGGGGCAAATCATCAGTCTCTCTTTTTTTATGAGAATCCTTGACCTTTCACCCTTCATCGGTAGCTGCACGTAAAATCTAAAGTCTAAAATCAGATTTGTGAGAGGGGTTCTCCTGAGACACATTCAAACCCATCTCCTCTCATCCATGAATCCTCAGCTGTTTCCAGAGGCCTCTGCCTAGAACCATTTGGGCTTTCCCCACCCCATCATTCCATGTTAATGAAACGGTTGGATGGTGTTTAAAGACGAGGTCCAGGGGGAGGGGGCTGGGGGGGATGGGTCCCTTGACACGTTTCCTCCCTGCTTACCCAATCTTGTCCCCGATTTTTGAGATGAAATTTATAATATCCAATAAAAAGTGGCCAAAGAGGTCACCCATAGTTATTCTGCAGCTCTCTGGGCCTCCTGTGCAAGTGGCTGGCAGTGGCCTGTGACTGGTGTGAATTATACTGAGTTATTATACAGCATTAACGCGTGTCAAGGGTGGTATTACCGACCTGAGTCAATACTTGTCTAAATCAGGTCATTTCAAGCTCTGCAGTGCGGCCTTTCGAGGAGCAGGTCTAATCTAATACAATAGCGTAAATGGATTTAGATTGTTATCGGGGTGCGCTGCACTTTCTGACTGGAGGAGCTCAGTGTGAAGTGAGCTACTGAGATCTTTCTCCCCCTGCTGTTCCTCACAGTGATTACTCTCATTCTCTCTCTCACTCTCTTTGCCTTTTCCTCTCTCCTTCTTTTTCTCTCTCTCTCTCTCCTTTTCTCTCACTCAGCCTCTCTCTTTTGCACCCCCCCTCTCTGCCTCTGACTGTCTCTGTCACTCTGTCACTGTCTCTCCCTCTTTGCCTCTTTACTGTCACTAACTGGCTTTTTCTCTCTCTCATCATAATATTTCAGTACCCTTTCTTTCCTCCGTTCTCTCTTTCATTCTTCCCTTCCTCCCTCTTTGCATTTACTCTCAATCTAGTTCCTGGCTCAGCTTGTGAATATTTCTTTGTGTTTTAAGTTTGTGTTTGAATACACAGTGAGCATACTGAGTGTAGTTAACTATGTCTGTGTGTGTCTGTGTTTGTGAATGAGTGTGTGTGTGTGTGTGTGTGTGTGTGTGTGTGTGTGTGTGTGTGTGTGTGTGTGTGTGTGTGTCTGTCTGTCTGTCTGTCTGTCTGTCTGTCTGTCTGTCTGTCTGTCTGTCTGTCTGTCTGTCTGTGTATGTATATGTGTATGTATATGTCTATGTGTGAGAAAGAGTGTGTGTATTTGTGTTTGTGTTGGTGTGTGTGTGTATGCCTCACGCTCTTAGGGTCAGTGTGTTCACTAAATCATGTGTGAAGGAGATGGATGTGGCTCAGTGGAGGCCAGCTCACTGACTGGAACATACCTAATGCCATGGGGCTTCAGCTGGTGAATCCTATTCTGGCAGTCAGTTAAGGTGCCTCCGCTTTGCTCCTCCCAGGCAAACGAGTAAATCAGATTCCTTTCAGTGTGTGTGTGTGTGTTTGTGTGTGTGTGTGTGTGTGTGTGTGTGTGTGTGTGTGTGTGTGTGTGTGTGTGTGTGTGTGTGTGTGTGTGTGTGTGTGTGTGTGTGTGTGTGTGTGTGTGTGTGTGTGTGTGTGTGTGTGTGTGTGTGTGTGTGTGTTTGTGTGTGTGTGTGTGTGTGTGTGTGTGTGTGTATTTTGAAGTTGGAAAGTATAGTTCCCATCCACTGCTGTTGGAAAAGAGTTAACAGAGCATTCTGCCAAGGGTGGATGTTCATTACAGAATAGGTACTTGAGTATTTTACAATTTTAAAATGAGCTTAAAAGGAGTACATCATCTGTTCCTTCACACACATGTATACTGCACCTCAATGGTGGCCTTTTTAGTTGTAAACGCATGCACTAACACAGGGTTGTTTTTCCTGTGCGAAGCAATTGCTTACAGAGGCATTCAGTATTGTGCAGGTGAGTCCTGTGTGAGTGTTTACAGCCAGTAACACAAGCATTGTGTTGTGGGTGGAAAGGCAAGAGGCAAATGTTTCTAATTTTAATTGCTTTAAGTAATCTTACACAGCTAACGTGTTTCATGCCTACTTGGCTTAAATGGATTACAACAGCTGCTTCATACAGAGTGTGAATGACTGGCATATTTGGTGTTTGGAATACACGGTTTGCATACACAAGTTGCCACTCAACACGTCTTAAGTAGACAAAAAGCATTGAGCAGCAATTCACATCCTTACACAAACATAAACATAAACACACACACACACTCACACAGACTTGCACATACACACAACCTCACACATACACACACCATGTAGCAGATGGTATATCGTGTTATACGCATTTGTTTTCTCAAACATGGTTGTGTAATAAACGATGAGGACTAGAGCTATCAGACCATGTTGTGAGCCCGGTAGCAGGAACAGGACAGGCAAACACATCTACCACTCGCTTCCATCACTTCCACCACCTGCAGAGAGTCCCATCAAGCAGCCGTTAGCAGCACCAACAAATTAAGATGCAACTCGCGCTAATGACATGGGGAGGCATGGTGCTGTGTGTGTGTGTGTGTGTGTGTTTAGAGTGTGCTGTGTGTTTGTGTGTATGTGTGTGTGGGAATGTGTGAGTGTGTACTGTATATGGGTGTGTGTGATTGTGTACATGTGTGTTTGTGTGTGTGTGGGTGGGTGTGCGTGTGTGTGTGTGTGTGTTTTAGTGTGTGTGAGTGTGTGGGTGTGTGTGTGAGTGTGTATATTTGTGTGTGTGGGTGTGTGTGTATGCAGGCCTCTGCAGAAAGGGCTCCACTGCCTGCAATGAGGGCTGTGGCCACTTGGTGTCAGGAACATTTCAACAACGCTGGTGCCATGGAAACAGGGGCATGGTCATATCTAATGGAGCACCTTGCCGGTCTAGGAAGACAGTTATCTTGTTAGTTCTCATGAACTTTTTTTTTTTTTGTCTTTGCCCACTTTGAGATGAACCTTTTGAAAACTTGGTGTTCTTCAGTTGGAGAGAAGTTCCCCCCTCTCTTTTTCTCCTCCCAATTAAACCTCTGAAAACAATGTTAGATCAAAAAATATATATAAAAAGATTTGGACAAATGAATCCACCACATGTCTGACTCTGACCTGCATGACACCTGGAACCTCACTGGACCCTAAATGACATCCACTGCTTTGATGTCGGCAAGATTTCTTTCAATTTACCGGCCGACCTCAAACAGCTCTCACCACTCTGTCGTGTCCGTGTCTGTGTCTGTGTGCCACTGAGAAACAAGAGGGGCTTCTGGTTAAACCCTCTTAAATGAGCTGAACACTGCAGATGTGTTGGGATGGTTGTTCTCACTGAGTCTTTTATGTGGCAAAGCACCAAACCTGATGCAAGGTTATTACTGCAGTGGAGCTGTTCATATAGGGACTATATGCCAAGGCAAACTTACAAATGATTTTTTAATAATTCTGTGAACAATGAAGTCATGAACGCAACTGATGCAGGGGATCCATTATAGAAGAGATGTACAGTTTGGCATTCATATAGCAGTTTGGCATTCATATTTAAAGTAGCCCATATGCACGGCGGTGGTGCTTAGTCGTGTCTGGGTGAAGGTCTCAAGCTGTTTGTGCATGCAGCTCCTTCAGTCCCGGCTGAAGTGAATCACAGAGCACTCAAGGGTGCTTGAGCAGCCCAAAGTAGTGTCTCCATAGATCTGCAGCAGACGTCATAATGACAACATTAACCACAATTACACAGCCATTGATTCTTAACGCCACTTACCACTGCCAGTGTCTGCCTGCCGACTGTTACATTAACTTATTATTGCTCACTTTTTTTTTTTTTTACATGAATGGCATTATATACACACATTCCTGATATCCCATTCCTGGTGAGAGAGAGAGAGAGAAAGAGAGAGAGAGAGAGAGAGAGAGAGAGAGAGAGAGAGAGAGAGAGAGAGAGAGAGAGAGAGAATGAACTCCTTCCATCATCTCCGCGGCTCAGCAGTGTTCTTACACGACGCTTGAGAGGATTTGTGCGTGTTCTTTTGCATAATTCCGTTCAAAGCCTATTTCGCTGTTGATCCCCCACTCTCCTCCTCCTTCTGCTGCATATCCTTTTTGTGTGAAACAATGGGCCGTAAAAGATAACTCATCGGGACAGTGCCTTCTCATTGAGCATCATTAGGGGGTTTTAATTGATTGGCTTATCAAAGTTGGACTTGTGAGTACTTTCGGAGGCCGGGACATGCCTGGTGTAAGGAGGAGATGAGCTGGGGGGGGGGGCTGTTCCTGACCGTCTAGACACACAGCAGCCACGAGAGACCACTGTCTGGGCCATTCAGAGATCAACATTTGCATGATATCTGCTGGCACAGTAGGTTTGTGATAAATCACAGCTGGGTTCTTTAGGATAAGATTGTATTTATCTGTCCATTTGTCTGTCTGTATATGTGCATATGCCCATCCAATCCAGACATTCAGTATGGCCTTGGCTACATCCTTTGTATGTTTTAAAGAATATTTGACTCCCACTGTCTTACTATCAGCCTACTTAACAGTGATGACTTTCGGGGCATGGGGGGACTTTCCTTTAATTTTTGACATTTTCCCCCTGCTCATGTTATCTCCTAATTTATTCACTTTCTACCATCCTTCTCACCCCCCCCCCCCCCCCCCTCTCTCTCTCTCTCGCTCTCGCTCTGTCTCTCTCAGTATCCATCGTGGCGCAGAAGTGGTGGTGCCAGATGCACCCGTGCATGGATGGCGAGGAGTGTAAAGTGCTTCCTGATCTCACTGGCTGGTCCTGCAGCACCGGAAACAAAGTCAAAACCACCAAGGTGAGCAGACGCCTGCCTGTGTCCACGTGTGTGTGCGTGTGTGTGTGTGTGTGTGTGTGTGTGTGTGTGTGTGTGTGTGTGTGTGTGTGTGTGTGTGTGTGTGTGTGTGTGTGTGTGTGTGTGTGTGTGAGCAGACGCCTGCCTGTGTCCACACAGACCACATGGCCCACCAGCTCGGACAGATGTGTGGCTTTGGCACCACAACATAACCCAGAACAGATGCCTGTATGCATGTGCGTGCGTGTGTGTGCGTGTGTGTGTGTGTGTGTGTGTGTGTGTGTGTGTGTGTGTGTGTGTGTGTGTGTGTGTGTGTGTGTGTGTGTGTGTGAGAGGAGCTCTGGCACCCCACCCACCCCGCCTTAGATGGCTCTCGTTGAGGCAGTAAGGTTGCCGATAAGGTGCCTGTTGACAGAATAGTGTTTACTCCCCAAAGTGAAGGCACTTGATTAACATGTAAATTATTCAGGGAATGGGTGATAAGAGGAGAGATGATATAACTCTCACCAAAGACTCCCAGCGGAATCAGATAGTGAGAAGCAGCTTCGCTCACATGGACGAGTCTTTATCACCTTTGAAGTTCAGTGCATCGACGTCTCTTTCTCTCATCTCAATTAATGTCACACAAACAACTCTTCAAAGGGTAGGGAGGACTCTCACACACAAAGACCGAATGGTTAAATGGAAGCACGGTGTGTATGAATATACAGTGAGAGAAGGCCAATCATCTCATCATGACAATTAAACGCTTTTGATCTTGAAAAGAAGCAGTATGTATTGATTTATGACTATCAATGAAAGTTGTATGACAAAGGCACGCAAGCTAGTGGCGCAGTCAACCACACAAAACAAACAAACTGCACAAGCCTCTGATGGCACTGCCACGCAGATGCAAGCATTGTGGACTGACGGGGGAAAAAAAGACAAATGCACTGCATGCGTGTAAAGCAAAACAACTGCCCTGTTAATTTCCATGTTGAAGACAAATTGATTTAAATGAAGCCCCCGCAAAGCCTTTTTGTAATCTGGCGATCTGTGAAAGTTAATTTGCCAGTTTGGGTTTGCACATGGAGCAGGTGTGCCTTGCTCACAGGTGAGGTATTAAAAGGAAAAAAGAAACAGTTGCGGAGAGGGCTCAAAACGCCATAAGAGTAATTGCTCGGAGAGACGGAATAACAGCTGAACATCTGTCGCATTCATTATAATGCATTACGGCTGCGGGTTCCACCGAGGGTTTCAAATTAAGAGTCCTAATTAAATTGGTGAGAGGCAAAGGCAGAGGATGAGTGACAGATGGAGCTGGGCACTCAGTGGAATTAATGACCCCCTGTCTGCGGGCATCTCGACAGGTGAGGTGGTGTCTTGGCGGGCAGGATTCCCTGCGCCCTCCTGCTTCTTCTCGGACAAGCCAGTGGGGGACTGGCAGTGCTGGAGGGAAGGAGAGCAGAGCGGAGAAGAGGAGAGGAGAGGAGAGGAGAGGAGGGGAGGGGAGGGGAGGGGAGGGGAGGGGAGAGCTGAGCAGAGTGGAGGAGAGGAGAGGAGAGGAGAGGAGAGGAGAGGAGAGGAGAGAAGAGGAGAGCGAAGCGTGTGCTCCTTGCCGCATTGCTGGACATCAATACTGCATTTGCTCACTGTGGAGGCAGAGGTGCAGATGAGGCCCCGATACAGATGCCACAGTACATTATTGCTGTGTGGCAGAGTCCCTCTCCATCTCCTGCTGACTCTACTCTACTCTACTCTACTCTACTCTACTCTACTCTACTCTACTGTACTCTACTCTACTCATCTCGTCTCGTCTCGTCTCGTCTCGTCTCATCTCTACTCTACTCTACTCTACTCTACTCTACTCTACTCTACTCTAATGTGCTCTACTCTACTCTTCTCTTCTCTTCTCTTCTCTTCTCTTCTCTTCTCTTCTCTTCTCTTCTCTTCTCTTCTCTTCTCTACTTTACTCTACTCGACTTTACTCTACTCTACTCTACTGTTCTCTTTTCTTCTCTACTTTACTCGATCTTACTCTACTCTACTCTACTCTACTCTACTCTACTCTACTCTACTCTACTCTACTCTACTCTTCTCTTCTCTTCTCTTCTCTTCTCTTCTCTTCTCTTCTCTACTCTTCTCTTCTTTCCTCTTCTCTTCTCTTCTCTTCTCTCCTCTACTCTACTCTACTCATCTTGTCTCATCTCTACTCTACTCTAGTTTTCTCTACCTGCCGTTGGCCTCAGTGGTCCCTGAGTTCCGTTGTTGCCCTTCTGTAACATCATATATTTACGCGCTTTAATACTCGCTATTGCTAATAAGTTTATGTTTATGTTGTTTTATGTTTGCTCTGTTTATTGGTTTATGTTATTCTGTGCATCTCGGCTGTGATGGAGACAAATAGTTAGCTTTTCTCAGTCCCACTGTGGTGTTAACAGTGCTTTGTGTATATAATGTATGTAACGTTAATAGTCTATTTAATTGTAGTTTATAGCTGTTGGTTTAAAATTCAGATCACTCTTTAAGTCTTCAACATCTGTCTTTCCTTAGGTCACACGATAGCCAGAAAATAGTTGACCATCAGCTGGATCTACAGTGTAAGCCTAAGACCATCGATCCACATGTGAACATGCGAGAAAGGACTGCCCGTCTGGATTAGACCATCCTTGTAGCTTTCTGCTGGATTACACAACCAAACCAACATGGGCAAAGGCTCCTCCTGGATGGGAATAAAACTGTGAACAATATGGACCAAAACCCACACAACATGTTTGTGTGAGGCACCATGCGCAATTCATCAGCTCTCTTTATCTAATGGATACCATGAACAGTTAGGGTGAGCGTTAGGTTCATCATACACTCCTGGCGACCAGAGACGCTCTTAAGGCAAGACCGCTGTGTCCTGACAGGTTTTGAATGTGCATTCCTCCTCTCTCTCTCTCTCTCTTTCTTTCTCTCACTCTTTCTGTCTGTCTCTCTCTCCGCCTCCACAACTGCGAGAGAGTTTATGGAAGAGTGCTTGGATGTCCTTTAGTGGCGGGAAGCTGTCGAGTTGTACCGCTCTGAGCCTTCTCAGCCAGAATGACTTTATATTCATGAGCAGGGACGCAGAACACACAGAAGGCGTGAATCACAAATTATTGTCAAATTGCTCTTGTGGGTCAAGTCACAATAATGTTTTTTCCCCCTCTTTCTCTCTTTTTTTTCTGGAAGTCATTTTGCAGTTCTAATTAGTGTTGCTGAATAGAATTATAACAACACATTAAAAATGTATGTAAGATATTTGCACTAGTTTAAACCATTTGGAAGAAATTGTTGTTTTTGTAGCTCTTCTCCCGTCTTTCGCTGTGGGTGTCACATACAATTAAAGAGAGAAACATTTTATAACATTGCTGCCTCTGATGTTGAAGTAGAGCTGCTAGTTCCTAGTTGCTGCTAAAATATAAGTAAAAGGATGGTCTTGCTCAAAGCCACTTGTGGGATAATGTCTTTTCAGTTCTTTAACAGTTTGACATTTTCAGAGTTCTGTTTAGTGTCTGCAGTTCAACCAAGGTCTTACTCTTGTTTGTCTATGCAAGCGTCTTTCCCAGGGCTTTGGCCCCTGAAAATCACATTGAAGGTCCTGAAAATCTGAAATATCATTCAGTAGGCTTATACAATAGACTTGAGCTGATGATTCTGTCCACTTTATTCCTTAAAAAGAATTGTTTCTGAATTGTATATGAATGAAGGTTATAACGTGTGTTTGTTGAGTATAAGAAAGCATTTCTTGAATACATAAACCAAAATCACTTCTCCATTTTGAGTCACTGGCAGATGGTCTCGCTCCTGCGCTGTGGCATTTGTCCTTGTCTGGCCGGCTGCAGTCCATGCCTGTGATGGAGCTGGTTTGGCCTGTAATGGATAAGTCTGCAGAGGCACCACCAGGGATAGCCAGTCCACATCCCTTCTGCCACCCACCACCCACCCCCGTTTGCCCCTGCCTTCTGGGGCTTGTGCCTTTGGCTCCACTGGCCTGTGAAGTGTGCAGGAACGAGGACTCCATCCTGTCGTTGGCACCCTTGCCCGGGATGAGCTCTGTGCCCTGTCAGCAAGCCTCGGCCATGCAACCAACCAAACGGCGAACCCTGGCTTTACACAGGGGGTTGCGGAGGGCCCTTCAAACTGTGTGAGCTATGATAAATCTATTCTAGCCGCTTGCGTTTCCAGTATGCCGAGCCCCAGACCGCTGGGGACTGAGGGGCTAGTGGCAGCCTGAAACCCTCATTACGCAAGCCTGGATATGGGAAGGCCTCTCCTGGGAGTGGACACGTGTATTTTTAGGCCCCGCGCAGTGTGAAGCACTTACTGCTCGACACTGCTCCCGTTTTCACCAGCTCTAAGTGTCACACGAAGAGTAAAGAATATGTGCATACAGACACACACTCATAGACGCACACCCATACATCCACATCCACACATATAGATATACACGCACGCACACAAGCACGCACGCACACACGCACACACACACACACACACACACACACACACACACACACACACACACACACACACACACACACACACACACACACACACACACACACACACACACACACACACACACACACACACACACACATACACACACACACACACACACACACACAGAGACACAAAAATGTTCTGACACACATATTACATAATTATAATCATTGCATTCCACACTGGTCTCTGATTCTGAAAACAAGGAGATATGCTTACACTTCACATCATGGATTTCTGTCCTCTCTTTTTTGAATGTGTTCTGTTTCTGTTCTGTTTTTCTCTCTTTGTGTGTGTGTGTGTGTGTGTGTGTGTGTATGTGTGTGTGTGTGTCTGTGTGTGTGTGTGTGTGTGTGTGTGTCTGTCTGTCTGTGTGTGTGTGTGTGTGTGTGTGTGTGTGTGTGTGTGTGTGTGTGTGTGTGTGTGTGTGTGTGTGTGTGTGTGTGTGTGTGTGTGTGTGTGTGGGTGTGTGTCAGAGCCTCACTGCCTGTGTGTGTGTGAGTGTCGATCCATCTACCCTGAAGAGCCACAGCAAGCTTGATGACAGAGCCAGGTCTCCTGGGGTGGGCTTGGGAGGAGACGGAAGGGGGAGGGGTGGCATGGAGGGCCAATGAGCCGCTAGTGTTGAGAGAATGGGGACGGCTCACTTTAGCGTGAATGGCAGCCATGCCCCTCCGAGGGCGCCATGCTTCACGGCTGGAGCTGATATCTCTCTGCAACAGAATCAATATTTGAAGACAATTTTTTCAATTTTTTTTCTCTCTTTCCTCCCCCCACCCCCTTTCTTCCTTGTCTTCTTCTTTTTTCTTCTTCTTCTCCACTCCCCGGTGGACGGCACCCGGCGCAGTGACTCTGGCCATGCTTGGAAGGGAGAAAATGAGAACTGTCCCCAGCTGTCAGGCACGTCTTAGGTCACCATTATTTACAGAAAAATTGCATAGCGCACCACATATAAAATTACCCTGTGCCTGGCCTCTGAAACACCTCTGCGGCAAAACAGACATCCCAGGAGGGAAGGCAGAGCAGGAAGCGAGCCTCACCAGAGCTTTACAAGATCTTTACAAAGATTTTCAGCGGACTTCACCTGTTAAAACAGGACTGAACCGAGCCCTTGGATCATTGAGATGGTTTTATTTCACCGTTGACTGCACAGTTTTTGGAGTGTGGAGTCTGCCATTACACAGCGTTGTATGATTAATTCCTCCCCGCAGTGGTGTGGTGAGGGGTGCATTGTGTGTTTGCTGGACTGTGATCTCAGGTGAATACCTAATTGGTGAATCGATGTCCTACAGAAGAGAGAGTTCTATCATCTGTCCGTGGAAGATGGTCTGAATGATTACAGCTGTGAGGGAATGGCTGGAGAGATGAGTCAGTAGCACAATGAGAGAGAGAGAAAGAAAGAGAGAGAGAGAGAGAGATGGGGAAAGAATGAAAGAAAGAGAAAGAGAGTGATAGTTCTAGAATAGAATCAACAAGAGTTCCAGATGCGGTGTGAGAGATAAGAGGAAAATGACACAGCCGTGGGGATTCACAGTGTTTTAGGGAGCAGTGTTGTGTTTAATGCTGCTCCATCCCAAGAGACCGCTTACATTATCAAACTTTACTGCGCCGCACTAACACCGCCTCGCTCGTCTCCGTGGCAGTGAGACACAACCTGAGTGGAAAGTAAACAGATTGAGTTATTTTCGCTCACCTGCCATCTTGTGTCAGTTTCAATACGTAGTTTCTTTTCTGTGAAACGCTTGAAACGAAAGATATATTTAGACTAAGTGTAAATTATAAACTGAAGTTGAAGTTGAGTGTGTAATTAGCATATGGAACGGCGTGGAGAATGCTGGAGGTGGCTCTGTGCAGTCTCAATGACAGATGGCTAAGAATCGTAGCGCCCATTCCTGACACAGTGTATTCACTTGATTAAAATGTGATTCTACTCCTCCCAGGCAACCGATTCACTCTAATCCACCATCTCAGACAAACACACAGACATAGAATAGTAAAGTATTTATATAATTTTAATTTGTCATCAAATGATCACCCAGTTCTGCTCTCTAATTCATCATGTTCACCTTCAGCCAATGTCTCAGACATTCATTTCATTAGCCACGCTCTCTCGCACACAACACGCCATTAACTGCGATGCAGCAACAATAAACAGCGACTTTAGAGTTTCAACGCCCAGAAAAGGGGCACCAGAGAAAAAAAAAACGAAACCCCCTCAGCGCTTTGATATGGATGCGCTCAGTCTGCGCTGGAATGATACCACTGTCAACGCTCGCAGCGAGGACTCATTAACTTCAGCAGGGAGACTCTCGGCAACATGCCGCCAAAGTCCGTTATCTCCCAAAAGCAATTAGCTACTGTAGGCTCTATTGACCTGCGCCATTGTTGGACTTGCCAGTAGCGCGCACACGGGCTGCACCTAAGAGAGCGCGCGATGCCAGCGGAGGTGCCAATGTGACCAGCGCTGATAAAACCGCGCCTGCAGCAGCAGATAGACTCTCTGGGGGGCACGTGGGGGTTGCTGGGTGGCATGGCAGCGACAGGAATATTAACATGGCGTATGCTCACATATCCAATACAATTGAACCGGCCTGACAGGCATTTCATGCAGATGGCTTGGAACGAGTGGGAGAAAGAAAACAAATATGTGGATTAACACAGAGCAGCCCGTTTCAGTTGTTGTTTGGGCTGCAGTGAGAGAAGAGCATGTTAGAGACAGCACTGGACATTGTGAGATGCAATGATTCAACGCTGATCTAAAACTGGGCACAAATGTCACATTTCCTATTAATGTAGCTATAGCTCCCGTTTAATAGTGACAACACTCCCACACAGAATGCGTACTGTGCAGGAAGTGAAAATGTCAAATTAGCTAATTCCTACATTCACACAGCTTAACCCCTTTGGGCCTGTGAATTTTGCATGTATATTTGTGAATACTGCAGGGTAATGCATTAATGCCTGCATATCCATGAGGCTAACCCGAAGTTCATAGTTACTTACCACATAGAAGCCCATATGAATCTGAACTGTCTGAATTTTAGTATGTATGTGAGTATGTTGCATGTGTCAACCATAAGTACTGTTTGCACAAGGAGATCCCTTGCTGATTGTTTAAAAAGTGCCTGATGAAATTGAACTTCAAAATTCAGTGTTATGCTATTTGTAAACATGTTCTGCTGACATGGTTAATTAGTGTGAAACAAACATGCCTAAGCGATTTATTCAAAAAGAAAAGGCCACGTGGAAGCACCACAAGAAGTCTCCGAAAAACACAACCGCAGCAAACTGTCAAGAAAATGATACATTTCCATTTCCACCCTCTGTTTGGAATTAACAAAAATGTTAAACGTTGCGCATAATTCACGTTCCGCATCCAAAATGAATGTTTTCTCATTTATATAAGGACAGTTTTCACACACTGCTTTTCCTGCGGCACAATTTTTTTTTCATCTCCAGAGTTGTTCAGGCTCACTATGAGCGGCCCACTCAAACGAAACGCGCCCGTGAGAGAGAAAAGACATAGCCTTGCCTCTCAAGCACCTGACAAAAGAGAACCAAAGCCTTGCCTTCTGATCCAGTGGATTAAGTGTGCTCTTCCCCACAGTGTTAAATACCGAGATGAGGATTCATTCCCAGTGCATCTTGTCCATGCCAGGCACAAAATGGAGGGATTAGGGAGGCAATGGAAGATGAGCTGAGGAGATAGGTTTGTGCCAGGGACAGTCTGTGACAGATATTTCACCACATCAGACACATGTCAAAGCCGTTTATATATTTTCCTGCTCCTTTTCCGAAAGAATTAGGCCAGTGGGATTGTTTGTGGGGTATTAAACGGCAGGCTAACATTTTCTAAAATGGCAGAGCAGCCTTGTAAACAGCCGTCTTCATTCAAAAAGGGGAGGTGAATAATTGATGGCTTGTAAAGGGATCTGGCTTTGGGGGATTTTGAAGCATTGATTCTGACTGTTAAACAGAAGGGAGGAGCAAGGCTTCAGGGGGGCATTATTGTCCTGGTGCCTCCTCTTCACCCTCTCTTCTTTAGGGGGGGGGGGGGGGGCACAAACACTTCTTCTTTACCCACATCTTTATTTCCCCCTGTTAGGCCTCTGTGTCTTTTCTTCCATGTTCCACACCTTTATTTGTTCGGTCTCTGCTCTTTCTTTCTTCAGACACACACAAACAAACACAGACAGTGTGTATGGCTGCCTTACTCCTCCTTCAGAGTGCCAAGTGGCATTAGCTGATAACAATACTGAGGCACAAGCACAGCAAAAGTAAGGAGGATGAAGGGAGAGAGAGAGAGCAAGAGATGGAGGGAGAGACAGCAAGAGAGAGAGAGAGAGAGAGCAAGAGAGGGAGGGAGAGAGCGCAAGAGGGAGAGAGAGAGAAAGAGATGGAGGGAAAGACAGCAAGAAAGAGCGAGAGAGAGAGCAAGAGAGAGAGGGAGAGAGCGCAAGATCGAGAGAGAGAGCAAGAGATGGAGGGAAAGAGATCAAGAAAGAGCGAGAGAGGGAGGGAGAGAGAGCAAGAGAGAGAGTAGATAAAAAGCACCTTAACTAAGCTTGCTTTCTGAGCTCTGACTTTTCTGTCTTGAATTGAATAGAACTAAGATAATTACACAAATGACATTATAACGTTTGTCAGCTTACATTACACAACACTGCTTTGATAAATGTCATACAGCATTCAACACTGGCATCTGTTCATTATGTGTTAAAAATTTACCAAATGGAATATATTACCTATGGTTAGCCTCATAGGATCATTTATATATCTTCCTGCAGAACTAAACAGAGAGAGACTGTTCCCTTAAGGTATATGTCCTGATGTTTGTTTACACCAATGGCTCCCACTGTATTGATTGGGCCTTAATTATAATGGCTGCTTGCGCTTACCTCTTGCTAATTAATTCAGACAGTTAAAATCTCACTCGTGGCCGCCGGGGCCAGGTTTGGTGTGGGGCTTGAGTTTCCTGACGCCTCTCTTTGCCTGTCTCCACCACTCCGACTTTGCTGTCCGAGGGCCCAGACCCAGCTGGCGGAGGATGTCAGCGGCCCATCACGTCTAATGCTTGGTGGCAGACAGTGTACTACTTAAGATCATGGGCGAGACCCACAGATCAGGGGCCTGAAAGAGCTTCACAGGGAATCAAAGCAGAGTCATCAGACCCCCCCAGTCCCCAGTCAACTTCAGCTGTCGGTGCGGTCCGGTGCCAGCGCCTCGGATTGTGGGTTAGCAGATGGCTACAGCAACTCGCTCAAGGGGCTGAGGCTACTCAACATGGCACTCGCATCACCAGAGAGCAGGAGTGAGAGAGAGAGAGAGATAGAGAGAGAGAGAGATAGAGAGAGAGAGAGAGAGAGAGAGAGAGAGAAAGAGAGAGAGAGATAGAGACATGGAATCCACAGCACCAAGGTCAAGATGGCTAGGGGGTCCCTTCTAAGACGTGCTATATTACTGACTAACGAGACGGAGTGTGGAGTACATGGCAAGTTCTTCTGGAGGGACTGAGGGCAGATTAGTGTTTTTACAACCTTGTTGGGGTAATTGCATTTGTGGGGAGTTTATCTTCTAGCAACACGCTGAGAAATGTTATGGGTCAACAACTTGAAAGGATTGCCTGTAGAAATTATGACAAAAATAAGCTTACTCCATGAAGAGAAAAGTGTTACATGGAGATAAGAGCAGATTTCAGAATATTTACTGTTAGCCTACTCGGAAGACTCACCATATGATATTTACGTTGTGAAAGTAGTGGGTTCAGATCACAACTCAGTACAATGGTTCCTACCATGAAGTTATCGCATAGATCTGCAGAGAGTCATGGTGGATTACCCTTCCAGGTACCACTTTACAATAAGACTCCATTATAAATGGTTTATAAATAGGTTATTAATTAGGTTGTAAACCCTTTGTAAGTCATTAATAAGCCCTTATAAATGAGTTATAAACACAGTTTTTATACATCGATGCGGGATCACTATTTGGGAAGATCCCCATCTTGGCAACCCACTGTATATCCCTTAACTTGCTCTACTAGCCCAATTGCACACTCCCTACCATTCTTGTATCTGTTACTATAGATTAAACCCCAGGAGGGGGGGCTCACAAAAAAACAACTTTACAATAAGGCTCCATTTTGCCAGTTATAAATGTTTGTAACTGATTACTAAATGATGATGTGTTTTACTAGACCTCCTCCTGGGGTTTAATCTCTAGTAACAGATACAAGAATGGTAGGGAGTGTGCAATTGGGCCAAGATGGGGATCTTCCCAAATAGTGAGCCCGCATCGATGTATAAAAACTGTGTTCATAACTCATTTATAAGGGCTTATTAATGACTTACAAAGGGTTTACAACCTAATAAGTAACCTATTTATAAACCATTTATAAACCATTTATAATGGAGCCTTATTGTAAAGTGGTACCCCCTTCCATTCATTTCAATAGCCAATGCTTTGCTGCCAACTTAAGCCTCCGGAGGTACAATAATGATGGCCGCATTCAGTTTCTCAGTACTGGCACCAAAACTATGAAGAGCTATGACCACTGTGACCAAAACATTGACAGGCCACATTCCCACGTGATTTAAACCAGCCTATGGGAAATAAATGTCTTGGCACCAAAATAGCCGGTGCTAAAAGGCTGAGGCTAACACCCTAAAGCCTGAACCCAAGGTACCTTCAGCTTTTGTTTGACCTTTGCCCGATGTTTATCAAGTCTTGGCTCAAAATGTACTGAGCCATTTGTAAATTGGGCATCACAAGTCCTGTAAGCCAACACACTCTAAAAAGAGTACATTTAAATACATAACTTCACTGCTAGGCCTCATTCACTTTTAGAAGCAATCAAAATGCATCCATGTTTGCTGCCATGTTTGCTCTGGTTGCCTAAGCGAGTGTTACCAAGGCTAAGAATCCCTTTTTCAGATAGGTGCCAGCCACATGCAGTAATTAAACCTCCTTCCTGCCTTGCTCTCCCCCAGCATTTCTGCATTGGGTTGAGGCAGAGCAAGCAGACCTTGGACCCAGATGTAATTAGACTTGGTAATGACTGTGGCCTGTTTACTGCCTAAGTCCCCACTAATGATAAATGCAGTTGACTCACGGAGTTCCGACTGCACTTCAAACAGAGTCTGTGGCTGCAGTCCATATCAATTAGCCTGTGAGAGGCGTCACATCATTCACTTACTGCCCCATGCAGAGCCCCCACCTCAACTTTCGCTGTCCAATTATTTGTTGTTTTCAGTCATTTTACTGCATCCCCTTGCTCCCCGAACTGAAGACGTTAAGCAAAGAAATATATGGGAAGAACGAAGAAAATGGCACAATTGGGTTTGTGAAACATTAATCACTAATGCCTCAATACCAGCTGTCTTGAAATATCCTTAAACTGATGCCAAGGGTGAATTGTTAATGACTTCATAGTTGTGATAGATGATTGCTTAATGGATGATTATGAGCTGAGTACCCATGTGCACAGACGGCATCATGCATACCAACGATGAAAGTCACCCGACAATGAGCGCTTGAAGGTAAAGAAATGTGCGGCACTCGACGCCTTCCCCAGACGGCTTAACTAACAGCTCAGCAGTCTACGTCTGCTTCAGCCATGCTGCCTCTGGCACTACCAACTGTTCACCTCTCCTCCATGGACATTTCCTGCTGGATTTACACTGGTGGGTGAGGGCTTTACACTCCGTTCTGTGCTGCAAAACCGCCGTACGCCTTCCCTAAAACGTATATCAGTGAGGATATCAATGCTAATGCAATACATAGATTTTAAAAGGCCACCAGTAATCATGAAGTCATCCTGAAACACTCCAGTCAGCACTGCAAGAAGAAAGAGAGAGAGTGAGAAAGAGAGTGAGAAAGAGAGATAGTGAGAAAGTGAGAAAGGAAGAGTAAAAAATATCTTGAGTAAAAATTGCCCTCCTCTTCTTACCTCGCTTCATTGTGTCCTGGTGACAGTCACGTCACAAACACATGAATGTTTCTCTTGGCTGCGTGCCTGGGAAGTGACATTCACGCTGGGGTGGAGAGTAAGCGTGCTCTCTGCGACGACTTCGCCTGACTCCTGGCCACCTGCTCACCGCCCTGGAGTTCCAAGGTGCCTGTGGGCCCCAGCCAGGCAGACCCCCTCCTCACGCCACCCTGCCCCCCCCATGCCCCCCACCCCCCCGACCCCCACGCTGACTTGCATGTTTTCTCTTCTCTCCTGACCCACCCATTATGAGGCCAGATCAGCAAGACAGGGACACAGGGCTGGACCCTTAGGGACCTGAGTGATGATGTGACAGCATAAGGACTGATATTGTGGCTCCATCTGGAGTGTGTGTGTGCATGTGTGTGTGTGTGTGTGTGTGTGTGTGTGTGTGTGTGTGCGTGTGTGTGTGGGTGTGTGCGTGCATTTTCTGTGTGTGTGTGTGTGTGTGTGTGTGTGTGTATAGAGGACAGTTGTACTGCATCAACATGGCTCAACCTTTGACTGTCTTTAGGAATTACACTGCAAGGACATCTGTACGGCTGTGTGTGTATCACTCTGGTAAAGGTCTCTGTCTTGTTGCGGGCGCGTGATGAGGAGGTGGAGGTGATGTCTGAGGTGTGGTTCTTGGAGAGTTTGGCCCCAGGTCCCTGCTGTGTACAGATGAGACTGTCACTCTACCCCCTCAGTCTTCTGCAGTATTATAAACATGAAAAAAAAAAACATGAAAAAAAGATGGTCAGTATGTTGATCACATTTTTTCCATATGTACACCTGTTGTGTGCTGTCTCTCTCTATTTCTTAACTTGCCTCCCTTTCTTTTACACGCCTCACTAAATTAAAAGTTTTATACATCTCATACATATATGTATATAATGTACAAATATAAATATATATGTACATTACTAAATCTAAGATATATATGCATTTTGTATATCTTAGATTTCACTCCCTTCAGTTACAAGACAGATGTGCAATTTTGTAGCAGTGAGAAGGCCCTCAAGCATACAGCTTTAGATACGGAGGATCAGTTTGTGACACATTACCATGGCCAAGCACGGCACCTTCACCCTGCTCGCAAAGTAATAGGAAAGATGAGAGGAATGTTTGATTCAGATATGAGCAATTCAGCTCCACATTTGAAATCATAAATGGGAAAATCAAGCATCTCCCTTGTCATACAGTTTCAGAGGACATTACGTGTAAGAGTCCTGGAGGCTGACAGACTTCTTTGAAAGACACTCCATCAATATGTGACACATATTTACAAGAGTCTGTGCTCCATGAAGGTCTCTTTGATGTATATTTGCACGTCAGAGATGAAGGGCTTAAGCTAATACTTCATCCGCTTCAGATACAGACTGATTTATTCACAAACCCAAGACTGTAAACAGAGGTGCAGATGTTTTGGCAAAAGCTGTCTCTATTATCTGAACTGAATGAAGTGTGATGTTGAACATAACTGTAACAAACTTATACTTGTTCATAGCCAATGTAGTTGGCTTTCCCTGAAACTCTGCTGTACAATGATACTGGATACCGGTACTTTACTTATAATTCGCTTCGGATAAAAGTGTCAAGTATATCAATGCATACTTCCCATAGATTAAGACGTCTCTGTATGAACTAGGCTAGTCATCTCTGGCACCCTGATGTCTTAAAACACCAATTTAAGTTGCACAAATATAACTATGCACCACACATTCACATAGAGCAGGCTTGCATATTCCCTGAGCATATGCTCCAACACCCTCCTTTATGTTCTCAACAAACATTCATTCAAAGGCCATACACTCATGTGCGCTTTATCTCTCTATCTCTCTCTCCACACACACACACACACACACACACACACACACACACACACACACACACACACACACACACACACACACACACACACACACACACACACACACACACACACACACACACACAGATGTACACAGCTCATAATTAACCTTTGGTGTAATTATTACAGCGTGCCAGGTTTTTCAACAATGACTCCAGAGCACTGTCAGGCAGGCGGGCTGTGCAAAAGGGAGCAGCCGGCTTGGATTAACAGGCCACTGGAAATTAAAAACCCAGCCAAAGTGTTTGTCTCCGGGAGGCTGCGACCGGGGCGAGGGCCATTGTTTATGGAAAATAAAGTGATAGAAAAAAAGGTTTCAGATAAAGAGGTTAGGGAGAGTGAAAGGAATCAATTAGGTTTTTTTGGGCAGGGTCTTAAGATTCATTAGTGACAGTTTAATTAGGTGAGAACAATGTGCTGATAATTACATAGGCAATAATTAATACACTTAATGCAACAAAGAGAGCGTTGAGAACACAATCATGAGCTAATGGGTTATTACAGAGTAGATACCATCAGTAATTTTCCAATGGAATAGTGCCAGAAAAGCTGCCGCTGGCATTTAGACAGCTTCTCCATTTCACCGTGGCTTTTTTTTCAATTGGACACTTCAACCATAGCTGCCATTACAATTGTTTATTTGGCAGCTACTTTCATCCACAGCGGGGTACAGCACCAGTTGGACATGTTCTTTCATCTGACTGCTCCCTCTCCTTGGAGTCAAACATGTGACCTTGGCAACTGCTTTTCCAGCTGATCCTCATGCTGTATTGCTGATGTTTGCTAGCACAATAACAGTCCCAAGCCCTTCATTATTATCGAAGCATTTCTTATAGTCTTATAGTACTGTGTAGTTTATACATTATGTCCAGATTCCTTGTGTTCCTGATATCAGCCAAGAGGTGAGCAGATGTACAGTGCTTCTACTGTTGCTGGTAGAAATGCTATTTCCCTATAAGAGAAATGTGGAAATCTTACAATCTAAGCGAATGATTGTCTCCGTGTCCATGAATGCCAGGATGACTGAAGCGTTCTTCTCCGCCCATGGTGAGTTATTTTTGGTGGGAGGCTACCGTACACAGTGCTGGACTGAAGATGGATCGACCGAGGATATTTGCTTTTATTGGACATGTTTTTGTGTTGACCGAGGGTAAATGGTGGAAGAATGATGTTTCATAATGTGCTGTGAAGAAATCAGATAGCCCCCTTTGAGGATTGTTGCCTTCTCTGTTGAACAGTCACAATTTAGCTCATAGCCCACTCCTCTGTCGACTTTAATGACTCTCATTTCCTGTGGTAAATCACCCTACTCCATCATATGATATGAGGGAACTGATGTACAGTATATTGATATATATTCTTCATGTCATGAATCATCTCATAGTAGACTCATCAGTCACTGGATTTCATTTCCCTCTACTTCACACAAATCAGACAGTCAAACAGTTTTGTTTCTTCCTTGCTTGATGACATTGTACTCCTCTATACATGTTGATCTACATGTTATTTAACACGACGGACACACTCTGTGGAAATACAGAGATTGTACTGTAATCCAGATAATGTATTCGCATATGTGCATGTCCTAAGAGCATGTGTGCGTGGATGCATGCGGATTTCATGCATATGCTCTGACTTGGAAGCAATCACACATGAAATATTAAGAGTCTGCAAAGGGGGGAAATGTGCCTGTCACCCAACAGACAGCAGATAGAAACAGCCATAGGGCTTAAGCCCGCACACACACACACACACATACTCAGACACTCATGACAGCCTTCAACTCTAACACTAGAGCATGCCTGCCCACACAAAGCACAAACACACACTCACATACGGAGAAGAAAAGAGATAAGTGTAAGGTCATGCATGATTTTATCTCATCCTGTCAACATTACACACCAGCTGGATAAGGTGAAGTGCCCCCTTAAAGGCTAAGGAGTCTAGCAAGGTGAATGTATGACTGCATGTATGTATGAGGAGGGACAAATAATCCAATTCTGGTGATTGTGAGCACGTTTGATGATGCCTATATTAGATATTGATATAATGTGGAAGGGCATCTGCCTTTAAACCTCCCTTCCATACATATTGTATTCCTCATCTTCAGGGGAAGCTGAACACGAGGCGATACCCTCAGACAGACCCTCCAGTGAAACACAGACACACATGGCCCTCTCTCATGCCTAACTAGCCCTCATGCTAATCCACCATGGAGCAGGGCAGTGTGGGTAACATCTGCAGAGCAAAGGAGACAAGGCATCCACCCTGGCATCCCACACAAAACAACAGGATATGTAACATTATATTGAAATATGTGCTCTTTATTATAATAGTGCATGGAAACATACAAGAAAATGTATTACTATAAAAGAAAACAGTATTTTCCATCTCATTGACTTTCACTCAGATGATGTGCTGTGTGGTGACCTTTACACTGAAATGTTGCATTTCCCAGGCAGTCTTTCTCAGCCACCTTATGGAAAGTCATGTGTGTTCAACACATCGTCCCCCCCCCCCCCCCCCCCCCCCGCTGATGGGTTTTGATGGGAGGTCTGTGAAAACAGTTTATTATGAAAGCGGAAAGGTCCCTGGGAAAGGAGGCAAAAGCCGCCAGCAAACTGACTGATAGGGCCCTCTTGCTGTACTTGTAAACAGCAGCACATGTAATGGAATGCCAGTGTGGATCTATAATTAATACAAAAAAGAGGTTTTTAATAGAAGTTAAAAGTGCTTTCCTGTAGAAGAGGAGATGGGGCCTTGAAATGCAAAGAGAAAATAACTGTTCAGTTGATTGTAGCACAAAAATGTGTCATATTGAGATTGAGCCTCACTCAAAGTTTCTGCAAATCCTTATCCAGTGTTGAAATACTGAAAAAACCCAAAATAAGAATTCACTGAATAAGATTTTGCCGATTTCAGTCACCCTTCAGACATCCGAGGGCAAACATAAAGAATTGGATGGAAAAATCACTTAATCCGTTTTTTTTTTTGTTCAGTTGGTACTTTTGAGAGATGGCATTGGAACTGTGTCTGTAGTGAAGTGTCAGAAGTTTGGCTAGAATCTCAAAGGTTGGACCCTTTCCTTCAAAAACTGATGTATCATGGGTACTGAACTGTCAGTCTGTCTCAGTTGGTAATTCTGACAGTCAAAATGTGGTGAGATATTTTTCTCCCTGTGTTGAAGTGTAAGGCCTTATGCCCACTGCCTGCGTAGAATGTTCCTTGCTCCTGCTTTGAGAGACTGCTGAGTGTCAGTTGCGTGTGTGTGTTCACACCGGCGACGTCTCTGCTGCAGAGCTGCTACTGCCAGCCCTATCTTGCTGCATTGAGCTTGCCTTTGATACTGCCCGTCGATACACAATCAGTTTGGTATCATCCATCGTTGATGAGTGCTCCGTCAAGTGTGCATGCTCTAATCTGTTAATATGAGCGCTGATGAAAATCAACAGGTAACGCATCCGCGAATGACATGCAACGCAGCCTGTGTGAATATGGCCTAAGTCTTATTAAACCTGCGAAGCTCTAGTTCCTATGATTTACAACATAGTTTTAGATCAGAAACAACCCCAGGAGCAACTGTGATTGGTTATCAGCCTTTCACAGGTTATTGCAACATCACAATACACTTGAGATAACTAGTTCTCACCCCATTCAACAGGGCTTTGGTTGTTTTCGTCCATATTACACATTCAGAAATATTCACAGGTTCTAATCAAAGTAGTCATGGCATCCTTGTGAGATGGCTGGACCTCTACAAGCACTAGATCACAGGATAATCTGTGACCATGATCTGACCTAAGACAAACCTTACATTTCTGGTAATAGCAGAAAAGGGTCTATCAGGGCACAAATCACCCTGACAAGGTGCGCTTCGGAACATTCCTCTCTTCTTAAACAGAGAGGCGTGTCAATGATGTTGGCCACTGTGGATGTACACACAGCCTTTGGGTATCCCCTCTCTGCCTCCTCTCATGTTTTATTAAAGTCATATGCTCTTGGGTTTCGTCTTTTTCCAGTGACTCACCGGGTCATCCCTTTACTTGTCACAAATCAAATTAGCCGAGCCGGCGATTAATCTTCACACAGAGCACCCAGTGAAAGGGGGGCTGACACCTTATTAATTTTCTTAATTATTTCTCTTATTAGGTGTCGGAAACGTCCTCTGTAATTATGCATTCTTTGACTCGTACACTTTTCAACTTGACGACGCAAATCATTGTGTATTAAATGGATAATATTTCAACTGATGAAATTGATTAATGCGTTAAAAACTGTGGGAGGCCCTCCACTTCACTCTCAAAGTGTCATGTCTCCTGAGGAGGTGAGTTGCGTAATATGATGGTCATGACAGCGGGTGTGAGAACACCTTCTCCACCTTACCCTTAACCCTGACCACAGGCTCCCCGTAATTGCTTCTTCTTCTCATGAAAAAAAAAAGTTTTACGGCCTGTTGGACAGGGGTATCCAACTGCTCCTATGATCTGTGAATTTTATGTAGTCGAGCCTGACCCCCTTGATCAAAGAGCACTTTTTCTGTCCAGGACTTTATTTCTGCTTGTACTCAGCTTTAGGTGGATTCATCCCTAGCCTAGATTCATTGGCTGTGTATTTTAAGAGGCTAGATCTATGAAGTAAGCATCTTCGGATAAATCATCAAACAAATCATTATTATGAAGGACTACCTAGTTGGGAGCTGCCTTGCAAATGTCCTTCTAATGTCCTATGTTACCCCACTAGACTGTCTCTGGCACGGTGTGTAACCATCTGACTGGGCCGAATCCGTTCTTCAGTTACGTCCTTTGGGGGTAACCTTGGTGAGAGGCAGCGTGGCCCCAGAGCTCCCAGAAACAATGGCTCTCCGAGGGCCACCTGCGACTAGTGCTCCAGCCTCTCTCTGACCTTTCACATCAGAACCAGGCCCCTGCTTCATTCATCAGCCCCATCTGCCTAACATACCGGGCTACTCGGCAGGGAAGAAGTCCCCGGGGGCCCCTGATGTCAGCACCGCTCGTCCTCTCTGGCTAATAACTTCCTCACCTGAGAGCACTGCAGGGCACACTGTGGTCACCCCTAAATGTATATTATATTTCTGCACATCCAATGCCACTATAGGCTGGTTCAGTGGGTGCAGTTTTCAGTGTGTTTTTGATGTCTTCAGTTACTAAAAACAAAGCTGAGTAGATATAGTCTGTTGTTGATACTGGACTGGGCAAACCATCAGCATGGAGGAGCCAAATGCCATGGATCCCTGGTCTTCTTGTCAGCTGATGTGTCTGTGAGTCTGAGTTCAGCTACATTTAACCCACAGAACCAGAGCAGAAATGTGGAGGGAAAATCCACTACTACTTCCTCTACTCCCACCACTACTACCTTTAATTATATTACTGCTACTGCTATCAAATAATAATGTGAACTGGATTAGCAAATACCAAGTACTATGTGTGCACCAAATACAGTGACAATTATCTTGTTTTCTAACCTTTCATCCTGACAATATATCTGAAGTTCTCCACCAGTTCTTTCTGACTACTTGTTACATTTCTTTTTTTGTTGTATAAGAGAGTTTTAAAAGCTGATTATAATATGCTTCAAATTATACTATAGCCAATTTCCCCATCTTCAGAAAAACACAAAGGATGACTTTCAAATAAGCTGATGTGATATCCCTTGATTGCTGAAAATTGTTATAGTTTGGGTGACTTCAAAGCACACATTGGCAAATATCTTTGCAAACATTTTGTGTTCACTATTGTGAATAAGATTTAGAAGCCATTTGTCTGTTGTTATCTGTTGATTGATTGCTTTCACAGCCGTTTATCACTCTGCAACAGCCCAATAAATCTCTAAATCAAAACGTTAAACATAATTGTATCCTTTTATTTTTCTGATGACATCTTGAATAGATAGAGTTTAGATTGATAGATTTTAATTTAAAAATAGATGCATAAAGAAATATATTCAAAATATATCCTTGTAAATAGTGAAAAAGCCATTAATGCTAATTGTGGGGTACATACTATCCTGTGCTCTCTTTTGAAGAGTGCACAAAGCTTTCCATACATAAACCACCTGCTTTGCGTCATTGCCATTAGTTACAATTTCTATGTCAACTAAACTTAAGGTCAGGGACAGTGACTTCAATGTTCACCTAGTCTCTCAAATGACAATGCACTAAAGGTACCCTGTTAAAACTCTCATTCCGTTTGTGAAAAAATTGTGACATATATATTTTATCTTTGGTCAGTGTAATGCTTTTTTGAGTTCTTGCAATGGTTTGTATTTGTGTGCATCAGGTTGTTCGTCCATCAATTTTACACTAGAGCTTTTATAGGTCACTCTTTACAATCACAGAGAAGCACTGTCATTATGGAAACAAAGTAGATGCAATCAAAGTTTAGTGAAAAAAATAAAGATAAAATACTGTTGCACTTTGCCAAGCTGTGCCATTCTCTGAAGAAGGCAGTTGGAGGGCACCATATTGATGGCTCTTGCGGCATCTTAAGAGAATGAGAATCAATAGCCTTTGCCTGAAGGCATAAACAACATTCCCCATGAAATGGAAGACAGAGCAAAACAAGAATAGGCAAAGAATGCTTCATAAATAGACCTGAATGATGCACCAGGCATCTGTTGTATGCCAGTACTGAAAGTCATTTGTGAAATTCGTTATGGGCGGCAGCCAAGTAGATGAGAAAAAGCGAGAAAATAATAGTGAAAATGTTCATTCAGTGTGTGTGTGTATTCATCTATTTATCTGAGTGTGTGTGAGAGCTTTGTGTTAGCAGTGAGTGTGTGTGTGTGTGTGTGTGTGTGTGTATGTATGTATGTATGTATGTATCTGTGTGCATGTATGTGCATGCATTTGTGAGGGATAGTTTATCACACAATTGACTGTGAGAGGTATTTTGCAATGCAGTGAAATCCACTGTCATTCTCAAACACACTGCAGACAATATGGAGAGATACTGATTCACATTCTAAGCAGCCATCTGGCATGCAGACCAGACGATGGCATCCAAACTAAGAAAAGCACCTGAGGCACGTGTTAAGAATACCTTCTCTTACTGTTGAATAATCCACCGAATCCTGACTGTCTGAAAGGGATTTCTCCTCCAATTGCCTTGATATGAATTCCTCTCCCCCTGGAGGAGTAGAGAACGTTGCCCTCCAGGTTCAGGGTCTGTTCTTCCCCTCTGTATCTCAGGGAAACCTTGACACTGTTCATTTGCATACTACAGATAGCGGCGCAGCCTTTTTGTCTGGGGGGATGAATGTGCACATAATCCGCTTTTCACTCATTCACCACTAACCCAGACTTAAACTGCTGAACTCTCTCACTCAACCGTGCAGGACGCCGCGCTTGGCGCCTTTTCATTTCGCATGTCCCACAATGCAACTGCTGCAATGTCTGGAACAGAGAGGGAGAGGACAAGGAAGTCACTGAGAAAAGAAACAGTGTCAGTCCCCATCCTTTTACAGGGTTCTTTTTGAATTGTAATTGAATCCTATTTAAAGGAGGATTTTCTTTTGACTCACGTGTGGATTTTTTTGTATCTACAGAAACTCAAATAGCATCACGTTGATAAAGAATTTGCTATTATTGGTTTACAATATGGACAAAAGGCAAGACCGTAGCTGTCTTCAAATGTCCTTCCCGACCGTTCAGAGAAGGCTGTGTTCACAATGACTTCTGGCCTTGCTTTCACCGGTTGAAGCTACCCCGAATATGTTTTGAAACTCCACTACCGTTTGAACATGAGTCAGAGTTCCCCTCTATGAAGGCGCCCCGCTTGACAGGAACTGAGTCTGCAAAAAGGCCTTTGTTAAAGGCACCTCTGAGGGTCCTAGAGAGTGGATAGGCACTGATAATGAATGAACAAAGAAATTAACCGAGATGGTTTGAAAAAAGATAGGGATGTTGTCAAGGAATATACTGAGATATTCCCAATGGGATTGCTCATCCCTTGATCAAACTCACTTCAACAGAAAATGTTAAGTATGTTTTTCTGAATCACAAGCACAACAATCTGTAGATGTCAATAATATCTCTGATATTTACTTTGACTGCTAATAATAAAGCTTGTAAAAGTCATAAACCTGGACATACAAACGTGTTTGGTCACGTTTTATCATTTTTAAACCTATAGAAAATATATAAAATCCTCTGAGTGATGTTTCATGAATTCTGTAATGTGAGTACTATGGACAGGTAGGCCACAACTTACTGAGTCTTGAAATACATAAATAAAATACTGTAGGTTTACACAGTAAATATTTGATAAACTGCCATGCAACGCAAAAGTATTTAAGCTACGCTACTGGTTGTATTGACAGCTGATTGACACTATGACACAATTATAAATATATTACATTTAGAGAGCGTTAACAGCAAACTCTCTCAAACTGTCAAAATGTAGATTACGTTTACATTGAAGCAAAGGTTTGGAACGCGGTAGGATTTATAGGGTAAATGAAAGGTCTAACATCTCACCAGCTCTCCACACTGCAGCACTGCGGATGTTCCCTTGAGGGGGCAGTCACTGTTGAAGAAAATGGTGGATTTTCTAACTAATCGCCCATCTTTGGCGTTCTCAGTTTTGGCTTGGCCTGGGTTCCTATAACACTGTTCCTCAGGTTGTGATACCCGGATACTGGACAATGTAATATATTTATACTGCAATATAAGACCATTTCTACTATTATTCTACATGCGAGCATTAGCAGAAGGAAAAAATTTAAGTCATATAACCTTACTATCATGGGGGCAGATAATCAAGGATTGTGGATTAATGTCATGTGATTGTGAAATGTGTTGTTGGCATTGTTGTGACACGTCAAGCATCCCAACATGAATCTGAGCTTTCTTTAAAGTTAAAGCTCTAGTTTAACTCTGTTATTTAACAACTTTGACCATTTTACTCTTTGACTGTAACTATAGACGACTGATAATGGTCACATGTCACTGTCATATCATTGGGCACTGACTGTTATTTTAACTTCTTACAGAATCTGTTATGATATGATATTTGTCTTATATAGCATTCAAAAACATTATTGCCTTATCTCTGTTGCTCTCCCAGATGAGTTCATAGTAAATGAGAGGTGTATGCTGTGATGCTGCTATGTGCAGTAAGACCTTTTCACTGCATCTGGTTTTTTGGATGCAGTAGTTGTTTCTCAGTGGTGTAAAGGTAAAGCTGCATTCTTAGAGAAAGTCTTTGTAATTACCAAGGTGGGAGATACTCTGAATGTGCATTAAAATATCTGGTCCTTAGAATGCCTTCATTTCAGGATTTAAATACCTCATGCACTCTTAGGCTGAATCCCATTACACCCCTTAGCCCTTCGCCTTTCCCCTTCCCCTCCGAGACCGATTTCCCTCAATGCATTGCGAACCCGTGATCATTAAAGAAGAAACATTGCGCGAGTCCCTTTAAAAATGTCGGAAAAAGCAGGAAAAGCATCACACAAATGTAAGTATTTTCTTTGTAATTCATGGTTTTAAAACTTGTTTGATGAAATGTTGCATTGTGTAAACAACAGCTGCAGGCGCCATGTTTGTTTATGTCTGGTGAGTGACAGCTGTCGCTCTCCGGTTACGTAACAGCTGACGCAGCGTACTGATGACGTACGTAATTGTTGAAGGGATATCCCAATTCGAAGGGCTAGCGTTTCAAGCCCTTCGCCTACACCTACGTTATTGCTTCGTTTGAAAAGGCGAGGGCCAAGGGGTAGGGGTAAGGGTAGGGGTGGAGATTAGAAATGGGATTGGGCCTTAGTCATGGTTAAAGCCATATTTTGGTAAGTGCTCATGCCCGAGGACATTCAAACCAAGCCGTGTCATGAAAAAAACCATTCTGGATTGAAACAGGCAGTAGTGTCTAGACTGATGAAATAATGGAGACAAAATAGGGACATTTAAACGTAAGTAGATAAACATCTCCGATTACCAAATTTAAGCAGCTGAAGGATAAAGGTTCCTTTTTATTTTGTGGCCATCTGCCTAAAATGGAGAATGATATCAATGGTAAAAAAAGGCACCATTAGTACAAGTAGTTTTTGAAGGGCTAAGTGGCGCATATATTAAAAGGCTGAAAATTGTTCTTGCAGTTATCTCCAAGCCCCTTCTTCAGAAGGAGTCATTTTTAACAGGAATAAATGCCGACTTGTATTCCTTGACTGTTGCATCCTTGCCATTTCCACGTAATCTCCTCATTATATTACAGTGGCAGGCACCCAAAACTCCACAGTGGAACCTCTGCTTTCTCACCGCGCAGAACTCACACTGAGCCCCTGAGCTTTTCAATCCTATTAGATATAAAACAACAGCACAGGCAACGCCTCAATGAAGAAGGGAAAACACGCAGTCATTTGCATATCCTGGTGTAAGGGTGCTGGGGACAAAAAACTGCTGGGAGATTGATGTGTCTGTCAATTGAATTCCCTGTGACTGAAGAATCCACAACCACGGAAGAAAAACTAAATGGCGGATGATTAATAAATTGGTGAGACAAACACAGCTCTCACATGAAATGTAATAATAAAATAAAACACTTTTAAATAAAGGCTCTCTTATGGAACCATTTGGGATTTTCATGGCATAATATTGAACATTTTTTATCTAATTGAGTGAGTAAAGTGAATGGGCAATGCAAATAAACCTTCTGTGTCAGGCAGGGAATTGCATAAATGAGAAATCACAAATTCATTTATGAGTGTGTATGTTAAGCAGTGCCCTGAAGTTCTTTCTTCACTTGTTGCACGACTGCAATTCGGAACTCCACAGCAACAGTTTTGCCTGAAAATAAATGAGGAAAACAAGAACTTCTAGTGCAGATAATCTTTAAGGCCAACACTCAGCAATGTGTACTAAAGTTTATAAAACAAGTCCTCTTAGTCAGTAAACTGAAATTGTCAGGTTCTTTTAGTGAGTATACTGAAGTTATCAAGTCCTCTTAGTGAGTATGCTGAAGTTGTGAAGTGCATAACACAGAGCATTTGGTCAGCAAATACACAAAGACCATTTTCATCCTCGAAACAGAAGAAAACCCAACCTTTTATGACACAGTGAAGAGAAGTTTGTGAGACTGTGTATAGAAAACTCTTTTTATTCAGGTAAGGCCGTACTGGACTGTATGTATATCTACTGGGGTTACTGTGTATCTGGCTGAGATGAAAGCTTCATATGGCCATGACGTTTGATTTATTATAAGCAATCCACTTGCCTCTATCCTCCTCTGGTGCATTGCGTGTGACCTACACAGAAACAGGCATGTCCAAGTCTACATCTATTCCCAATATCAGATGAAACAGGGTGGAAAGAAAAATAAGAAGATAGAGTTGAAGCCCAGGCCTTGTTTGAACAACATATACTTCATCTCTAGTTCTCTATGGCTGAAACGGTCTGGGTTGTACAATGTATTGAATCTCTTTTTTTTTCTCCCTCTCTCAACTGATCCAGCTGACCTTTTCAGAAAGCCCCTAACACAAGCAAACACAGCAAAATGTCCACTACAGAAGGAGGATATTGCTCTGACAACCTTTGAGACAGGGAATTCACAGAACTCCACATATAGGGACAGAAATGATGATTTCAGATAAAGATCTCCATTCAGAGCTGATTCATTCCTTTGCGGGTCTTTTGTTAGATCCACACAGTCTTTCTTTTAGTAGGGAACTATGCATATATATACATTTTATATTTATATATACATTTACATGTACAGGTTACTGTCAGTACAAAGAAAGCTCCAATGAAATACACTGCATGCCAAAGGAACACACACACACAAAAAAACATATCTGGACGAGAATGGTGTGTGTGGGCTGTAAGTTGACCTTGGGACCTTGCGGTGCATTTGTTGCTGCTGTTGATGAGCTCGAAGGCGGAGAGGAGTTTGGAGGTGAGGGGGCAACAGGTTTTGAGTTCACTTGCTCTGGTCATTCTGCATTACATTGCAAGCTACTTGGACTCGTCATGTCTGAGCCAAATTGGCATGCTCTGTTGTCACTGAAACGATAAATGACAAATATACCTTTTGGAGAAAAAAAGACTTGGAAAATAAATTCCATGGTCTGAAATCTCAGTTTGATCATATCCTGGTTATCCTCCACTTTGCTGGTGATCCACTAGTAGCTCAGTCAGGATCATCCCATCTGGCTCAGGAGTTGGGCGAGTCCTCAGACATTCTTTGTATATCCCCTAAAAGGCCCCGCTAAGCTCTTTTGAGTTTTGAAAGCAAAAAACAAAGGCATGTAGGTAATTGGACATGACCGGTGCGGAGAAAAATTTGATCAAAAACAGGATCCGTCGTTTTTTTTGTTTTTTTTATCCTTGGCACCACACAAACAATGCTATTTGTATCTCCGAGGATATCCTTCTGGTGGGCACAGGTAGTCCAGTCAGTTGCCCGTGATGGAATGGTTTAGTCTGTTCTGATTTGAGGGAATCCACACTTAGTCCCTGCGAGGTGGTTCTTTGTTAGGTCCTTGGATGAATCTGAAACAGGGAAAAGGGTAGAGAGAAAGAGAGGGAGAGTGTATGAGGGAGACACAGAGAGAGAGAAAAAAAAACAACTAGACTTAGATAGAACAAAGGCATACAAGCTTGCGAGGATTACACCCCAAGGAATACAACACCCACAATCCACAATTTCAAAACAAGAGGGCTCTTTTGAACTGTGGGGCTCTCCTCAACTCAGTTGTATTGTTTTTGTGTGTGTGTGAGGTAAACAGACTGCTGGTTGAGAGGGAGCGAGACCCTTTAAACTGCGATAGGCTGGCACCCATACTGTGTCACATCACAGGGCTGAAAAACTGCGCTCTCCACGTCTCCATGCTGTGAACACTGACTCAATCACTGCAGAGAGCCAGTGCAGGGCTGATGGAGGAGATATACGCCTCGGTACGGTTATACCTCACTCTACCTTTTCCTCCCCGTCTCTGCTTCAGGGCCTCCCATTCATTGGCAGCTCTGAATCTATTTGGGTTACAATAGGACCTGAAAGGGCTTTTCAGGGCTACAGATGACCTCTGATGGCACCGCAGTTCAGTCGGCATGCAGAATAGAATCCAACAAGGTCTTACAACGAGGATTCATATGCACTGCCACAGAGTCCCAACGTTTGAGACGTTCGAGGGCACACAGTTTCAATACTCACATGCTCAGTCATGTTTTCTAATTTTTGTTTTTTATTACGAGCGAAACTATGTTGCCACCGCTGCCGTTGTTCATAACGTCAATCCGATAAGCTCTTGTCTTTCTAACTCAAAATAAATAAACCTTGGAATGCAGAGTGTTTTTGACATGAGAAGTCTGAAGTGTTGTTGTTCACACAGAGAGGGGCTAATTAAAACCTCAACCCCAATGGCTGGGCCCTGGGCACTGGCAACATATGCTGGCATTTCCACAGGTGCGCACTGGTGACAGCCAGCCAGGTGTGCACAGGTGATTGAGACCGAGGACAGTCGACAGGGAGACAGGACAACCCCTCGCCCCTGGGGACCTCCCAAACCCCTGCAGCCTGACAGCTGTGCAAGTGAGAGATGACACCCCTGAACCCCTCTGTCACTCTGCGACGGGCCTGCCCTCGGAGGTGGTCCTGTCCATCACTGTCTGATGCCATAGCAACAGAAGCAAAAAGTGGCAGCTTTCTGTAAGCATATTAAGGTGATGTCCACTAAAAAATGTAGTATTTGAATGCTATTGCATTCCCAACTGTTTACATGCTACATTATGCTTGCATGTTTGTTGTATTGTGTTGTTTGTCTGTTCTTTTCCTTAAGGCAAACAACTTTCAAACCACATTTCAAAGTCAGAATGCTGGATGTGAACTGTAGCTCTCACAGCTGGGAGTCTTTTAAAAGGTTTAACTGCACTGGGTTGGAAGAAACAAAAATCTGCTCTGTGCTGAGCTGGCTGTCAGATTAGCAGAGAATTCAGTCAGAGAAGTCATTTTGCTGACTTATAAAGCATACATTCTCTCAGGCTTCAAAGTAAAAAATGATAAATGGCTGCTCAGAATCTTCCTTCATTTTCCCTTTCCTAGCCCTTTTCCTATCTTCATCTTAGAAGAATCATGTTATGAATCATGAGTTGAAGCACTCAATCATCAATTACATGTTTCTCTGAAAACAACTGCAACTATTTCAATGTGAAGTTCATGTTTTGTGTTGGATAATGATGGTTTCATTATGAGTCCCAGTGATTTTGAATAAGGTAATAGGTAAGGACTTGGCCTCTCTCTCATGGACAGCAAACAGTGTTGTTGTGCAGAAACTGGAAATTACAATATCAGATAACATACAGAATCTATGACAGAAATATTGACTTCACCATTATTTATAGTGAAATATATTGTAGTGAAAGAGATTAATGTATCTAACCTATCTCATTCAAAATTATATCAGATTTATATAACCATAGATGAGAAACTGAGAAAGATGTCTTCTCTATCATGAAGACCACCGTCTGTCTCTTTGAGAGGAACAGTAAAGATGTATTAGCAATTACACTTCCACACACAGAAGAATACAGCAGCTCATCATAAAGGTTCAATATCTCAGACACGAGGATCAATAAAGGCCCGGGAACTAATGTCCAATCAGTCTTGTTAGCATCCATGTACGAGTAGATTGAGATATATTGAGATATTCCTTCATTCAAATAGGCATCTCATGCAGTCTGTCCTCAGAGTGAGCCGTGTGGGCCTGCCTGATGCGCCCACTCAACACTGCTGCAGTCCAACAGGTTGACTAGTGTGAGCATGTTTCACCTTAGTTAAAGCACTGACTGAGCTTGTGCAGGCTGCTGGTCATGCCGTATGTTTATATCTGTGTTTATCTGTCAATAGGGCTTCAATACGGCATAGTTATGCATGCAAAGATGCATGTTTTATCTATCTAAGGGGTGATGACCCAACAGAGTATTGATTTATTTTTGTAATCTACTGGCCATTACTGGTGAGAAGTACATGTAACTAATAGCAAAGACATGTCATTGATTCTAGGAAGCAGGAATGCATTACGCAATTAATACCACATATTGACTAATAACTGGCTTTTCAAGCGAAATCCAATCTGCATTAGAATGTGGAGTAAAACGGAATTCCAACTCTTCTCAAAATTGTAATCTCTCTTCCTGGCCCAACTCTGTAGTTTGCTACAGAAGGTTGCAGAGGTTTTTTTGCTGCCAGTTTGTGCTGGGAACTCCCCAGTGTTATCTTTATAATAAATCTGTGTGTAAGACGAGAGCTTTTCTGGTCAGTTCACTTTCTGGCTGCTCAGCAAG
>NC_137908.1:28645203-28652703 GCF_963457725.1 Sprattus sprattus | reverse complement strand
ATGCCTGCAAGTACATACACAGATGGAGACCTTTACTCCCTCACCATCACATACCATACATGCTCTATACACATGCACTTGCACACACACAAACACACACACACACACACACACACACACACACACACACACACACACACACATGCATGTTCATACACAAACACATACACACACACAGACCTGCATACGCACCCCCTCACCACCACACACACACACATGCACAAACACACACACACACACACACACACACACACAATGGCAGCACTTCTTTTATGAAGTCTGTGGGGAAGACAAGAGGTGTGCCACGAAGGTCTCACCCTGGTGGTCTTGATCTTATTCCCAGACGCGCACATCCATCCGGAGTTGTCAGGCAGCGTCTTGCACTCCTCTCCCTCCAGGCAGGGCTCCATCTCACACCACCACTTCCCAGTCACGATGGATGCTGCAGCCAGGGAACAAGGGCACACACACGTGAATCTGAGGTCAATGGCCTCTGCCACACACACACACGAATACACCTACACACATAAATACTTTATCTCCCTCTCACACAGAGACTGCAAACCTTGATACGTCTACTACTACACTGGGAAAAAAGGTCTTTTCTTTAGGCATCAGTGAGAGTCAGGGGTTCTGGTCAAAATGCTGCGTTTTGAAAGGGTCTGAAAGCCTATTCAGTAGCCTCTGGGCAAGACGAATGGTATGCATAATGCTTTTTACAGGTGTAATTTGCATACCTCACGAGAGTCCCAGTATTAAAAATAAATGGAATGGCAAGGGTGTGACACTGTGGGGAACTACGTGAATGAACTCTGTGAACTCCCCTCGTGATTACAACAGACCCCCACACGCCTAGGCTCTGTGCCTCATTATTGGCCAGCCCTCAGAGCCATTTCTCCAAGTTTCTGAAATGAGATTTGTTGTTTAGAGGAATATTACACAAGGTGTCAAAAAGAAATGAAAAAGACCAACTCTGAGCATTTAGTTTTGATATTGAAATGTTGCATGAAGAGCCCTCTTCATATTTTTAATTAAAAATTAATTGTCTCTCATTAACATTTACAAAATGCTTCTTCCTCCGAGCCAACAAACAAGACAAGTGCATTTTTCAACATTCCAACATTTACTGTAATGTGTGTGCATCAATGTGCGTGTGTGTGTGTGTGTGTGTGTGTGTGTGGGACTGCCAATTTGGAGAGAAACAGCTGTCTCTTGTTACCATAGCTCTCACTTGCTTTTATGGCTTAAAATATCAAACAGTCTGCAAGTATAACTTCCTTACCAAGCAAATGAAATCATAACATTACTTGATGCTTTTATCTGTAGATGAGTCAGTTTAAAAGAGATGTTCAATAGTTAAAAGAGAATCTGGGCTCCAGATATGAAGGCATAAAGAATGACTGAGTACATTCAAGAGTTTAAAGTAGAATAATAAACATTTCCTCAGATACTGAGATAGTGACAAGTGCCTTGAAATCCCCACAAGCACAACCACTTATTTTTTTAAACTGTTCTTGTAGGTCTTAGACATTGCGATATGGTTCACCATTTTTGGAACGCCTCAGATGAGCCCGCTGCTCAGTGAAGGATGTCAGATAGTTTGTGTCTCTCGGTGTTGTTTTTTGCTAGATGTTGACTCATTTGTTAGCTGCTTTTACCTGGCTCCTTCTCTCATGTTCCAAGCTGGTTTTGATGCCTTTTGCACTTTGAAGAGACATTGTAACTCTGAGGCCTAAGTCTGATGGGATTTCAGGATTAAACATCCAAGGCAACAGATATTTTGTATGCTCTGCAAAGCTTTTTTATTCCATACTGTAAACTTCCTCAACTGCTGGTGTTACCAAGGTTACCGGGTAACGACTAATCAATAAAGTCTAAGTCTAAGTACTTCTAAATAAAAAATAAAACTATCCAAGGATTCTCAGCATTTGCCATGCTCTCTCTCTCTCCCTCTCCCTCTCCCTCTCCCTCCCTGATTCTCTCTCTCCGTCTTTCTCTGTGTACCGGGGTAGGTGATGTATTTTTATGAGAGAAAAGTCCTCCAGAGCATCTTTGTACATTCCAGGCATGGGCTAAATGGATACCGGAGAGACATCTTCCAGACAATCCTCTCCACTCCTAACTCCTCACCCCCCCTCTGTCCCCTCCTCTCTCTTCCTCTCCCTGCTCTCTCTTTCCCTCTCTTTCTCCTGAGTCCCGTAGAGAGATTAGGAGATGAGCGACAGTGGGCTCTCCAGTGGGCACCAACCAAGGGCACATTAACCTCTGCGGTCCCAGCGGCCCACGGAGGAAACAGAGTAATTACTGTGTACTCATTGCTGACCCCCTTTCCCCCAGTTTCCCTGTTGCCTGGCTGACGTCTCCCATCTTAATTACACGCAGGGTCCCTGGGAAAGGGCTGCACCTGAGAAAAGTAGAAGCGACCAAATAAACAGATGTTTATATACTAGAGGTGGCATAGGAGCATCTTCTCACTCATTTTCTCTTTTCACACACACACACACACACACATACACACACACACACACACACACACACACACACACACACACACACACACACACACACACACACACACACACACAAACACACACACACACACACACACACACACACACACACACACACACACACACACACACACACACACACACAAACACACACACACACACACACACACACACACACACACACACACACACACACACAAAAACACACACACACACACACACACACACACACACACACACACACACACACACACACACACACACACACACACACTCACACACACACACTCACACAATCTCTATTTCTCTCTGTCACACACAAACATGAGTGCCCTCCCACATCTATCTCTCTCTCTTTCCTCTCTTACACACAAACATAAACACAGAATGTGAAAGAGAAGGGATAAAAAGGAAAGTGCTAATACCGAGTAATCTGAGTCCTGAGGCACCATGTCTGATCTTTTGAAACAACTGATAGTGTGCCACCGTGGTGCCACAGGGCTGTGTTCTGTTTGCCCAGCGCTCCGCTCAGGGGAAGGAAACAGCAAACCTGTTCCTCATTACAAAACTGCACAGGATGTCTACATCAACACTCTGGCCATGCGCAACTCACTCTGAACCCAGAATGGTAAAGAAGAGAGGAAAACAGAGGAAGAAAACAATCTTTGGAACATGAGACAGTATTTCTTGAAGAGAGGAATGGCAGAAAGACAGGACATTTTCTTATTTAAAAAAAATTGTGTGTGTGGGTGCGTTTGTGTGCATGTGTGTGTGTGTGCGTGTGTTTGTGCATGTGTGTGTGTGTGTGTGTGTGTGTGTGTGTGTGTGTGTGCATATGGGTGCGTATATGTGAGAGGGAGGGAGAGTTAAGGTAGAACAGAGAACAAGGGAGAGAGAGATTAGACTGCTGGTTCAACAAAGATGTTGAAAAATGTGACGCATTTGGCATGGAAGATGAATAGCCTTTCCTGTGCTCAGGGGCCCTTTGATTATGCTTCCCAGTGTAGCGTCAAACACAGGCACAGCACAAAAATGCCTACGGCCAATACCTTAGGTGTTGCCATTTATACATTACGCCAACTAAAATGAGATAAATATTCTTTCATTGCTCCACAGATATATACGTACTTTACATTAAAATGGCTTGTCTAGTTTCTGTAATGCTGTGATGATGTGTGATAAAGATATACTGGATGGCATTTCCCTGATTAAGAAGCATTAGTTTAGCTTGCCTTTGGGTTTTAATGACTTCGATCAAGACAGTGTTTTTCTGGCTAAGTTTGAAAGCTAGTATGCAATGAGGGAGAGAGAGAGAGAGAGAGAGGGAGAGAGACTGCTTTAATAGTTCTCATTTTAACTGACTGACAAGTGGATTTGCCCTCTCCGTCAGCATTGGGGTGTGGATGCTGTGGGGGCAGGGCTCAACTCAAAGGCGTGTGGATGCTGTAGACGAAGGGCTCAGAGGGGTGTGGTTGAGTGCGTGCTGGATGGAAAGGGGCCAGATTCACTCCGGGTGACCTTCTCAGCAGGAAGAATGTGTCCATCCACCAGAAGCACCACCCCTCCCAAGCGGCCCTCAACTCTAACACCCCCTTCCATCTCCGTCAATCTGAAACCCTCCAATGCTCCCCCCCCCTCACACACACAGGGACCTAACATACCCACCCCATGCCCTGTGGACACTGCAAAACTCACATCTTCAGCAACTTTGGTGCTGTACCTCTCCCACCACTCTACCCTCCAGCCTCCACCACTCCTACTGCTGGCTGTCCTGAGACTTGGGGCTAGGATGGGGGGAAAAGTGGATTACTGGAGCAGAGCGGGACCCCTGAGGCGCTCGACCCACATGCCCTGGTCATTACTTTGCGGACGACGGCGCCCTGTCTGCTCTCCCACTGAGCTTCGAGGGGTAACCTGACCCTCTCGCCAAAAAAAAGACACACGGGCCCATCCGCTGCTAGGGATCTGAGAGCGGCAAGGACCTTTTAGCCCAGCGCAAATAAATCATTATGTCAGAGGCATCATCATTCGGTTTGACTGGGGCGAGCGCCAGTACGCCCATTCCCGCGTGCTGTCGCTGGGATGAAAAAAATTACGAGAACATTTGCAAGACAAAGTGAAGGTCATAGTGGTGCAAGACTGATGTAGTCAAACGGAGAAGCCCGGCAGGTATCAGAGTATGTTTGAATACGTCTAAGTAAAGCGATGAATCATTTAACACCAACTCTGGTGATGGATCGCACTCTCTGCTGCAAAGACTGTTTTATGGTGGCAATCTTTTGATAAAAAACTTTTCAAAAAGCCTTTTCATGTACGAAGAAAGATTCACCGGAGCAACTGTGAATTAGTCGAGACAAAATCATCCAATAGTCTTTCAAATAAATTTGACTGAACCTTGCCTTCTTCTCCCTTACACTACCCGATCGATGACCTCCAGTTTAGATTAGGAGAGGAAAGCAATTACGCTAAAAATTTCCGTGGTTTCCTGGAGGTGTTCATTTACAGTGTCAGTGGGAAGATCAATTCGTAGCACTGGCTACCGGTGAACTTTCTCTCTGCACCTCTTCCTGACCTCCCCCCGTCCCCCATGCTTTACATCACTGTCCCCGACGGCCATCAACGGGACAGAATGAACTCTCCACTGAGACAAAGTCACAACTACATGTCCCCAAAGCCCCGCGTGTGTCACCGTCCACCATTAATCTTTCTCTCTCTCTAACACTCCACTAATTCCAGTGATTCTCCTCGAACCTGGACGGGGAATCGCTCCCATAATGAACCGATTGATTTAATAAGGACGAATGCAGCTCCCACATAGAAAAGGATGAGCAAAGAGATGAACAGCTTCTCAAGCGAGAAACGACACAGGCTAATGGTGGGAAGAAGTCAGGATAAGGTCAGAAGAGGGATGGAAAGAGAGGGGGAGAGATAGATTGATGGACAGATAGAGAAGGGAGAGAGGGAGAGAGGAGAGGAGTAGGAATAATGAAGCCTGTGAGTAATTAGCAAAGGGCTCTAGCTCCAAAACCCCTGATCCAAGGTTAGTCTCCCAGCCTTCCTGAGACCGCAGGGTCATTACTCTGCATTAATCACCGCTCGGCAGAGCACTAGCATTGGATCTTGATTATCCATGCAAACACTGTCATTTGGCCTCTCGATCACAGCACTTGGCAGGGCCACCTAATGAAAGACCCAAGCCTTCATTACAGGATCGTCGGTCAAACCACTCAAAGTGACCCAAGCGATAATTTTGTGATGTGACAATGACGACAGGCTTCTGAAGAAGAGGAGGAAGACACAAAAAATGTAGAAGTTTTGATTGCACAAGATGTCGGGCTTCTCTCGAACAAATAGAGTATTAGGGTGACTCGTGGTGCATCGGTCTGCAGCTGGGGCTGAAATTGAAAAGTAGTGGATCAGTGCTCTGTGATAAATGGGAAGCTTTCCTTTGTGATAGGCAGGTTGCCAGGGCCAGAGCCATCCTGAGCCCTCCTGCTGCATGGTAGCACCCACACCCCACCTCCTCCATGCACCATCAGCCTCCCCATCACAACCATCCTCTTGCCATCCCCACATCAAGGCTGGAGGCGACTCCTTCCCCTGTCAGATAAGAGGTCAGGTGACTAATTACATCTGAAGGCAACTTAGAGCATTAGCAGGCAGCTCATTAGTCAGACGTTGGCATATAACTATCTCCCCTTCTCAAACTCCAAGCGACCCAAAATGTCTGTGCCGTAAACCCCCCTGGTTTGGCCCGTTCTCACCTCTTTCTTTCTGTAAAGGTCGTCCAGCGTTAGACACAGACATGCCCTGTACCTGACCTTTTTATTCCCAACTCATTTCCCCTGCAGGCCACCACCTTGTGACCCACTGCTAGGAGGCTGGATGTGCAGCTAAGGAGAGCTCTGCAGTGTAACACCGACACAGAATAACTACACCTGCGAAGAGGCTCTGATCCTCCCCTGGGATGATGCTATTTCACCCCGGTAGAGCTGGGGGATTTGTCGAATGAATTCAATTAATTTGAGATTTTGTTTTTGAACAACGTGAAATGTTCTTCCTCTGCTGTCACTCAAATGCCAGCGCCAGCAACTCTCTTTTTTTACCACAGTTACGACAGCAACATCTCTTGTCACTCACCGAACAATTATTTTGGTCTTTCGTTAAATCGGTCCATATTAGACATGTCAGGTTGCCTGTTTTCAATGTGTGTCACATTAATGCTGCAAGTAAACCATAGATTTACGAGGTCCAGCAATATCAGTGTATTTAACAGCTAGTGGTAAATAATGTAAAGTTACACTAGTTATACAAAGACAAAGATTACACATAGCAAACATGTATAATCAATGTTTTTTTTTTTTTACCTGTGTGGACAAACATAGCCTAGGCCTATGACTATGTTGGCTACTGTAAAACTGTAAATTGTACTGTTGGCGTGTGGCATTCCCGTCATTTGACTGTCATTTTGAATGTCGTCCTGATGTGATGTAATACAATAAACTATACAGTCCTGGGACAAACTTACTATGGAAAAATACATTGAATGTCAGGTCAATGAAGCTTTTTGAAAATGAATAAAATAATAAATATCCATCACACTGCAATATATTCACAGTGGACACTGGAACAAAAAAAAGAGTCTGCTCTCCATGTACCATACAATTACACTAGGAACAACTCACATTTCACAATTAGCTCAACATCTTTTTTCTGCTGATGGTGATGCTACAACTATGCATGACAATGTGAGTTAGATAAGTTGAAACCCAACTCAACCCAACCTAATCTAACCCACCTGGGGTATAATCAGAGTGCGCTCCTGTCCCTGACGAGCTCAGAATGTGGAGTCGCTGCCTCCGCTTGAGTTCCTGTGCCCATGTGTGCTTTCCCCCTGCGGTGTTCTCTCGCATGCATCACGAGAACCTGTCATGGAGCATCTGCACTGGGGGCCTGAAGCTAAACAGAAGGACTCCTTCCTCATAACTGC
>NC_137908.1:28570203-28642703 GCF_963457725.1 Sprattus sprattus | reverse complement strand
GCTTGTGCTTACAAGCGTAGAGTGTGATTCTTTTTTATCACTTACCATCAGTGTTTCTTGATGGATAGCTCAACTCCAAGCACAGTGTGTCTGAAACTATTTATGTATAGAACACCAAGTCCGAAAATTTGACAGCCATTGTGATTTGGCTCCGAGACAGCTTCGGGACAAAAGCGTTATGCGTCGCGGATGGGACAGCATTGGACAGGCTATGTAGGCCATGCAGCTAGCTAATGTTATGTCTGGTCACTCCTGAGCCTTGTGGAAGTACAGCACTGTGTCTCCTGTTTAAGGAATCTTTCATGAGAGATGTTTTCCTCTCAGCAAACTTCAGGACACCTCTCATGTTTTCACAAAAGTCATTTTTTTCTCTCTGTGAAAAGTCACATCACATTACGGAGGACACGACTGTGCCATAAATATAGTTCGCCTACAAATAAAACGACGTGCTGAATATCACCAGAGTGTTAGTAAGTTAAAACATGGCAGTGGGGTTAGACTTGTTACATTGGATGCAGTAGAAAGATTTATTAGCACTTAAATATCTGACTTTTGTCAGTATCAAGTTCTCAGGCCGCTCGCATCAATTTCCTGTTTTATTGTAACGCATTGTCCTGTTAATTTGCACCTGTGAACATAGATGACACAAAGAGCTTCTTTATCCAAAAGATAATAGACATTGTTTTCACTTCTACTGTGTCTCTATTGCTACATCTTTCAGCCATTTAAAAAAATAAAAAAAGAGAGCAAATCCATTTCTCTTTGTATTCATAATTAATGGCCTGCTTAAATCACAAGGACACAAAAGATTACAAAAGAGGGCTTTCTCTTGTTTTACACATTGGTCTCCGCATTGGAGAAGTCATTAGAATAAATGTTATTCGTAGCACATAATCATTACACAGGTAGTGCTTCTGCTAATCACTACACTAGTTATTTATGGATATATCACATTAATAATAATATTAGTAAGAAATGTGGTACAAAGATGACCACATTCAGCTATTACATTGTTATTACATTGTATTAAGGCGAGACATGGCAGGTGAATAGGGTACAAATTTTAAATACAAGGGATCACCATGAAACTTTACCAGTTGACTACATACATCATTACAAGAAAAAAATGTATTACAAGTTTTTGAATTTTGCATATTTAATTATGCTAATTATGCTGGATCTCATTAAATATGCACGTTTTTGCATATATTTCAGGTACATGAATCTTAAACTGTGATAAAGCCAGGACCAAAATTCTTTTTTTATTTTGTTTATATATCAAATGACAAAAAATCCTCAGATGGATTTTAGGATATCTGCTTTTATGACCTGGGTAATCAAAATATACTATCCGTGGCCTTAAAAACCCTATTTTCGCCATGATTTCCAGGTAAAATGACCCATAAATCTGGCCAGGAACAATTTATAAATAAATCCATCTGTAGATGTCTTCATAACAATGCTATGTGTGAAACTGGGAAGTGTGGTGTACCTAGGTTCTACATAGGCTGAGAAATGTGTACCTAAAAATGAAAAAACACTCATTTAGAGAAAACCGCATTTAAAGACAACACGTGGGGCACTGAGCGAATCACGTTAGCAGAAAAGTGCCGTCAGCCAATGAATCCCTTCAGAAAGTCAGGATTGGTTGCTGAAAAGAAAGGAAATGCCCATATTTGGATTACACAGCCTTCTCATCGAGGCTCATAGCGTTAAAGTCATTCCAGACATGACAGATGTCGTGTAAAAAGACAAAACGCTGAACGTGGTTCAAGGGAGAATTCTTGGTAAAGTTAGGAGAAAATGGATGCCGCGGCTGAACTAAATGCAGTGAAATAGACACTTAAATGTGTAATTTTGACGTTTCTTTATGGTAGTATGAAAGATAACAAGTTAAAGAGGCAAACTAGCCCAAAATCTCAAATTTGACCAGGGCATGAAAAAAATCGATATTTCACCTGCCGTGTCTCGCCTTAACACATCAAGGCTGTGATCTGACTGGCAAGCTCATGATGTAATACATTACATTTACATTTACATTTAGTCATTTAGCAGACGTTTTTGTTCAAAACGATGTACAAGGGAGAGAACAGTCAAGCTAAGAGCAATAAAACCTGGTGTAACCATAAATACTGCTTTTTTTCCAAAAATAGAAAACGACATAGAAAGAAAAAAAAATACATCATTCTGTCTATCTGCGCTTCTCTACCAGTTTATTTTCAACCATTATTCTTTGTGAAGGATGTCATGTTACACTTGATCCATCTGTAATTTGGAACAACACGAGCCCAGAGTGACGGTTGGATTGGAGTGTAGGCGGAAGGTCAAGCTCACCATCTACACATGAGGGCTTGTTGCGTGTCGTCCCCGCCACTTTCCCGGGCAGACAGGAACACTTGACTGTCTGGGACCTCTCCTCGATGCGGTTCTTATTACAGCACCGATGGGCAGCGATGACTTCACACGTACCTCCCTCTGCAGTGAAGGAGAGAGAGAGAGAGAGAGAGAGAGAGGGGTTTAAAAAAATTGCAAGCACATCTGGTGGGTTTGGTGCACCCAGAAAAGTAGAAGGAATCTCGGACAGCTGTTTAGAAAATTATTGGCAGCTGGTGTTGTCAAAATACTGTGCATCTTATCCCATCGTCCTTCTAATTTCACTGAAATTACCCCTTAAAATTGCTTCTACGAATGTACTTTCTTAAGCTGCCAGTGCAATTGTCCTCTTAAGGTGGATATTGAGCCTTGTAAATCCTCAATTGTCAGGCTGTGCTAATTAAGATAAATATTTGTGGTGGGAAAAACTCACAAGAGCAGCTTTAATTTGATTAACCCATCTGGCCCGATCATCTATTATCACAGCACTATACAGCACATGGAGCAGTGCTCACAGAGTCCCCTGCCGAAGAGCAAATAAGGGGCCCTTTCACGCACTCTCTATAAGGACTGTGTGTGCAATTACCATGTTCGCGGCTTCATGAAGTGTTGCAAATTGCCCTTGAAGCATGCTGATTATCTTATCTAAATGAGACACTTTTTTCTGGAGCTTCCCATGCAAATTGGGGCCTTGATGCTGGGGGAGACCCGATGGTGCTCGCGATCTGCTCTATGGAGCACCTGCATTCTGTTTGGCATACTGCTATTGATATGATGGGAGACACAAGAGCTACTACTCCTTGGGCTCTGGTGATGGAGGGCTTCACAAAGGGTGATTAAAGGCTATTGTACATTTGTGCAGTTTACATCAGTCTGACACAACTGAAAACAGTGTGGGTCAGATCATAAGCTCTGTTCAGTAGAATTTAGAATTTATTGCAGTATTGAAGATGAACGGACACCCACACACCCACACATACACGCTCAGAGTTACACACACACAGACACACACAGACACACACACAGACACACAGAGCAGCTGATATGAAGACAGAACAATAGTGACAACCTAAGGGATCACTCTGTGACAGAACCAGATCTCCTCCCCTTCCCTTCGCCTCCTCCTCTTCTCACACTATCCTCCACCGCCTCCTCTGTCCTCCCCCCTTCCCTCGCTCTCTATGGCTGTCCTCTGCTGGAGGAGGATCCTACTCCTGCCATGGTCCTGGCTAAGGCCAGTGAGTAATGGCGGAGCCACTGGAAGTGCCCCTTTCCCACAATTATAAAGCGGCTGGCTAATTCGGCCAGCAGGGCTGCTGGAGAAGGGCCCTCAATCAGCGGCGCTCCCCTTCCAGACGCCCAGGGAAAAACTCTTTATCTTCCCATGACAGCTATCGCCCCGCTCGCACCGCCATCCAACAATTAAACTGGAGCTCATCCGAGGACACCGGGGAGAGAGAGAGAGAGAGAGAGAGAGAGAAGGGAGAGTGTGAAAGAGAGAGATCATCTGCAGAATGAGCTGCATTAGGCAAGGGAGACCTCACAGGCCTTTTGGACATTTTGGTGGCCTTTTCTGTTTTTCTTTTCACTCTAGTTGTTTTTGTTGTTGTCGCAAAGAATGAAAATGTGGGGGCGGAAAAAAAACGGACGGAAGTATTCTGGACATTATCGTGGCTGTCTGCCAGCCGGCTGCAAAGTGCTGTGTCCAGCCAAATGAACTGCGCTCTCAGTCAGCCGGACAGGTTTGGTAACACTTTTCCTCTTGAATTTTCATCAATATCAGACACGTCTGCGCTGTAAGCCAGGGAGCTGCAGATTAAAAGTTAAACCTGTGGCTGTGTTTAACCACAGTCTCTTTCCATATTACTGTCGCCCTTTAAAAGGTTAGCTATTGATCTATCGAGACCCGCCGCTGACCTCAAGCCATAAAAGTGGGGGAAGGATCCTCAGAGACCTGCTTTAAAACTGCTACAGCTGCAATGTTCTCTTCTCACTCCAGGTTTTTTCTCCACCAGCAGCATCCTGCTGCTCCCACTGAAACTAGCCCCATCGTCTGACGTAATGCTTGCAGCACAACCTTACTCTTCGGCCAGTGTTAATGTCAGGAGGTGTGTTTCACGATTTCTTGTAGCCCTGGGTTCTACACTGCTCCAATTAGTAGTGTAGGGATCGCCATGGTGAGCAGGATGAGTTGACACGCAACACTGGCTTTCCCCACCTACATGGCTTTCCCCACCTACACGTGTGTGTAAGGTGAGTCTATAAGTATGAGCGACTCGTAGTGTGCTCTAGGAGGTCATGGACCTCTCTGTGTGTACTGGCAGTGTAGACGTCTTCGCTGCACTAACCCATGGCCTTGAATAGGAGCATGCCTGAGGACCTCTGCTTCATCAAGTTAAACTTGTGGAGGTGAAACACTCACGTCCTGCCATTTTATATGAATATCAAATAATACATAAGAAAATATATAAGAAAAAAAACTCTCATGCATATCAATACAATAGATATCAGAAAGTTTTCTCCTTAAAGGCAGTAACCTTGTGCAACTACTTGCTACTCCCACATGCAAACCTGCTCGGCTGGGGTTGCCTAATGGAACGGACTGCGTGAACTTCCACTGGTGAGACCCTGTGGAGAGGGATCCATACTTTAGTAATCGACTTCTCAGTGTGGTTCCTACAGAGAGTCCGCCAGCAGGTAATGAGCTGGCTAAGGTGCTTGGCACTGCAGCAGCAGCAAGGCAGGTGTGTGTGAGTGTGTGTGTTTATATGTGGGCATGGCTGTTTCTGTGTGCACGGGTGTCTATATGTATGTGTGTGTTTGTGTGTGTGTGTATGTTTGTGTGTGTGTGTGTGTGTGTGTGTGTGTGTGTGTGTGTGTGTGTGTGTGTGTGTGTGTGTGTGTGTGTGTGTGTGTCGGTGTGCAGGCATGTGTAAACTGTAAGGTCAGGTAAGCACAACTTTGTCCAGCCATCAGGCAGGGGGGGGGGGGAGGGACATTAAACCATCACATCCTGTACCATCTGTGCGCTGAATGAGTTCAGTAGTAATGGGACCTTCCCCCTATGATCCAAGCCGTAATGGAGAGATGCTTAGAGGACAAACGACCACTTGGCTGTATAATTATGGCGCTCTGTTACACCTCAAAACTCATTCTGCGCCTCTCCTCTCCTCCGTCGGCTCAAGGTAATTGCTGGATCATTACCTGTCTTGGTTTGTAAGTGTTTATTTATGGGATGGGTACGTTTGCAGGAGGGATGGACTGAGCATCTGCATCTAGTGTACAGAGTGATGCAGACCGTGGACCACGCTGAAGCCTGTAGAGCACTGGGTCAGGGCGAGAGAGTGGAGGCGGATTCCCTGCCTTGCATCTCACTTATGAGGAGGTGGACAGCATATATGCCACCCTAACCCGGTCATTTTTCTCCTCCGCGGCTCAGCATGGTAGGCAGAGAGGGGTTACTGACTTATTGAATGAGGCGATTATGTTTAAGGAAATCAATGCTTCATTGTTTTCAGGTTAGGCCAAGGTACAATTAAAATGGCACTAATGAGATGCTGCTGTATTAAGGGGAGGCTGATGGCGATGGGGAGGACGGTGCATCTGTTTCCTCTGGAGGTGAGGGCTAACGTGCACTTTGGCCATGTATGAAGCTATTCAGGTTTATTCGGCTTTGTGTTTTTCTCTGTTATTAAAGGCAGGGTAAGCGATGCTGGAGCAACCAGCAAGGGGAAGATAGATTTTGAAAGATTACAACCGAACACAGCCTAGACCCTTCCCCAGGACCCCTCCTAGCCACTCCTCTAAAACACATGAACACACACTGGCACGGTGAACACATCTAACTAATGGTACCTCGTGTCTCATTCACGTCTACTACCCAATTACAAAAACATTCGCATAAGCTACATCACCACATTTGTAAAATGCCATGTTCATAAAGTCTAATTTAATGTATATACCTTCAAACGGTACTTGCTCACAACTACACTGGCGAACATACAAGGTAGCATTACTTAAACATAGTCTACTAGGGTCAGTGTTGGGCTAATGCATTACTACATAAAGTGGATACCCAGATAGCAAAAAGCCACTGGCCCACTGTTGGCACGGTTGGTGTTCCGCTGGCTTTTTGCTCAACCACTGGTGAGGTACAGCCCACCGTTTTGGCACTTGCATTTATATTTCTTCATTAATCTTCACCAACCCTTAACATTGTTATATATATAAAGAGAGAGATATTACCAGTGAGTTACAGAAGTCTTAAATTGACTAAGTCATTTTTCACCTTGAGAGCCTTCTTCTAGTGCCATAAATGTCTTTTTGTTCAGCGGCTGATATTTTAAATGGACTAAGCCAAAGACATGATTTAGAAATTCCAGTAATGCTTTCTTAATATCCATGCTATTTTCACTATAGATAATGGTGGTCCGAGAGTAGACCAGAAGTGGCCAGCACCAGTGGTGTGCTGACCACAATCCACCAATACATGCTTGTTTTCTTTTCTTGCTTTGTTTAGCAGTACAACCTGTTGTAGGTGGAACTGGACATTTTGGCTGCACTTTCTCTGTGACTTGCCTGCTGGCTTTAGCAATATGCCTGTGGACATACGCAATGAGGACTGGCTTTTTACCGCCTAGCGATTGCCACAGATGACGGATTTTTCTTTTTATTGCCAGAGCATTTGATTTATTCATTGCTGTCAGGAAAGAGATTTTCAAGTAATATAACAAAAAATGCTTCTTTAACCTGCCTTTAATAGAGGAAGTACCTTTACATAATTGGTGCCAGTCACATGGACAAGCTGCCCGTGCTCATAACATCTCAGCTAAAATGTCTCTTTCTTTTCTTTCTTTCCTTCTTTCTTTCTTTCTCTGTCACACCCACATGCACACACAGTTCTACTAGTGTTCAGGTCTTCTGGTCAGCTGACTAAACATTCCTGGGTCCACCAAACAGTCACAAGACACAGCACAGCTCTGTCCATAAGCTTTCCCTTCCTTCTCACCCACTCCCCTCTAAAGTGTACCACCACACTTTCTGCCGTGAGTGTGCATAAAATCCCTTCAGCATCTCCAGTTGATTATTGTGAAAACTTACAGACAGATGGAGAGGCGGAGGAAATGCATTTCTTTTTTAGCTTTTTCTGAGTGATGAGTGTGAGTTTGAGTGTAATGCTTTTGGTGATGGTGAATGCATTGCCCGGACCACATTTTTAAACGTTTTTCTCTTTCATTGGGAAAATGGTCTTTTACACTTGGGGGGGGGGGTACTGCTGTTTTACTGAGACGAAATATATCTGGATATTGAGAAAGTACTCTGACTGGGGACTGGGGAGGTTGTGACAACCAGCTAATTCATGCAATCAGCTTGAAGCAAACAATAATTATTGTGTCATTATTATAAAGAAATTCAGATAGTTCTTCTCTATGTCTGCCACTGTGCGGATTCTGTTTTCTTCTCTAAAACTCTTTAGCATGATCTAGGTATGAATGGCACATGAGCTATGACTTTGCTTGGAACAAGTTATAATCATGCCCTGTTTGGCAAAATATTTAAATAAGAAGGAACATAAACAAACAAACAAACTTCACTCAGGCAGAAGCTCGGATTTGCAGCATAATTTTGTTTCAACCATGTAGAAATGAGCAAATAATAGTTTTCTCGTTGCCCCAGGTGCAAAGCAATTTTTTCTCTCCTCAATTTCTACGTTGGGCTTTGAGGAAAAATGATCACGCCATTCAGCCTTCTTGTACACAGCTCTGGCACTCACAGAGGGATTATTTTTAGAGACGTTACAAAGGAGATTTTCTCCCTGTCTGACTGAAATAGGGTGGTCTGGGATAATGAGTCATGAAAAGGAGAGAGGGATGTGTCTCGGTCAATCTTTCTGTGTTTCACTTAGATTTTGACACATCCATTGTGGATGCGGAGACGGGATGGCTCCAATTGCTAACTTGGTTATAAAACCCGCAATTACCTTCTGCATTTTTTGTTGCATCATTGCCAGAGCCGGCATCATCTCTTTATTACCTAGCATCCGTTTGGTGCTAAGGCAGAAACCACATCTCAATGGCATGTTTAAGGAGGGAGAGGCATCTAATCAAGCCAAGTCCAGCTGTCACTCAGCGTGTATCTTTAATGCGACCCGTCTACCAGAATACCAAGGCGCTTACTTCATTATTACTAAAACATCAAGGAGCAATGTGGAATCTCTCCCTGATTGCTCCAAATAATGTTTAAATGCAGTACGCATCCAAATCACATCTATCTATCTGAGCTGAAATAAACATGACCACCCCCCACCCCCAGGGTTCCTCTTTAGAGGGGTTATGTGGGGGTGATGTGCCGACTGCAATTAAAGATTCACTACACTAGTATTGTTGTTGTGCTTGTCTGATTTTAGACACACAGCCAGTTTCTTCAGTCATGCACTGTGTGTGTTTCCCTTAGCAGTCAGACCATCTTCCAAAGAGGCCCATCATCCTGACTGTCTGTCCTACCACATCCACAGCAAAGTGACTGCATTGTCAGATTCAAACTCACCCAAGCCCCCATGCAAGGAATCCCAAGAGAGGATAGAGAAGATGACCTAGAGAAGATGAATGGAGACCTCTATGCATTTGCTGACTGGGGCACCAATGCTCACCGCGTGGCGCGATGCCCGCGTACGCACTCAGAATAATCAGGGTGCCCACATCGCGCCGGACCGCCATGAGCTGCGTGACTGAGTCATCCGTTGGAAGCGCAGCCTCCGCCAGATGGCCTGAAGAACCGCACTGCTGTCAGATAAACCGGCCCAGCCAACGTGCATGAATAAGCAGCCGCTGATAAACAGGAGGCCTCCACAGCAGCCTCCCACCCACCCACCCCCACACAACTTCCCCTTCTGTCCTCCATCCACATATTTTCAGCATGGTTGAAATCAGGCTGCGCGGTGCATTTCCATCAAGTCGTGTCCTTGAGCTCATATACCAAACATCTCTGAGGATCTCCGGAGGGGTCACTCCGAGGCTTCGCTGCTTACTGCTAACACATTGCTTGCTGAGGGAATATATTGGAAGCTTCCAAAATAAAATGATGGACTGCTGAGCAAAACATGCCATTGCGGCAGATTGTGTAACGAGAGAAGACATCACGTTTCTCTGGCAAGCTTTGTGCAAGAGGCCATACTCATGGCTATTACTGCTAGAATTATTTTCTTGATAAAAACACCCCACCACCACCTTTATGATTTCTGAAACCAGGAAAAAAAACTCTTTAATAAAGCTGTAATGTATTCTTGTTTACTTATGCCACATATTCACTCTTCCAGTCGTTTGAGTGGAGTTTTTCTCCCTTTTAGGTTCTTCTTCTTCTCCTTCGAAATCTTTTTTGACCTCATTTTAAGTCTACAAGCCCAGCTGCCTCTGGGCAAGCATTACCTACCACAGGAAGACAAACCAAGTGGACACACCAGCAGACAGAGCCTGAAGCAAACAGGCTGGATACTGCGAAGTGAGAACTCAGCAAGCATATTGTGCACACAGGCAAGCGCAACACCCACTGACCCTGCATTGGCTGAGTCAGAGCAGTTCATGTTTTTCTTCCCTGAGGCTGAAGGCAGAATCCCTCAAGGGTCAACCACAACAGACCTTCAGAGAGAAGAAAAAAAAAACTGCGGAGAGAGAGAGAGAGCATCTCTTTAAAAGAATCACACCTCAGACCTTAAGAGTCACGCGTCTGAAGACGTGCAGAGTAAGTCACGTTGGATATGCAAGGTGTGTGTTTGCGTGGGCATCTGTTTTGTTTTGGCAGTTGATGTTGGAATCGTTGGTGTTGCATCTGTACATGTATATTTGTGTGTTTGCATGCAGATGGGTTTGTGTGTAGACGTGCATGTTTGTGAGTCTGTGAGCTTGCTTTTTTTTTTTCGTGTGGCACAATCAATCCTTAATAACCAATGTCACCATGCCAGCGTCGTGCTCAAAGGCCATGCTCTGCACTGTGACTCATTCTCCCCCAGTATCAATACTTACAGTAGCATGAAATTACCCCCAGTCCAGAGGGAGCGCTGTGACAAACCTCATTAACAAACCTGTGGCCAAGCCCAGGAAAATAATGTACCATGGCCCAGAGTGATGTGCGTGTATTGAACTCCATTTATCACAGAGCTCACCGCCAGAACGTATGGGCCATTAAAGTCTTAATAGCTTCAAGATTGACATATCTCGGCAATAAGTGTCTGGCTTTGAAAGTTGTCAGCGATGAGAACTTTCTCCAAAGAATGGGAGAGAAGGAATAGGATTATAGCAAAATTATGCAGACTGTAACCTACTTTCATAGCCTACTGTTCTAGACGCGAGGAAGTGGGCTCTGCTCTTTGTTGGGAATCCTACACAGGACAGAGGATCTTATTTATCGTCAGGTCAGGTGCATAACATTTTCTCCTGTCGTCCTCCAAAATAAGAAATCTAGGAAGTGAGGGCACAAATAATCTTTCCTAGTGCACTTCCCTCAGTTGTTAATGTGTGTGTGTGTGTGTGTGTGTGTGTGATCCTATAACTGACTCTCCCTTGCTTCAAATGACACAGGTCACTGAACACAGTAAAGAAAAAAAGGAGGCTAGATGGCGAAATGAGCCGTTAACCTGACAATTTAAATGGCACAATGACCTGCCTGAAAGCAATCCTGGTGGGTGTCCAGTCTTTTGGATTTGACATGTCTTTTACAGAGATGGGCTATGAGAAGAGCGCCCTGATAATGAAAGCAAGAAATGGGACAGCAAGCACAGGCATGGTATTGCTACTGCCCTGGGGCCGTATTCACAAAGCCTTTTATCTTACCACTAGGAGTGCTCCTAACTCGCGCTAAAACCTTTTACGTAGGAGTAATTTCTTAAAAGTGATTCACAACGGCTCTGAGACCTACTCATACTAAGGATAATACCAACTCCTAAGCTTAAGATAAAAACTCCGTTGCTATGGATGACGTCCATTCTCATGCACGAGTTTAGAAGCGGTGCGTACGGTGATTGGTTGCTGACAGGCGCTTTCATTCAAAACTCAGTCCTAACATCCCCCTAACGATCCCACTAAATCAATAGAAAATAAGACAATAACCTAGGCTTCAAATGAAGTCATATTAAATAGTTATGGATAGTGCACTTAGCAGAATGCACACGCATGATGACAAGTTTGTGCATCCAACGAGAATGACGCTTTGCACGTTAGAGAAAGAGAAATTGCCGAAAAAACACGGAAATTGCATGAAATCAAGGAAGTAATAATTAAAGCTCCCTGCAAACTATTAGGTAATCGGCATATTTCCAGCCCTTAAACACTTCAAATATCAGTCCATACGGCTCTTTAAGTCCTCCTGTCATAATGGACGAAACGAGGGCGAGACGTAAGAGAAAGTCGAACTGGTCCCAGGACCAACTGTCCATGTTGGCCCAGAGTGTGCTGGAGAGGAAGGGAGTAATAAAAGCTAAATTTGGCTGTGGGGTGACCACAAAAAAGAAGCGTGAGGCATGGGAGGACATATGTGTTAACATAAATGCTTCATTCCCTGCCGTGTGTCGCTCTGTCGATGACTGCGAGAAGCGGTGGTATGCGCTCCAGTCACAATGTAGGATGGAGATTGCGGAGTGGACTTTAAAAGAGCCGTCGCGGCTACAGGTATTGTGTCACCAAAATAGGCCTCATGCGTATACTTGCATGTTGTAGTTCAACTGTGCTCCCGGTTGTGGATTGAGGAAGGGTGTCAAAAGCCATGTCTTGCATGGATCCCACTGTCACCCAACAAGTGGCATCCAGCAGGTACATGGTGCCGCTCAAAAAGCTGGCGCAGACCGCGCTCTCCATTAAAATGCGCGAATCGTGAGTAGATCCAGGCCACTTCGCAACAATATCCATGATTGTGAAATTTGGATCAAACACTATCTGTGTATTAATTCAAATACAATGTACCTTTTTGCGGTTTACAAAGACGTCCTCATCTCTGGATGGAGCAATTATTTTAATGTGTGTTCCATCGATGGCACCCACGACACCGGGCATTCCTGCAAACGCCATGAAATTGACCTTGATCCTTTGAAGTAGGCGATTGTCCAAAGGGAACCGGATAAACTGTTGTACAATGTGTGGTCTACAGAGTGCGGTGATTGTTTGATGAATGAATCAGCTTACTGATGATTGCGATATTCTGAAGTCGTCTGCGTTGCAAAGTTGCATTTTCCCCGTAGCCAAAAATCTTAATGTTAATGTAACATTTAACTTCCGGACTGATTGGGTTGTTTCGGATAGTTGGAGACGTGTTTGCATCCCGCACTAATTCTAGTAAAATGTTGATGCCTTCACGGTTTAAACGATATCTTCTCAACAATTTAGAGTCGTTCATTGTCTCCAACACGTTACGTCTGGCTTCAGCCATTTTAAGACTCTTTGTGAATAGGTCTTAGTGACTTAGGAGTCCTCATGAGGAGTTTTAAGCTGTCCTAGACTTAGGTGCTACTTTTAGGGATAAAATATTTTGTGAATTGCTCTTAGTAAAAAAAAATAGGAGTCCTAAATTTAAGACTGACACGGCCATTATTTTTAGGAGTTTCTCCTAAATTCGCCACTTATGAGCTACTTTTAGCCCTAAGATTCTTTGTGAATATGGCCCCTGATCTCTATGTTCTACGCCTAACGGACAGGGTGGGTCAGTAACTAGTTACATGCAAAGGAGTTTGGTTATTAAAGAACAAAATAAATGTAATTATAATCTATTACAGTTACTGAGAAACAATATGTAATCAAATTACAGTTACTAATCAAAATGTTTATGATTACAAAGGGGTTACATGCAAATAATTTTTAGAGCTTATATGAAGCATACAACATTCATTCTCTTTTTGCCATCTAGACAGGCTTCATTCATTTGACGGTATGCGCCTCAAATTAAGAGCATTGAATTTGACTAGTTCTCTTGAATTTTCACCGCCTTCTGCCAATCAAAAAGTTATCAAATGTAATTCATATTGTCACATTACTTATTTTTTTCAACAGGGTAATTTATAATCTGTAACCAATTACAAAAGTAACCTTCCCAACCCTGATAACAGAATAAACTAGACTTGAATAATCTCTGTTGGCTGCACTGGTAGTTGATAGTTTTCCCTTGAAACTGTGTTGCTCGGTCAAAAAGTATTTGTAGTTAGAATTCTGTATATGTTCTATACCTTACTGTTTAAAAAATTGGACACTTTTCATGAAGGAAGAACTGTAAATACATTTCGATGTAAGAATCTGCTCCTAAGATTGCACCCTGTGCAAGGCTTGTTTCCACTGCATCTTACTCAGCATTCTTTTGCTTATACAATTTTCTGCAATGGAACAGCCAGATGGAATAAGATCTTTTAAACTTTACAGAGAGTGCCCTTGTATGTGTTTTGTTTGCTTTTCTACTTTGCAATCCCTAACCAAGGAGAACCTCCACAAAATATTTTTGGACACTTCCGTAGCTCTCCAGATAATCTTTCAGCTTTTTTTTCCACCCATTCCATTCTATGTACACAGAGCGTGACAAAATGATTGTCTGTGCCGACAGACAGCTCACCATACCCGCGGCAGACAGATATTACACTGGGAAAAAAAAAACCTTCCCAGAATGCTCCTTTAATATCTGACATGGTGACAGCATATTATGTACACAGACTCGTGATGGTGTGCAAGTTGGTTCTAGCGGTGGCGTAAGAGCAGATGTGCGCGGCAGCCAGGTTTTTCTTTCGTAAAAAAATGCTGGTGCCGGCAATTAGTGTCATGCAGCTCCTGTCTTCTCCACCTGAGTCAGAGCATCAGTATGCCTCTGCATAATGACTGCATTCTGTTCTGCTGACCTTATTCTTCGCCTGTGTTCACTTCAGGAAGAGAGTTCTGGGATCACACACACGATTCATTATTTAATAGGCATAATGCATCAATTGCCACTTATCCGCTTCAAATTATATATGCACACTGAAAAGCTGGCTGCCTATGTGTGGGGAAAGTAGAGAGCGGGTGCTTTGCGCTGTGAATAATCTGCCCACTTACAGTTAAAGTGGAACATTGGGGACTAGCATTGTTTTGCATAACAGACCTTCATTTGTGCTGCCTGTTAATACGCTCCCCTCTATTTCTGCTAGTTGTTTTTAACGCATGCTTTTTAAAATGTATTTATTTATGTGCCTCCTTTGCTGTGTGTTTAATGCAGCTAATGATGGAGGTACACCGTGTGTGTTTCTGTGGCCCATGGGGTCCCCTCCACGCCACTGCCATTAGCCGAAGTGAGAGATAGCTGCCGCCCTTATCGTAGGCGCCGGGCATAATTGGCGGTGACAGTCATGCTTGTGGTCCCTCTAATGTAGTCTGACAAGAATGAGTGTCTCATAATACCAAAGGCCTTTTCACAGCCTATACAGTAGTCTGAAATCAGACGGCCGTGCGTTTGAGAAAACTGTGGAGATTTATAAGGGCGGATAATGTTTTCAGAAGGATATGTTTTTTTAAGCCACGGACCAAGCTGTCAAAATAAATGCCTTAGCCTAAAGTCATAATCTTCAAATAATCACCAGCACTTGAGGCCTGGTGCAGAACTAATTTGTTCGGGCAAGATTGGACAGTCACTTTATGGTCAACCATTTGTCATTTTTTTATTCAGAGACACTCTTAGATGGTCATCCATCTCAGCACCACAATCAGGTGGAAGAAGAAGAATAAAATCGATGGGGAAGGGAAGTTGAGCAACTGCAGAGAAAGAGTGGACTGTTAAGAACTGGGTTTAGTGGTCATTGGGACCTGGCTTTCTACGCTAACAAGACCTTGTTATCATGAAGACTCAACTCACAAGAGATTATGTCCACACTATTTTTAATTTGTTTTTTGCTTCATCCATACTTCTTCAGTGATTTTATGACTATACCTCATATACCCGCCGTTTCGGTCTTGCAGGAACATTTATCAACCTTCAGTTATTTTACTGCGTATATCACAAGTAGACTGCTTAATGTAATGCTAACCAGCATTAGCCTCTGAACCTGACATAGTAAAACATAACTCTCCTAAAGATTTAAAGATATTAGATTTTAAATATTCATACCTGTGAAACTGAAAATGTACGTTAAACTATCTTTGTGTCACTACCTCTCTCTGCATTCCAGGTCTCACTGAAGCTTTGAAATCTCTCTAGCTGCCCTTAATTCAATTTGGCTATTTGTCATGGCCATTACTATGTGGAAGCAGAGGGAATGTTGAAAAAGTAATTTCAAAGTTCAGTGACATAGAATAGATTGCTATTGTCCTGACTCGCTTTGGACTGTGGCTAATTTATTGTGTGTTGTGCTGATTTCTCTCCCCCATGGATGTGCCATTTTCTCACCATTTTGTGCTCAGTCCCATTTCAGAAAACCATTCCCTTGGTTTGATCACAGAAGTGCTTTTCCACAGCAAACCCTTCGCTACTGTTGATGCGATAAAGCTGTGATAAAACCAACTACGTCATAATCTAATCATTACACTGATGGCAGCACCAACAAAGCGCAATTTTCTCTGCTCTTTGCTAAGCTTGGGATGTAGGCAGAAATCTATCAATTACATGCGGAGGAACAGTGCATCATCAGTCTGAGAGAGTGGAAGCAAGTTGTTAGTGAACCCTTGGTGGGTTCGGACATTTTACTCCAAGCAGACAACGAAAAAATGGCATAGACTCCGGAATTCAAGCCCCTCCATTACTGTCACATATGAACACATTAGTATTCCTCTGAGGTTATGGGTAAATGTTCCAAATAACACAGTCTGTAAGATGCTATTTGCCTCCTTGACGTTTGGAGAATAAGTTAAGTTAGGTTGTGGGCTATTTCTCCTCCTGCACCTATATTTCAATGAATGCATGTTCAAAACTTTTGAAGTAAGTAAGGTAAGTATATTTAGTTAGGTAAGTATTATTCAGGTCAGTTAGCTAAATCAGCTAAGCCCATTTTATAACTTGGAATAAAAATACCTCCTTTGTGGATAATTTTTATATAGTGAAATGTTAATTTTGCACAACATGACAGTGTATGCAGTGCAACATATCTTATTTAAAATAATGATTTTCATATTTATATATGGCCCTTCAAGAATTCACTTTACCTTATGCTTAGACTCCATTTACTTTGAAGCTCCCACGGTCTATATAATGTTTCAGTGTAACAACTGTAGGGAACGGGTGGCAATGTGGTGAACTGGACACACCAATACCACCTCAAGTCGATAATTAATCAATGTCAAATTTGATCATATCACTTTGAATCTGTCATACAGGGAAATGACAGCAATCAACAGCACTCGTCGCTGTCACTGATTGAAAACAGAGAAGGCTGTTAACAGGGAAATATAAGATAATTAGTGAAACAGATTATTGCAATATAACTCTCCCTCTGCAAACATCCATGACAGGAATTTGATAAGCTACTTTAAGAAACCTTGGGGACAAACTACTAGCTCTTCCTGTCTGCTTATTACAGCAACCCACTATGATTAATATGTACACCAAATCAGTATTCATCCTGCTATGCAAAATATATGAGAGAAAGAGAGAAAAACACCTTTCTGAGGTTCTGAGTAAAAAACTCCTGAAAAGGAGAAATGATCAGGCTTTTTAACGCTTTGAACCGAGCCAACTATTCTATATGCCGCAGTCAAATTCCTACCAACGGCTGCAAAGATTAAAGAAATAACAACCAAAGAGACGGGCAAAGACGGCGCTCGAATGACCAGATATGGCTTCTTCTCGGAAGACCAGGGGCCTTTCATTTTCAGGGATGTAAATGGCAGCCCCGGCCTCAGCCTTAGTAAAGATGAAATGTGAACTCCGCTTTCGTAATCGCTCTCGGGCTGTGCGCACCTATAAATTTGATCTGTGCCATCAGTGGGGACTGTGAAATCAGGTGGCTGAACATCAAAGTGTGACAGGATCGGCCGCACATGCTAATGCACCCATGAGCCATGGCCGCAGAGCAGAGACGCTGCCAACCCACTGGCTGTGGCGCCCAGGCTGTGAATATGCCAGCTAAAATGTTCTCTCTCTCCTAAAAAAAAACCCACTGCTGCTTTTTCTCCCCTCTCCTGCCACAGCTTCTGCTATCCTCACTGACACTGCCATTTCTGCCACTGGGACTAGGTGTACTCCGACTCCAACCCCCATTCACTATTTCTATAATGCCCTACTATCATTTTAAGGGGTGTACTACTGGCTGCAGGGTGCTCGAAATACATGTACCTCTTCGCTTCCACTCTGCCTCATTGTTCCTGTTCTTCAGAACCACATCAGGGATCCCAATTGAGGATTCTTTGTGATTGGATCTCCACATGGGAGTGAGAGCGCCTCCATAGTCCTGCATCAATTTCTGATCCAATCTTCCATTGCTTCACCTCTCTCTCTCTTTCTCTCTTGATTTTCTTTTCTAAAGGTGCTTCAAAAAAGAAAGGGAGCTTATTCCTGACGTTGATGAAGTCGCTTGTTAGCGGGACACATTTCTTTGCCTCCGTTTCCCTCTCTCATTAGTCCTCGCCGTGGCAGAAAATAAGGGCAGTGCGCGAGCCGAGTGGCCTGAACCCTGTCATGTACCAACAGGCCGGACTGCTTGCCGGATGGCTCCTCATTACTCAAGGTCAGTCTGCAGAGTCGTCCTTCTGCACGGCACCATAGACGAGCCGACTCAAACATCTGCCGCTAACAAAGGGTATCTGCCGGAATCTAAGTGTAAATGTCACCGGAAAAGGTGATTCTGTTGAGTTTTAAGTGTTGTGTGTTGTTGTTATTGTAAGTGGGTGTGTTTGGCCTATACACAGGTGTTAGTGCAGGTGTATGGTTTTGGGGCCTAGTGACTGATTGTTTACATTTAAACAAGCTAAAGATGACCATATAAAAAAGTACTTGACAAGGGCTTTTCGTGGCAATGGATTAAAACGATATTCCTCTGTGTGCTCTCCAGAATTGTGCACAAGCACATGACCCAGTCAAGCAGACATATTGATTTTACAACTAAACTGAAAATGTAACATCTCATAAACAGAAATTAACTTGGCCTGCTGTTGCTCCGTGCTGAAATGCAACACTGCGTGCTTAATCTCATCTTTAACTTATTTGTAAATGAATGGATTCTTTATTGTCTTGATTTGCTGGCACCTATATCAATTGAATGTGAGAAAAGACAATAACAATATTAATTTGCCAGCTGTTGCCGACATGCAAATGCATTTATAAAGTGCTATTCTCAAAACACTGCAACATTAAGGGACAGATGGCTTTCTGAGCTGTGAGTGAGAGTGAGTCCTACATTTAGTGACCTTCTCTAAGCTTTCCTTCCACACATATTTCATGTTTCATTCCTGGTCACAGTCTTACTTCCCAGGTTCCTGTATCTATCATACACCTATTATGGGAAAATAATAATAAAGAGACAGCGCACAAAATGTTCAGTTCTTAGAACAGGCGTAATTGCAGGTTTCTGTAATTGCTCTCATTTTGAAACAACCCGTTGGCGGCCATTTGAGCCTATGAGTCACAGATGGCCACATAAACAAACCTATCGATCAAACTTGATACATTTTAACAAGCCGCAAATAACATTGTAGGGAGAAACAAGCAGGATTACTAGATCTCTGAAACAAGACTGATTTGACAACCCTTTATGGAAGCATAGTAATATATTCAGCCTTTATAATGACTTTGAGTGGTCAAGGCAAAGGTCTCCTATCTGCCCTATTCAATGTGTTGTTGTTGTCATCACTGGTGCTGGGTGATATCTTTCTTCTCGAGACTCGCACGTCTGAAAAAACCTCAGTCTTTGCCTTTTTGAAATCGAATTAATCAACTTCCTGTCTTTTGCTCAACAAAAGCAGCATGCTCTCAGAGGGTGCCTAGCTTTGTTCTGTCCTTCAGTCACTTCTCTCCCATCCCTCCTTCTGTCCCCCTCCCCTCTGCAGGAGGTTCTGTCACTCCGCTAGGCAGAGCCCTGAAAGGTGGACCCATCACAGGACCCCCCACGCTCAGCAGCCATTATCAGCTAAAGCACACACATACACATACAGTCTGTCTGTCCAAACTGCCATCACTTGCAAAAAATAGGCTTTTATTGCTATTCCTGTCCACTACGAAAGAGTGAAAAAGGTGGGGAGAGAGAGAGAGAGAGAAGGGCGAAAGAAGGGAGAGGGGAGTGAATAGGAAGGATGGCAACTTGGTGTGCTACTTTCTCTATCTGTTGACAAGGAAAAAGCACCTGAGTCCCATTTAGCATCACCATTAACAGGTCAACTTTATTGCTTTACTGTATCTTCCTAATCACAAAACTATTGACGTGCGCGCTTCCCTTAATGAAGCTACAGGCGTGCCCACAAGCCATTGGAAAACTTTAATTAAGCCGTTGTCTTGGATCAAAACAAAGGAAATCATTAAAGGTGTTTGTAATGTTTTTCCTCTTCTCTTTTTCCAAGTTGCTCACACAGGGACATTTTCATCAGTTTCAACTCCAGTTAGAGCTGCCCACAACAACAACAACAACACTTATGGAGAGTACTCCTCGGGTAGAAAACAGGCACAGCACATTTATTTCTAGCCTATGGTAGATGAGTGAGGAAGTTAGCAAAGGCACCAATTAAAATAACTAAAGAAAATAGAAGACAATCCTTTCTTGCCAACAATAATCATCACATCGGAGTCATGTATGTGTTGCTGACGTGGACCATGAGGGTTGTCCACAGGCCTCCAGTCACTGAGCTGGCAGCAGTGGTACCGGTGAAGGAGGGATCAGACGAAGGAGTGGCAGGTGGGGGCCGGAGATGTTCTGTGATTCCCACGCGCCGTGGGGACTTCGAAGACGGATGGACCCGACGATGAATCATGGCGTCAGATGCCTAGTGAGACAGGAGCAAGGGGTGTGCTTCCCTCGCGGTGAGGTGCTATAACTCATTTGAGTTGTAGCGCGCATGTGTGTGTGTGTGTGTGGGTGTGTGTCTGTGTGTGTGTGTGTGGGTGTGTGCCCGAGTGAGTGAAGTGGGGGGGGGGGGGGGGGAGGAGGGTATACGTATGTACTCATTAGATTCTCCATGTTCACTGCCACAGGGCATCAGCTCGCAGCTACTACATTTGGTAGCTAATGAGCTGCAGCGTGGAGCCTCGCAGCGCTGCCGAATGTAACCGAGGTTAGGCCAGAACCAAGTGCACCTCCAGTGCTGCGAAAACAAGAGGCGCTCAGTCGGTGTTAATGAATCAATCAATGCCAGCCCAGGAATTGCCAAGGATGCAACGCCATGGCTCACTGTCGCAATGATAAATCCCTCTACATCAAACAGCTGGGATGCGAACCATCTCTAACTAGTATCCAGTGGCTATAACTTAATTTGACAGAGAGACAATGGAAACTATTATTTGTGGTGTTTGTGGCAACGGCAATGACTGTACACACCCCCTTTTAACTTCTACATTGTCATGGCATGGTTGGACAAATGCATTGAGGTGGTGTAAGGACCTTGAGTTGGGCCATGCAGTGGACCCGATAACAGGAGATAAGAGGGACTTACAAATTGCATTAATCACACTGCCTTGGTTCTACTTTCAGAAGGAGATTAAGCTGTTCTGTCTGAAACGAGGAACTCTCTCACTAACCTGAGAAGTTAAGGGAATTGATCAGCTGGAACTTTTTAGCACGGGACTAGAACCAGCACTCTGGCCTTTCTAAGACAGCCCTGCGTGGACTTTTTCACCCCACAACTATGAGCTCATTCAACTGGACTCAAGGGGTGACAGGGGTGATAAGTATCAGTTCAGAGGAGTCTCATTTATAGTAAATAGGGGAAGTCTGCGGATATCCTACCGACTGACACCTGCAAGGACTTTTTCAAATAAGCAACACTCATATTGCATCGGTTAATGTGTTACAATTATTAAGTCTTAGACAAGTAGATGGAGAGTTTTTGTGCTAAGATCATATTATCCTAAGATCAACTTTCCCTTTTCCTCTGTCCTTTCCTCTTTTTCCTTCTTTCTCATTTATCTTTCTTTTTGCTCTTGCTCCCCCTGCAGTCTCTCCCCCTTCCCCCATTAGGCCAGGGGTAATAACTCACATCATTATTTTTTACATACAGTGCTAAGTTCACAAACGAGCATTAAAACAAACTGAGGAGGAGCCTGGCTTCCTCTCTTAACAGCTTTAACTGATCATTAATTAAAAACAATGAGATATATCCTTTGACTTGTGCATGGTGGAAAATGCAACCACAATATTGGAAGCCCTCTCTAACGACTTGGGCCAGCCGATAATTAACGACCTGTCAGACAGCGTAACATTCTTGCACAGACTGGCAGATTCAGGGACCACTCTGTCGCCCAACCCCAGACCTTCGCCACTGTTAATATGCAGCCTGAGTCGCCGGCGAGTTCAAAGGGCAGCATTTAATTACGGGCCGGTAAATTCTTAATTTTCAATTATTATGACGCCAGGCAGCTCACCTTGGGGAAGGACACCCAGTAAACAGGTTGGCCCGGTGACTGGGATGGGTGGCACTTACCTTTTAATGGCTTACTCTCCGGCTGAGGTACTGCCAGGCCCTACAGCATTGATGTGACAGGGCTACCATCCAAAGACCTTGGTTCTATCATTTACATTTAGCAGATGCTTTCAGTAAAAGAAACAAGGTAGTATTTTATAAATAAACATTATTTTGTCAGCGTGTGTTCTTCATGGGAATTGGACCCATGACCTTTGGTTGCTAGCGCCTTGGTCTGCCAGTGGTACCATGATACGTGTATCCCTTTGAGATAAAGTATGTTTAGGTGGTGTTTTTACTCTCGTTAGATGTTTACTTAAATCAGCTCCTGTCCTGTATATTCCTGCAATACGTTCGTCCTTCTAGATACAGGAGACATTTGGGATATCTAGGCCTGTCAGAGACTTCCTCTTTGTGACAGCTGCAGAAAGGTGAACAAGACAGATAAGCGGGCAGCTCCAGCACGTCACAAAGAATTCAAAGAGAGGGGTGGGTTTGACCTTGATGGAAACTGTGGGTTGACAGTGCAAATGTAATGAAATTATGTAAATGGCTTATTCCAGGCTCTGGAAAGAGAGCGAGGGAGAGGGGTGGGCTGGAGGGAAACCTCTTAGGGTGGCAGTGAAATGCTTGCGGACAGCGGGTTCTTTTCTCAGGGCAGTTGGTGCAGCAGCATCTGAGCAGCGGGGCAGCCTCTCTCCGGCTGTGTGATAAAATGGGCTCAGACGCCGCCACTCTGAGGCCTCTCTCCAGCAGTAGAACAGCACAGAGCCCTTCCCTGCACAACCACTGGCACACTAATCACAGCCAGAAGAATGGCTCCAGATGGAGGCCTTTTCAATTCCCAGCCTTCTTTTTTTCTCTCTCATTCACACCCACACACATACGCATGCAGACCATCCAAGACGGAAGGGGGAGAGGGGGTGGGGTGGTGGGGCTTTTTGCTTTTGTTTTTATGTGCGACGAACAACCGAAAACTGTGTTTATCGGACAGGAGGTAAAAAACCCACATGCGCTCGCTTCCGTGCATTGGAACAGGCTCCGTCCAAATGGGAGCGCTTCAAAGGCGATGGCGCGGCAGAGCTCACTCAGCCGTCCAAACCCATCTGATTGTCATTGTTAGCGAGGGATCCGCGGGTAGGTGGGAGGGAGAAGGGGAGCGCGGACAGGGACGAGGGACAGGCAGGAGAGGGGCAAGCTGAGTAATGTCTCACTGCTGACTCCAATTTCCTACGCTCTGTTTGGTCAACTCAAACGCAACTCATTTATCAGGAAAAAACACCTGCCAGAGAAGAGGAGAGAAAGAGAGAGACAGAAACAAACTCCACATCCCTCTTGGAGACACGGAAGGGAAAATCCATGCTAACTCTGCATATTGGCGGCTTGTGGTCGCAGCAGAGGGAACTATGAGACAGATAGGTTTCACTTGTGTGACACCTCTGAGGTGAGTCAGCGGTTTCCAGTGCTGCTCTTTCTCCACACGCTAAGGTGTGATGTGAAGCCACTAGTAAGACAAGCTGTTCATGCCAGCCCTTTAAAATGCTTGACCAGTATGGGAGATGATAGTGAAGCTTCCAGTTAACACTGGGAGATATTTACAACCCAGTGGCAGAAAAGTTAGCAAGCGCAAACTAACTGAGATACAATCTTCTTTTCAGGCTTCTTTTCTTTACAGACCATCTCTTTCTGACATTCCTCTTTGTTCCCCTGGTAGGTTCCATATTAGCCTTTTTCACATTTGCTGGTACAACAACATACCTCAGTACTTCAGTTACTTAACATTGACAATGGAGTCACTACACAGTATAATAAGTAAAAAAAAAAAAAAAAGTCATGGTCATCACTATTTTGAAACATTTGCTCATTAAAAATGAGTCTAAAACCCCTGACTGCTAGCTTTGTTAGCACATGTCTTCCAACGCTATCCATGGCAGCAAGGAGAGTTGTGATGATGTGATGTAAATGATAATAACAAATATGTAAGTTTAATCAAAAATAAAAAGTCCCCAATCAACACACTTATACTATCCACACAATCCTTAAGAAACTATCGCCACCAATGCAACAAAGCATGCTCTGCCTCTTTCAGTGGTACACTATCTGTTTCCATTTGTTTGCTGGGATGCTTTATGTAGCGTTCATTCTGCCATTGTATGCCTCGCTGGAAGGAATACTGGATAGCGTCTGGCTAATTTGACCTACAACCTATATACACTTAGAGAGCAAACTCTATGAGTTTGATATCAACAAGGCAGGTTTTTCTACTTGGCTACTATCTCTGCCTTTGGCATCTTAATCAATTGCCTAATGAGATATCCACGCAAAAGAGCATGGATAATTAAATATGGCTTGCTTTTAGTCACCATTGTACAACCTAGTTGATAAAAAAGATCCGAGCTACTGCTCTGACTCCACAGACTAAGAGTGGTGATATGAAATGGTGATTTGAACACAAAATGCTTGTATTCTTGAACACCAGGCAACTGCCAGTTGCTACATAATTGTTGTTCTTTAATCCCCTCCATTTCCCTGTGTATTTTTGTTGTTGTCATTCTCTACTGTTTAATTCATGACACATGCTTGTGAAAATCAGTTAGCCACTTCAGCCTCTTCCTCTTCTCACCCCTGAACACACCATGCTGTCCAAGGCATCCCACAGTCAGAGGCAGATTATGTCTGAAAATCTTCCTGATGTGTCTCGAGCTTATTAGATCATTTCAGCAATCACACAGCAGGTCAGCAGACACTGAGGACAGGTGCTTCTGACTCAGGTCTCCAGATAGAAATGGGGAGAAATAGAGAAAAGGAAAGAGAAGGGCATGTCCCTTCTTTATGCGTCCTGCTTTTCAATTGCCAATGTATGGCTATTTGGCTCAACCGGAGAAGAAAAACATCTTAAAATGCTTTAGCTAAAAACCAAAAGGATGGGAGGTTGATGTGTTTAAAATTGTGAACATAGCCATGAACTCTAGGGGGTTAGCTAGTAGTGTCTCATTCCTGAGATACAATTCTCACTTTGTCGCTTTGTGAAATAGGAATGCAGACTTGCACATTGTGAGTGTGCCGACAACATATGAGGGACCCCACTGAAGAAAACCTACTGTCCTGAATGCTAAAGTAGACAGCAGCTCTGGTAAATATTTCAGCACAAGCCTGCCCTGGGACTTAGCGGAAGTGGACAGTGAAAGCTATTTTTTTTTTTTAAACAAAGCTGGTTTCCCCTTCATTTATTGATCGAGCCCTGTCGAGACGCTTTCATCAAAACACGGAGCTGTGAAAATCATTACAGACATAAAGCCCTAATAACTGCCCCGGCAACAACAAAAAAAAAAACTAAAATCAAAGATCTCTCCTAGAAAAACTAAAAAAGCCCCCACCAGTTCACAGTTCAACATTAATATCCTGCAACTCCGTACGTATAAAGAAGATTCTGAGAGAAACAGTAAGAAGTAAAAACAAAAGGGAAAACACAAGAAGAAAAAGAAGGGAGGACCCAATCTCCCTGCCTTGAAGTGGCAGACCCTGAGAAAGGGGGTATCCGTCCCTGGGGTGTCCACAGTGAAGGGTGTAATTACACAGATCCCTGAGAATGGAATGCTGAGCAGCCTGGATGTGTGGATGGTCCTCCCTGCTGAGCATGCTACAGTGAGGGCATGTTTGCTCAGCGTTAATCAGGAAGCATCCGCGCTAATGCTAAGATAATATTTACTCTGCTGTGAGGCTCCACCGCGCTGCTAATGATCATAATAACAACAGCAATCACATGGGACCTTCCTTCCCTCCCTCCTTGGGTATTCTCGGAGTTGCAGTAAAAGCTAGAGTCCCTAGTCTACGCACAGAGAACGAGCTCATAAAAACAATCCCTTGTTCTGGGGTTGAACATCAAGGTGGAGTTCCAATTTCAAATGTAGACCCATTTTACACCATACAGATGAGAGTAGGATAAGCAGTGAGTGTAAACTGCTCAGAACGATCGGGCACGTAGGATTTCAGGCTGTGCATGCAGAGCATGTCCTCAGCTTCCAGGCATGAGGACCGCCAACATTCCCCATCTCTCGCTCCTCAGGCGAGCCCAAATCTCGTCTCCAGCGGTACGTTTTCTTTTCTTTTTTTTTCCTCCCTCTCTCCTTTTCTTTTTCTCCCCTCACGCATGGCTTCACTTTGCCAGTGATTGATGCAGGATGCGCCCAGCTTGCCGCTCATTGTTTGAAGACCACATACCTGCTCTATGAATCTTTCATTAGCCACGCAGGAGAACAAAGCAACAAAAAAAGAAAAAGAAAAAGAAAACACACAGACGGGGAAAGGCTCCCCCCCAGCGGAGAGGCCACACGGACGGGCAGATGGACGGACGCACGCATACTAATAAATGGCCCTCCATTTGCAAGCTGACAGACAGTCACCATGCGGGAGGGAGATGACGGTCGAGGAGAAGGAGGCCGCTTCGAGAGCTTCTTCCGTACTACGCCGTCTCTACGGTGGCTGCTTGGGCCCAAGCGGCCCGTGCCCCACCCAGAAACACTGGATGGGATACAGTGGTGGGGGAAATAACTGATTATGGGGACACACAAAATGAATCTATTTTATTGACGCCTGGATTGTGGGGGAATATCTTAGTCACAGCAACACGCCCGCCTGTCTCGCTGGGCTCTGGGAGAGATTCATCATTAGAACATGTGGCCTCTGCAGAAGAGGCTGACAAGCACCCGGAGTCCCACTGCTTTTCTCCAACAGGGGGTCTGCCGCAAGCGTACGCCTGTGTCACAGAGAGATGCCCCCGACCCATTGATCTATCTCTGCGGTCTTTCTGCTGTGTTCTTGGGCGACAGTGTGTTTGTGTGTGAGCGAGAGCGAAAGCGAGAGTGTGTGTATGTATTTATGTGTGTATGTGGATGTTTTTTAATGTGTGTGTGTGTGTGTGTGTGTGTTCAAGTCGCCTAAAAGTAAAAATAAACCTTTGCCGTACCTATTACAGCTGCATGAATGAAAACCTTTGGAGTACGCCTCCTTTTCTGTCTCTGTCTCCCTTGCTCTCCTCTATTTTCTTCTCCCTCTCTCTCTGTCTCTTCCTTCTCTCCTGTCTTTTCTTCTCCTTCTCTCTTCCTCTCTTTTCTTCTCACTCTCTCTCTCTCTGTCTCCTCTCCTCTCTTTTCCTCTCCCGTACCCCAGATAAAAAAGAAAGGCACACACTCTCCCTTACCCATGCTCTCTCCTTGGTCACCTTTTGGAATCCATTGTGGAGAGCCCCAGTGTGGAATTGCCTGTCAGTGTGTGTGCAGAGGGTAATACGCTGCGGATTATGATTTGTGGGGAATTGAAGCACACTAGCTGCCTAATGGACTCAAACAAGAGCCATGGGGGACGAATTGAGTCCCATTTTCCTGTAATATTGCAGAGGCAGAGGAAAGTAACTGACAATGTTTTCATTTTGCCTCCGAGTTGAAGGCGACATGGCTCGTGATAGATTTATGCAAAGCTGGACACACTGCGGAACTTGGGAATGATAAGGAATTTCGGAGCGAGTAGACCTATTTAAGTAGAAATAATGGAATATAAACAGAACTGATGTTTTTGATTTACTGATCACAAATGCATCAAGAAGGAGAGCCATATTTCTCATAGATTTGAGACTTGATGTTTTTTGTGAGTGAGACTAATGGGAAGAGCATTCTTTCTCTCTCTTTCAATACACACATGCACACATACACACACACACAAGCACAGACACACACACATACACACTCACAATTTTACATATACAAACGACTGTGTTTGTCAGATAACATAGCAGTAATCCATTCAACTCCAGGAAAGCAGGACAGTTTTATAATTAAGAAAACTATGATTAGGGAAACATTCCATCACTTGAAAATCAAACAGACTGTGAGTCATCTTATTGGTCCAACACCTGTCACCATCAGGGCTCAACACTCATGTGTGAAACAGATGGAAGTGGGTTCTAATTAGAGATTGGAGCAGGTGTCATTGGAGGTGACATGCTCATGCATGTGAGCTCAGATGAAGGTAGGGGAGATGCCTGGTCTGCTCAGCTCTTGCCTGTGCCACACCACAACTACACTAGGCAGAAATAGATGCTTTTCAGAGGAGATCATTAAAATCTGTGTTGATATGGTTCCTGGGAGTTTCTCTGCAGTACACACCATTCCAGTCAGTTATGTAGAGCAGTGGTTCCCAAACTGTTCATGGCAGGCCCCCTTTGACAATACAATAAATAAATATTAGCTTATGTTACCTGCAATTTATCTTATTTTTCTACCAAGAATTATTATATTTTTGTTTTAGATCAACGTTCTTTTTGGCATCACAAACTGTGTAGTTTTTTTCACATGCTGTTGCAACAACTTCAGCACCATGCCGGATCTAGCCAGACCGGTAGCAAAACAATAGGCACGCTGTTCTGGCTTGGAAGCCGGCCAATAGTACTAGGTTAACGTTAATGTTTGAGTGAATGGTGAAAAATACGGCGAAATGGATGATGAAAAGCTTCTGAAAGGAACGTTTACTTTTAAAAGTTGTGTTGTGCAAAAGAAACGAGCTTCACTGTTGCCTGAAAATGACAGGCTTCTGTTTGAGTAGCTGGCTGAAAGCAAAGAAGTAGTAGGCTTACCTTTTATGAAATGAAAACAAAAATAGAAAAATAAAAAAATAAAGGGACATTTAGTATAGATAAAAATTTGCGATTGTGTTTAATTTTGAGTTAACTATGATATAAATGCGATTAATCATGATTAAATATTTACATTTTTTGACAGCATGTCAGGGAAATAACCCTTAACCTAGGACTGTATTCATTACCTCAGAATTGAGACTCACACACCCAAGAATATTATTAAATACAGACATTTTTACTCTGGGCCCCAGAGGAGTGACCTGCATGATTGTCTTCACGCAAGGCACTAACCTCTCCTACAAAATGTCTGCTCTTTATTGGAATTAATATTCACATATTCAAGTTTAACATGAAGACACTCCCCAATTCCTTTGTTCACTGAAACAGTCTTGCTTAGCTCCTCTCCATACCATATTTCAAAATAACCTAAACAGTCGACATGTAAGTTACCCAGCCCCTCATAATTCAGATAACTTAAAACAGTCTGTGACATGTAAGTTATCCGGGCCTCTTTCTCATACCAACCCGTACAAGGCAAGCAGACTTTTCGTCGCCACAGGAACACAGACTCTGCATTTCTCTCAACAGAACAAAGACACACATGGAAAATCTATTTAACAACTAAAACACAACATGATAAAATTATAAAGCATATTTTCTTCACACAGCACTACTTAAAGGCATCACCAAATAGGTTCCTTTTAGGCTACTATGCTGTAAAGCATTGCCATACAACATTTGACCTATAGTTGGTTGTACAGGTTTTAGTTCTGTTTTTTCACCCCCAACCTTGCCCCCCTTCGGGATCCTGTCCCACACTTTGTGAACCTCTAGTGTAGAGGATGCTGTTTCTTCTGGCTTCTTCGAGTCTACGAGGAGCACTGTGTGAGATTTGACACTAATGTGTCATGTCAGCCTGTGTTTGTGTTTGTCTTCCAAAGACATAGACATAGCCCTAAAACATGAAGAATTGCCTCCATTTTAAAACATTTATGCACCATGTGACGCTTGAGTGACCTCACACAGTTCATTAGAATGTTTCCCACACTCTGCTGTATTTTTTTTTGTGCCAAACCAGCGCTGCTTTTTCAGCCCCTGGCCGCAAAGAAAGACGATACTGAAAAAAAAATTGCTAGCGGTTGCAAAATGGGTAAGAAACTAACCTGCGATTTGAACCTTCATTACCTCTGCCAAGAAGGTTATGTTTGCATTTCCATTTGCTGCTTTGTCTGTTTGTTTGTCAGGAGGATTATGCAAAAAAACTACCGGGCCCATTTTTATGAACATTTTATTTGTGGGTTTTAGCATGGTCCAAGGAAGAATCCATTATATTCTGGCATGGATCCGTATCTAGTGGCGGATCCAGGATTTAGTTTTTCATTTTCTTTAATATTGCAAGATTTTTGACAAGAGTGGACTTTTGGCCTTGGTGGGGGTCTGTACTCTCTGAGTGCCCTTCTAGTTACCGCTATTTATCACCTGACGGAAGTGATGTGCCCACAGAAGCACTGAACACCTGACTGACCGGGGGTGGAACCAGGCCTGCTGTCAGGGGCGGGGGTCAAAGGGTGACCAGATGACCCAAGCCCAAGGGGCTTGCAAATGTCTAGGATTAAATTGTGTGTTAGAGAGAGGAGAGTGTTGTGTGTGTGTTACAGCCAGTCAGTGACCAGTGCATGGGGAGGTGGCTTGCACCCAGTAAGATACAGAGCTGGCCTGGATGTGACAGAGCTGAAGAAGCAGAAGCAGAAGCAGAAGTGCATGTTTGGTTCTGGATGAAAAACAACACATTTGCGCTGCTGTTTTCTCCCCTCTGGATGTGCTGGGAATTCTTGAAAAAGGAATTTAATAGTATTAATTATGACAGTATAATGCTAATGTTTGTGTGTCTTTGCATCTTTCAAGTACATGCAATATGTATACTGTATGAAGACAATTTTCCTTTATTTTAAATTTTTCATTTAGGCCCTCAGGGTTATGTTAAATTTCAGATGGTAGGACGATGCAGAAGATGCAAAATATATCAGTGTCATTTCTAACTCCAAGTTTGAACCTCTTCACTGTGATAATTGCTATTCCATCCTTTCCAAATGATCTGTTTTGTCCAGCTATGGCAATGAGTGCCATGTTAAAACTAGCCCAATAGAACATTTCAGACATAGGTTACGAAAGCATTAGCCATTCTGTTTGTATACCATAACAAGCACCCCCCTATAAGCTGCAGCATAGGCTATAAGCAAGGCTATGAATTAAGCGCTGTGGAACCCCTGCATCCGCTGATTATGTCACCGTGGTTTCAGTTACCGTATATGCAGTTTACCTCAGCCTGAAAATAGTAAGTGGAAAATTCCAAAAGGTAACGGTTCATAAGTTTTAAATTCCACGCTGCTCTGAGTAGCCTTTCCGCACACTCACTCCTTTATCCTTTCATCCTCGTTTCCATCATGTTTTTATCAAAGGGAGGGGTAAGGACATAAATAAAGGAAGGAGGGAAAAAAGGATTTTTTTTGTATTCTCTATCATCTGTTGAGAGTTATTTGAGAGAGAGAGAGAGACCACATTCACAAAACTTTTATTACTGTAAATTGTTCAAATAGTTTTATTTTGATCATAAGTTATTGTTGCTGATGTCTAATTGTGTGTAATTTATAAATTAACTTTATAATGGGTATGTATATACAGGTATGTACGGCTTTCCGCAGTAGGCCTTGGCCTGTATCCCCCATGGATACAGGGGCCTTACTGTAGACTAGGGTAGGGTAGAATGTGCTATAGCACTGAACTTGTCACACAACACCTCAATTTTTCCACAAAAGAGCAGCTAAATTAAATACAATTAATCAGTGTTCAGTACCAGTAGCCTATGGTTAATCAAACAGCAACATCAGCACTTAGCCAGAATCTGGTTCAACAGCAACATTGTTATCACATGTTCGTATTTACTTCCCCTAGACCAGGGGTGCTCAGTTAGAAACCCAAAAGGTCCACTCGACAAATTTCCATACAGTCCAGGGTCTTTCTTTTTCTTTGAAAATTAATTTTAATATGCAAATTAGCTATACACTAATCGAATATGCCCAAAATACACCCAAATAGGCTTAATTTTTTCCTTTACTCCTACCACAATAAAACTTTACATAGTAGGTTTACATAAAAAGTTACTTTTTTTGTATTACAAGTTTCTTAGGATGATTGCATGAAGATTGGGCCGATGTATTTGTCATACATATGAATGGTGTTTCTGCCTATGGACATATTCAATAAGTGTGGAGCTCATGTGCATATTCAAATTAATTTAAAAAGAAACTTGTAATACAATTTCTTTTTTACTTTTCATGGGTACTTTCATTGTGTAAAGTTTCATTTTAATAGGAGTAAAGGAAACTATTACACTGCATGTTGCTTGGTATGATTGCAGATGGTTTATTTTTCTGCCCCTTACCTCTGCGGGTATTTTTGTTCGAAAAGTGTGCATGCTTTGTTTTATAGTGACGTTTCATGTTACCACTTTTGACAAGGGCAACCGTCTCGTTGCAGATTAAACACATCGGTTGTGTGCTGCCCACATGCAGCACAAATGCAAACTTGTCAGTCCACTCTGTCTTAAATTAGCGATTTTGAAATCAACTTTACGCTTTTATTGTCGGGTTTAAAGCACGCCATGATTTTCGTTTGGTAAGAAAAAGATACCGTTCACAAATCTATCTGCCCACGTTGTTGCCATTGACAAACACAACCTGCGTGGCCCACAGATAGCTCTCGTCCAACATTGAGTGAGTGAGTTGTCATAGTGATGTTGTTATTACAGCTCCTGATTGGACCTCTGGATTGGACACGGAAGAAATAAACCACATCGCTGGGGTAAAAAAATATACAGCGCGAAATCACGCACCAATAAAACTTGCTTGGATCATGATTAAATAACAATGTTGATTTAGGCTTGGTCCACATTTGATTGCGTCAGGGTCCGGATCCGGACCGCGGTCCGCCTATTGAGTACCCCTGCCCTAGACTTCCTTCCAATTGTCTATCCATCCATACAACTTTCGAAATGTGCTCAAATGAACTGCTTTTGACCTTTGACTCTGAAGTCTACACAAACACATGAGTGAAGGACACATGCAGAGCTGCTTATATGTATGACTCTGACTAATTATATTGATGACATAGTGATGTTTCAAAGAAGACACTTTTGTGAAAACTTTATCAAGCAGAATTGCATCAAAGTAACAAGTTACAACCATAACCTTTGCATAAAGACTTACACGGTAGTTAATACTCAATCACGTGTTCACATTTAACCATGTTCCACTGGAGGCTTTAGCACTATGCATACATTACTACTATATACTTAATATATATTTATAGCAAGAAAGTAATCTGAACTGAAAACCAGCAGAAATGTGTGTGTGTGTGTGAGTGACTGTGTGTGGTACACCTGTGAATAAGTGTGTTGAGGGTGTAAAGGAAGAGAAGAGCCCTTGTATAGTATGGCTTTATATTCCTGCCTCTCCTCATTCCTGAAACCAAAGCTCCCTTGGGCAATTCATTCTGGAGTCAAGGGTTGTACTCAGGGGACCCCAGTGCATAGAAATCCTATTGAGTGACAGGCTATACAACTGCCTCGGATATGTATTAAAACACACACACGCGCGCGCGCACACACACACACACACACACACACACACACACACACACACACACACACACACACACACACACACACACACACACACACACACACACACACACACACACACACACACACACACACACACAAACACACACACATACACACACATACACACATAACTAACCAGGATTTTGTATACCAAGCCAGTCGATTTCATCAGTTCATTTACCCTAAGGCCTCTCTCACCTTACTTATACGTATATACGAAGGTAAAATGCAGTAGTTCCCCAAGTGTGGGGCGCAGAGTTAAAGCAAGGTGTCCGTGGGTTGAGGGTGGGAATTAAAAAGAGGTCAAATTAAGTATACACAGTAGCCTGTAACTATCCTGGTGATACATTTATAGCTGACTTTGTACTAATATAATATGGTCAGAGCCAAACATTTAGGAGTGGCAGATTGTCAGGGCCTGCTAAGGCCCAATCCCATTTCTAATCTCCACCCCTACCCTTACCCCTACCCCTTTGCCCTTGCTTTTTCAAACGGAGCCATAACGTAGGGGTAGTTGAAGGGGTTTAAACTCTAGCCCTACGAATTGGGATAGCTCTTCAACACTTACGTACGTCATCAGTACACTGCGTCAGCTGTTACGTTACCGGAGAGCGACAGCTGTCACTCACCAGACATAAACAAAAATGGCGCCTGCAGCTGTTATTAACACAATGCAACATTTCATCAAACAAGTTTTAAAACCATGAATTACAAAGAAAATACTTTCATTTGTGTGATGCTTTTCCTGCTGTTTCCGACATTTTTAAAGGGACTCGCGCGATGTTTCTTCTTTAATGATCACGGGTTCGCAATGCATTGGGGGAAATCGGTCTCACCCCTTCGTTTGAAGTGTGCCCTCGGAAAATCTCCGTTTGGAGGGGTGGAAAGCCCTTCCCCTCGCCCCTACCCCTCTGTCCTAACGTGAATTGGGATAGCACTACCCCTCCGCGTGAACGCGCAAAACGGAGGGGAAGGGGAAAGACGAAGGGGTAGGGGGTGAAATGGGATTCAGCCTAAGCCTTCTCTTCGAAATGAAGAAATAACAATGTATTTATCAAGAATATTTTTAATAAGTTTACTATTATTATTCTGTGTCTGCCCATTTTCAAGATCACTTCCTTCTCTCACTACATTCAAGTACAAGTGCGTGGGAACAGACAGGAAAGGGAGAGAACAGATTTTTCCAATCACGTGACGTTCTCCATTAAGCGGGCGTGATCTATCTAGCATCATTGACCAAGGCCTTCTCAGCTCGAACTGCAGGACTATGTACATAATAATGCAGTGAGTTTGTTGATCACGGCTGATGTTAGAGGGACAATTAGTCTAATTTCTTATATAACAGGAAGGCACCTAACATGAAAAGATCTAAAGATTCATTGCCAATCATTAAACCGTATTTAATGTGGCCATGTTTGATTCATTTTAAACAAGAGCTCTGATCAAATGTCATTTTTAAAACAGGTAATAGGCTATATGAGTGTCTCAATCTTTGCACTGTAATGTTGGAAGGGAGGGGGGTCATAATTGTTTTCCTCATTGTCAAAGGGGCCTGCCATGAAAAGTTTGGAAAGCTCTGGTGTAAAGTATCCCCCCACTTCTTCACAGTTGACACACATGCACACATACATGTGACCCCAGGAGAAGCCCCAGCTCCCGGCTGTGTACGTGAGCGCTACGTGACATGGAGCTTAACACTTGGAATTCCAAGCAAATCCACTACACTAGATTATAATGTCATTTTTCAAGTCTTCAAAGACCTGCTTGAGTAAATAGGAAAAGTTCCAAAAATAATCTGCACCTCCTTGAACTGATCACCTACATAATTATCCACGGTACTGTCATTAAATAATGGTTCCAGACATCAATATCTGCCCAGAAGCTTTTTCCCCCTCGGGTCAATCATTTAGGTCTGTTAGCGGTCTCCAAACAGCAGAGCTGATTCATCAGACAGACTAATTGCATTGTCTGAGTTGACATATCGCACGAAACAATATCCATAACTTCATTGGTGAGGTGCTGGGATGTTCTTTGATTTCCTACTGAGAGGCTGGGTTGATCGATGGCAAAGATAAATGTTAAATAATTCAAGAGAAAAAGGCATTAACCATTTTACACACTCTCTCTCTCTCTCGCTCCCTTTGTCTTTCTTCCGTTTGTTCTCTTCTCTCTCAGTGTTCTGTATGCTCAAAGGAGACAGAAAGACTAGTAGAAGAATAGAGACCAGTAACCCGTGAGAGATCTTCTAACTCTTCTCCTATTTTGTCTGTTTTGTTTGGAGGGAAGAGGAACACATTCATGTTTTTATTTATATAATTCACCACACCACCACCGCCACGGCAACTGTTGGGTCAACTGACTTAATTAACCTTTACAATGGAGAAAACCGACAACGAGAGATATTTCATAGAAAGGAAGGCAGGGGAAATAAACACATGATAAGTGTTGGGAAATTCTCGTCTGAGAAGAAAAGGAAATAATGTCTGGGTTCAGCTAAGCCCCTCAGAGATAGCTCAGAGCAACTCTGGTGGACTGAACTCGCTGTTGGCCCTGCGTGGAGCTCTGCTCTAACAACTCGGCAGGATTTACAGACAGAGAGTGTTCAAAGTCATCTGAGCCTCTCAGAGTGTTAATTAGAATGCCAGAATTAATATGATACTATCAGCTGTCGGACTTGTTTTTATTTATTAATTTATGCACATGTGGAACACTTCCCCATTCAGATTTCAAGCTGTCTATTCAAATATGGGGTAGAAGTCAGTTTGGCTGTGCAGCACGTGTGGAGACAAATTATATGGAGTTTGTCCTTGATTAAAGTTTGGGTGAAAGACCACACCTGATCCCCTAATACATGCATACATCTACTCAGTAACTACTTGCTTTCTTGTTTTGGCTAGAGGTTCCAAAAAAAACAAGTTCATATCAATTAATTTGGAGAGAATGTGAAGCCTAAGCTAAAACTGTAACATTGGTTCTCATGTGACGTCTAATCATGACTGTAATGTTCCACATGTGACGTCTGATCGTGACTGTAATGTTCCACATGTGACATCTGATCATGACTGAAATGTTCCACGTTGCAAAAGGTGCTAAAGGTCTGAGGGCCTGATTTACTAATATGCGAGCGCTGCTTAATCTGCGTTCGCAAATTAACGCACTGTGTTTTTGCGCATTTTCCGTGCTATTTATCAAACCACATCTGCGCTGGGCACTGTGTGCTTACTCCGCCCTTTGAAGGGCCTGATTTCCTAACATTGATTTGCGAACCCAGCTTAATCTGCGACTTTGCCAGGCGCACATTAACGCACAGTGTTTCCCCGCATTTTCCGTGATATTTATCAAGCCAGATCTGCGCTGGGCAATCATTATTTAGCGCACCATTAAAAGACGGGAGAAATTGCCTGCAAGTTACTGCCCACCATGGAGATTCGAGGAAGAAAAAACTAAGGTTCAGCGGAGAGGAGATAGATATATTGGTTCACGTTCGCTCAATCATTGAACCTGATTCAATGGGTTATATTGTTGTTTTGCCCGCCATCACCTACAGCGAGATGTTTAAAAGAACACGATTATAAATAATATGCTATTGGTGGCATTAATGCATAAACTGTCTATTATAACAATATAGGTGTGTACATGGCGAGATTAATACGTTCTGGGACATGGGTTCACTACAATATATCCCCACTGAAACAAATACATTTACCAAGTAGCCAGGCCTCTCCAAAATCACCGTTGCTCAACCATGAATAGATGGCACTATTCCGGAAGATAAAACTGTCATGGACAGACCACTACCACGTAAGTAATGGTCATGTTGGCATCATATATGACCTGGACATTCATTGAATATGTGTGCTTTCTGTTTCGGTAAACGTGTTCGTGGATTGAAGGTGGGACTGTTTGCATGTGGGTGCAAGCAATGGTTCCAATTACGTTCGGAAAGTTTGCGATTTCAAAAAAAGTCCTGTTTGATGTCTCTAATTTCAGCTATGGCAGTGGGGAAATGTATTGACAAGCGCACCGTAGCAATGCGTCGAGTACCTGGGTGAATATTTGGCTGAGTGAAGGCTGAGATATACCAACTGCTGATGCTATAACTGTTTGAAATGATCCGATGCCAATATTTGTAATGTTGTCCTGAGTTTAACAACTGATGGAATGGAATGTGATCTCCGGTTGGAGGCTTCGATGTCTCTGATCTGGTTCAGAAGTATTGCGTGGCTGGTTAACCTGTACCGTCTAATGATTTGTGGATCGCTTAACTGAAAAAGAAATACGAGTTGAAAAAAATATTTCTGTGCGCTGTCTCTGTATATATCTTCGCCTTGCTCTTATAACTGGTGCAATATCAACGTTTTCAGACTCAATGGAAATGCGCTTGCTGGTTAAGACGTGCTTTTATGAGGCGGAGAATTAGCGCACAAATCGGAGACTTGCGCTCGACAGGCAGTTTAGTAGATACCACGCAATACATCATTAGGCGCACTTACCTTCTCTCCTCCCATTAAAGTGCGCTCCATGCCCACGTTCCACCCAGGTTTCCACCCACGTTTCCGTGCCCAACCCTGTTCACACCCACAGGCGTTAATATGCGCTGCGCCCCCTTAGTAAATACCGTTTTATGTTTACGACCGCTATTTTACGCCAGAAATGGGCGCAATCCTGTTAGTAAATCAGGCCCTGAGTGTCTCATAACTAATTTTATATTTTTCTGATACTTGCCTGCACATACAAAGCATTTTCTTCCTGCTTCCCAAAATGTGTATTCCTAACGCAACCCCCCATCACCTTTCTTAATCTTCATAACATGGGGCTCAGTTGCCTATCCTAACCTTCAAAGCAAATATTATCAAAGTCTTTACACTTGACTGCTCTCTCCATTCCTGCCTAATTAACTGCCTTAACTTCACTCTATGAAAAGCATGGTGAGCTGGGCACTCATTTCTACCTCCTTATGTGCATTTTAATTTGTTATCCTGCGTAAACAACCATGTGCCGACAATTAAGAAAAGGCTGTGTCCTGGTTAACTGAGCGAATTTATGCATTTCCTGTGATAAATGTTAATCTGCAATGTGAAAACCCATGGAGACTGAGGAACATTGCCTGAGGAAGGTGTCAGGTGCAACTGTGTCAACAAAAAAGCTGTACATAATATGTAAGCACAAGAGTCACCCAAATGTGTTTGACATGGCATGTCATCATGGAATACCATCATTGTCATCACAGATCAACATTGATCTACAACTGTAGTTGTGCAACTGTAGCTCTTGATCAGTTGAAGATTAATGCAAATCTCACATGACACTACGACAACCTCAAAGTATTATTAGGATTCTACCATAGTTCCTTAACAATTTCATGTTTAGATGCTTAAACCATGATCACCTTCTCTGCAGTAGTTAAGCTGTAGTTAGCTGTTAAAATATGATAACATCTGTTAACTGTAAACTGTGGAGTGTTACATGAGAGGTGTCAGTCACTCTAGAGTCATCCTGCCCATAGTTGGGTTAGGTGTTTGAGAGGGTCACAGCCATTTTGAAAACCTTAAGACTGGTACTAATGGTTGCTAGGTTACAAAACATAAAGTAAAATGAACTGGAGTGGTCAGGTGCCCCCAAGTGTCGTGACTTTTGTTGCTGTTGTGTTTCGTTTTTTTTTTACATGGCTCTGCAGAATTTCTATTGTAGTAGGTAACTAACTACATTTGAATAACTGACTGCTTAATCTGCTTAACTGTCCAACAGCGTAAACAAACCCTTGTTTGTTACACTTGAAGTTGTGGAATAACCCTGACCACTGAATCTGGGAGTTGTCTAGACCCCAATAGAGCTCATATTTAGAGAGATATGTGGGCTGCTGCAGCTCTGCCAAACTGACACTCAGAGCACTTTACCTGGGGTTCTATGATCCAAGTATTCATGGTCTCACTCAACAGTCACGCGGCTTATATATGCAATATTTTTGTATGCAATATTCAGAGGCAGGACCTCAGAGAGAGCACTACTGAGAGCAGTTTCTGCTTCAGGTCCTGCATGGTGGTCTTGCCAAAAGCAGGGCAGAGAATGCAGGTAAAGAGAGACTAGAGAAGCGTGGCTCTTTTATGCTTGCCTGTGCCTATGACAGCCCATCGTATGGGTATCTCTACTGAATGCACCGATTTGCCGTTCTCTCTCAGTTTCCACATTAATATGCAGAATCTCCTCTGGTTTGCGCCGTTTTCGCCTTACTGAACCGTGTCAGAGCCAAGATGGTGGTGGTGGTGGTGGGTGTGGGTGTGGGCTGAAGAGAGGGCCAGGGCCCAGAGGAGCCAAAGGGGACCAGCGAAGCCAGAGGAGCAAGCAGAGCCAGCGTTTTATCCCCACCCAGAAGGCTCTTGTGAGGATTTAGAAAAGCTCACGTTGCCGACGAAGGAACAACAATGCCTCCAGACACGCACAGTGTTTGAACGGAGCACAAAGAGAATAAAGCGAAACATGAAGAAGGAAAAAAAAACATATCAAATCAACACCAACAACAACAAAACAGAGGGCGGCTGGCTAGCTGGAAGCTCAAGATGAGAAGCGGAACATGACTAAAACTTGGGTTTTTGGGGGATTTCTGCTCTGCGCCGATGTGTGCTTCACCTCCTCGCTACTCCCCTCGCTACTCCTCTCCCCCAAACTACTAGTTTTCAGCACAAAATAAGTAGGAAAATATCCCATTTTTTACTCTGTTATTTCATCATTTTCGAGCGCCCCAGACGTGTCAGCGGTGTGGAGACACAGTGAGGGAGGATGAATGGTGCTGCTGTGCTCTCAGCTCATCCCGAAGGCAGTGGCCTGCTCGAGGTCTCCGCTGAGCCCCACCAGCCCCGGCCACCGAGCGGCTTTGGCCGACTTCCAGGGGCACTCGTTCGACAGCGTCTGATCAATCACGCCATCTCATTACCCAGCATCCTCTGCTCTGTCACAGCGAGGCGGACGGTCCGCAGGAAGCGGGTAACCGCCTCCGGGTCACCTTGAGACGGCCCAGGAATCAGGGAAATAAATACACAATCAAATGGATATATAAATAAAAAAAGATAAAAGCCATAAAACATCCAGAACCTCTGCACTTAATCCCAGGGTGTTCGCTGGCCTGGCACCAGTGTGTGTCAGCTCGGGGTAGGTCGTGGCCTGATTTACATGAAAAGTGAATTACTTTGGCGTCACGTCTTGGCCCTCGCAGATGGAGTCCCACTCCTAAATGCACTCAGCGCTGACCTGCCGAGTAATTGCCATGGCGGCTGGAACGGCAGGAAGGAGCACGGGTAGGGGGGGGAGGGCAGAATATATTTTACTCCTAATCCACCTTTGATTGTGGTCCAGAGAGCTGTCAGGCCAGCCACGACCTGCTGTAGAAAGGCCAGCTTATTCCAGCATGGCTGTCTGGCCCGGATCATCCATCTGAACCGTCCTGCCGGGCTTGAGCAAAGACAAGGAAGACTGTGGAGAAAGTAGGGCTACTGCCAACTGCTGTGCTCTCATCATGTGTGTGAGTGTGTGTGTGTATGTGTGTGTGTGTGTGTGTGTGTGTGTGTGTGTGTGCGTGTGTGTGTGTGTGTGTGTGTGTGTGTGTGTGTGTGTGTGTGTGTGTGTGTGTGTGTGTGTGTGAGCCCTTCTTATGTATGCTCTTGATGCACTTGTGCAACAGGTGATTAATATAGTATATACCATCAAGCAGTGCTGAAGTAGCTTTGGCAGTCCCTACCAGTACTAGTATATAGCATCTGATTACTGTAAAGATATGAGATCAGCTGTGAAGTGAGAGAGAGAGAGAGAAAGAGAGAGAGATGGTATTCAAATGTCATCCAAAAGCTTTCTCTTTACCCCTTTTTTATTTCATTAATATTCCTTAAGGCCCATGACTCTAACAATAAAACAGATGCCAGTAAGGCCAATTACCCCTAACTGCATGGTGAGAAGCGAATGTAGCCAGCAGCCCTGCTTCATCCTCAAATGGTGCCTAGGCCTGTCACAGTGCAGTTATTTACAACCCCCATTAACGGAGCTCTCCCCTGCTTCATTCAGTGAAGTGCTCCTCTTTTTGCACTTGCAGGCTTGAGTGCTCTTACTCCCCTGACGTCAAGCGTCCTGATGGCAAGAGGTCAGGAAGCATTCTTCTTAAATGGGCCATTGACACTGAGTGTTTATTTACCTAGTTGTAGGGGGTGATTGAGGGTAACTGCGAAAACAGGCTATGCGGTAGCATCGGTCCTCTGCACGACCTCCGAAACCCCAGCAAACGCCTCAGCGTGACCTTCTGTTCAAGACAAAGAGGGATCTCCAAATGTCATCCGTCTCAGAGATTGACTCCGGTGTTGCTTTTGTAGCTCCCGAGCTCACAAGCGTTTGTTTTCGTTTTGTGAGCGGCACGAAGGGCTGTGATGGGATTAAACAATGTTTGGGTGTGTGATGCTGAAAAGTGGGTGAGTGCAAGCTCCTCTTCCTCTCTCTCTCTCCCTTCTATGATAACCAGAACTACCAAAGCGTAGCCCTGAATCCCTTATGTGTTTGGGCCGCCAACGGTGTGTGTGACAGGAGACAGTATCAGATTTGTTTATTAGCTTTGGCCACAGATGCTCCAGTCTGTACTCATTGCCCCAGAGGTTGAAATGCAGAGGGGAGAGGCCATGATGAAACATCAAAATATGTCTGCGCGAAGTCTGGTTATTTACATCTAACAAGCCATAGCGTTGCAACGTGCTCGGGACAGCATGGCGGCTGCTTCTGCCGTGGAGTCAAACTCTCAGATCATTTATAAATGAGCTGGCTAGAAATGGGCATTGCAAGAGACATGCTCGGGCATGGTAATGTCTGCCTTCCTCAGATGCCTTCATTTTTCTCCCCTCATTATTTTTTTCCCTTTTTTTTGGCGCTGAGCAGGATGATATTTCCCAACAAGGGTGAGATACTGTAATCATCACGTCAGGACCAAAAAAAGAGAGAAGGATAAGAGGGAGAAATCCCTGCCAGCTATTGACATTTCTTTTCACACAGTTCACACCGCGCATGCAGATGAGCTAAAAGGAGAAAATGAAACAACCAGCACATTTCAGGGTATTCACACCTCAGTAAACATCTGGCCCACCCTCCTGAGAAACACACCCTGACTCTCTGCCACTCTGACAGTCACGACAGTGAGAAAGAGAGAGCAAGAGAGAGAAAGAGAGAGAAGGAGAGAGAAAGAGTGCATGACTGCAGCAGAGGGTCAGAATGCTGTGCTGGTTGGGGGGGGGGGGAGGCGTCTGGGATTAACAGAGCTTGTGCAATGGCGGAAGGTCACCGCTCCTCCGAGGCTCTGGATGAGCAGGCAAAGCACCCACAATGGCCCAGCACGTACTCAGACAAGGTCAACCGCCCGGCGGACCGCCTGACCAACCGGTTCCAGCGCAGCGCTCACAGAGAGGAGTCACACCGTCTCGGGAAGTACAAGAAAATCTGCAAGGGTGGACCGAAAAGTTTGGCCCATCAGCAGAGGGAGGGAGAGTCCCTCACAGATGTGAGGGGCCACAGGACGCTCTCTGTGGGTAAGACTGATGGGAGAGACGATGCACTGTGCCAGTCTTTTAAAGGGCAGTGAATATTAATTCTTCTGCCAATTTTATATTACTTGTTATAATATTTGTCTTCGTCTGAATTAAATGATCAGATGAAAAGTGAGGATTTATAAAAAATTTCTATTCTATTATATTTAGTAATAATTAAGTAGTTCACCTAAAAAACGTCCAAATATTACGAAACTGATGTGATCTATAATGGCTAAATCTAAAATGGGATTCTGACAGTTCGTCCAGTGCCGAGGCCTTCATTATGTAGGAGACAGTCCTCTATTATGGATGAGGCGTATGTGTCCTTGTGCCCACAATCCACGGGCATGATCGGGGCGCTGTAGTTGTTGCCATCTCAGTCTGACACTGCCCTCCAGGCTGCCCCAGGCCTCTTAATGAATGCTCTCCAAAAAAAATCATCAAAATGATTTATTTACTGTGTCTCCGGTCTTCAGGTTGGGGCAAAGACTTGTTCTTAATGTTCTTTCTTTCATTCTTTCTTTCCTACTTTCTTTCTTTCCCTACTTTTCCTGCCTTCATTACCGAGGCGCCTAATGACTGCCAGGGCCAGCATTCGAGGGAATGACACTTCGTCGCCTGTCATATCTTTTGCCTTTGCAGTTTGTTCATAAGAAGAGCTACAAATGTTTCTGTGTTGTTTGCGGCACCTTTTCTCCAACAGCCCTGAGATCATTGAAGCACAAATGCAGTGTGACTATTTGCATTCAGGCAGATATTACAGTTAGTGTCTTGCTCAGACGACCACCAGCCGCTCTTACAAACACATGGTTCCCCCCCCACCCCCTTTCTATCCAGGTTCTATTCCGATCTTTCATCCGCTGTCAACAGCCAGCTCTGACAGTCTCTGATAAACTCGTATCAAGGCCCGTCAGGTACTACAACTGTCACAGATGACCTACTATTATCTGCATGTGCTTGTGACAGCCACATTTATATGTGCCAAAGGTACGAAGAAAACGAAAACACTTTCTAACACTTCCAGACACACAGTAAGTTATTTAGAGAATTATTATGCTCTAAGCACTCTGGTGAGGTTATCTTTCAACAGCTCCATATAAAACGATCTTATCAAACAAGGCATAGAATTATGATTTTTTTTTGGGTTAGTTATATAAGGGCAGGATCAGGAAGAGTGAGAATCTGGTGCCTTGCGGTTTCAGTCTGATATTTCTGACTGAACTCTTCTCTCATCCTGCTGCTCAACAGGGAGGTAATGCCTCACAGCACCTGAACTCCGAACGGAGTAGCCAAGCCACTTATCAAGGCCTTGACTTAAGCAGCTTTCTGATCAAGCTGCCTCTACGCTTGTCGCAATCCCCTCCCACCTTTCCCCGTCCCTAGCACCCCCGTTAAGTCGCGTTGTGTCACGTTGTATGGCATCGTTATTCCTCTCTGAAGCACCCCTCCCTTCCTGATTAGGTTCAGCAGTTTGGAGGTGTTCAGGCACAACGGCTCTTGACAAATGGATGTGGGAGGAGGGATAGACACACACGCACACACACACACACACACACACACACACACACACACATACACATACACACACACAGAGACACACACACAGAGACCCACAGAGGTGGAAGGAATGAATATGTAGCCTGAGGGAGAGAAGCACCTGTGACAAATAGTATAAAAATAAATGAAAAAAAGAAGAAAAAAAACAAAGGGAGTGCTGGTGCATTGTGCTCGAACACACAGGGAGAAAAACAATATACGTGCACACACTCACACACACACACACGCACACACACACACACACATACGCACACACACACAGAGCATCACACAAAGATGCAGACTGAAGGTGGGAGTTGACTGGCATCTCCTTGGATGGAAAAGGCCCAGTAGGAAGCAGAGGCTGCCTGAGATGAAGAGTCAGTGAGGAATTGGTCGGATGAAGGTACAAATGGAGGAGAGAGAGACAAAGAGAAAAAGGAAGGGAGTCAGAGAATGAGAGAGAGAGGGGGGAAGAATAAGAGAGGGAGAATGACAGAGAGAGATGGATAGGTCAAAAGAGTGATAGAAGGGCATGTTTTCCATTCACAAGTTCCATATCCAATCTCTTGTTGTGATGCACTCACACACACACACACACACACACACACACACACACACACACACACACACACACACACACACACACACACACACACACACACACGCACGTACACACACACATGCACGAACGCACACACACAAACACACACACACAAACATACATGCATGCGCACACACACACACACACAGACACACTCACACACATGCACACCACATAAAATCACATACAGAGAGACAAACAGTGAAGGGCAAAAAAAGAAATTCTCTATTAGATGAGCAGATCTGATGCTCGTTCTTGTTCTGCACCTGGACCTGGACCCTCATGTTTCACGATGTAATCCAGACGGATGATGGCACGCAGAGCCCTTCCCTCTGATCCTGTGGCCTTGCCATCAGTCAACCCCACTGGACCACAATCTAGCCACTACCATGGTCAAGACTGCTTGGAATTTAACTCCAGTGCTTGCCTTGGTTGAGAGGACCGGGGGAAATGTAACTTTGATCATCTAATATGTGGAACCTGGGCACGAATAATTGTGTGTAAGGAATGTGTCTGTGTGTTTGTGTGTGTGTATGGTATGTGTGTGCATATTGAGTACATGTATGTGTGTGAGAGAAGGATGGGGAGGAGCCCAGAGAAGGCATGGGGGTTCCGTAGACGAAGGGAGGGAGAGACTTGTGCTTAACTGTGTATAAATGTAATTACATTCCTGAATAACCCTGTAAAAACTCAAAGACGCAATTATGCTCCCTTTGAATAACTCATCTTCTCTGGCATCGGCTAATGATACTAAAATGGACTGAGTGGAGCGTCCTCGTGTTTGGCATCAAGATTAACACTAGAGGAGTTAATAGTGTGTCATCTCACAAGTCTCTCTCCATGTCTGGAGATGAAGAGGATGGGCGGGTTGGGTAGGGCAGCGGGGGCGGCGGGCGTCCTCCTTTCCGTCAGCATCTGGCCTTCCAGCTGGGAAAATCTCCACGCTGTTCATCAGCATCCAACGCGCTGTCTGCATTTATTCATCTCGTTGAAAGGTCACATTATTAAAAACAGCAATCTGCACTTCTCGGTTTTTCTTTCTCTTTCCCCCTTTCGCTCTGCAATGACCCCCCCCACTCCTGACCGAATCACATTTTCTTCCTTCCGCACCCCCCCCCCTTCCATAAAGCACTCCACACACAATGCGCTCTCTTATGCGTTGAAAGGTTACATTGGGGGGAATATGTCATGTGTCTGTAAGTCCTGTTTTGCAGAACTAAGTTTCTTTTCAGCTGATGGATAATTCCCTTTTAAACATTTCCTGTAAAACACCAAATAGCACAGCCAGTAACTGGGCCTGGGTCGGTTGGGGTTGTTGGGTAAGTGCACATACCACGTTGGACACTGCCATGACTAATGCTATGAGGCTGCAGGCACATCCACGTGTAAGTGCGCTGTTCAATAGAATAGCCTGCCCCTGAAACCACTCAAACGGTGCAGAGGCACCGTGTGGCACCTAGCCTTGTCGGGTCTTAACCGCTCCACGGCTTATGCAACAGAGAAACTAGCTCCATGGTTCAGTATTAATTCAAGCCCCCCTCCATCTACCACACACACACTCACACACACACACAACACAGAAAGTGTCACACATTTATATGGGTGGGAAGCCATAATTATTTGAGCTTGGGTGAGTCTGTCCGAATCTTCATAATGGAACTTGAAGAAGTGACGCCTTGTGGAACTTATATAGGCAGAGTAATTCCTCCCTAATATCACAGATCTGTTTTAAAGCGACGCGATTTCAACGAGCAATGGGGCGGAACATCAGTTCCTTATTTTTTTCCCTTGCTGCACCGCAACCAAGACCAACATTCCAGAGGGATAGGACATGGAGCTTTCAGAGCGGAAAAGCATGATGAAGATGAAAAGACACAGGACACAGTCTTGATCCAATTATATGTGGCCTTTGATATTCTAGGAAATAATAATTTATTAAACAATACATATCATGAGAAGAACAAAGGCCTTTCCTATCTTGTCAAACAACATCTAGGATATTTTGGTAGTTTAGATGTCAATTAGGATGGGGTTTATTTCCCCCCGGTTCTTAGATGTGGCCCGAGCCATGAGCTCATTAGACCCGCGCTCGTATGCAGGGAGCACATGGGGTCTGGCAGCGGCAAAGCAAACGCTCGCAGCAAGATAAACCTGGACGGAGTAGAGAAACAGACAGACTCCATAAAGCATTCTAACTATGTGGATCAGCCTAACGATGTAGATAAGACAGCACCTGGAGGGACTGAACATTATCTGTGTGTGTGTGTGTGTGTGTGTGAGCCCAGTTGTTGATGTCATAGTCATGTATACAGTACCTGTGACAATGATTGATCAATTAACATTACTGGGGTCATACACGCCCATCCAATCTTCTCTTCTTCATATAATGTGCTTGTGATGTAAACATCTTATCACCTGAAACTCTAGTACCAGCTCACAGCTAAAAGATCACCTGACAAAAACCTGATAAATCATTAAGGCGTATAACTACTACCACAGGATTATTCCTCAAATGTTTACGAGTCTAGCTGCCAAGTAGATTGTTGTAAGGCATTGGCAACAAACAGACGAGGGACTCACTCCCACTCAAAATGAACTACTACTCTGTTGTTTACATGAACAAACCATTAAATATTTCTGGCTTTGACTAAAGGCCTTTGAAACCCAAGAGAAGATATCTCACTGATACCACAGATCGGTTGAATTTAGGTTTAACATTTATACATGCATTTCTTCGTTTACCCAACACCATGACTGATCACTTGGATTCTCTGATAATGTATGCATGCGCAAACAAAGCCTAATAACATTGGTCAATGTTTACGGGGAAAAGTATGTTTTAATGATTTGTGTGGAGGATTAGTGGGCATGAATCTGCATAATGCTCCAGTTTCAGAATGAGAATAGAGGGAGCAGAGCAACTGCAGTCATGGAGAAGAATGCTGCCCACCATGATGGATCTGGTGGTAGGGTAGCCCCCGTGCCAAGACACCTGCACACACTTTCATCCAAAGCATATATGTATAATCCAGCCTCTTTTCTGCTCGTGTTGAACACCATTCCAAGTGCACAATTAGCATTTAACAAAATCTCTGGTGAGGAATAAACCCTAGTCTTTCTACAAATGTCAAAGCATCAGTCGTCACATGACTCAGTTTTGGACTGATCACATCTGTTGCACCACGGTAGTATTTGCTCATAGTAATGTCTGAGGTAGAACCATAGGTTGTCCTGAGAACATTCCTGCAATGGCACAGAAACCTGGATGACTAGGAGACCCCCATGTAGACTCATCGCTGATGTATTTCACTCTTAGAGGTTCTTGTTAAGCTATTACTTCACTTCCCATAACTAAAGGACCCCCCCGCAGACTCTTAACTGCCGCCTAGTAAATCTGGAACAGTGTGATGTCCCTACTGTAATGGTCGTGCATGTGTGTGTGTGTGTGTGTGTATGTGTGTGTGTGTGTGTGTTTGTGAGTGTGTCGATGTGTGTGTTTGTGTGTGTGTGTGTGTGTTTGTGTGTGTGTGTGTGTGTGTGTGTTGAAGAGAGAAAAAAAAGAAAGACAGTAAGAACGGTCTTCCCATCATGTGTGCCTTTTGAAAGTTTGTATGAACTCTACGAGGTACTACCAGTGATTATATGAGTGTATATATACATATACAGTATATTTATCTTCAACAAACATACAGTATAGACACTGAGCAAGATATGTGCCAGTGGTAGAGGCCCTGTAATGATAAGTAAAAGTCTTGGACTTGATTTGATGAATGAATCTCAGACTGCAAGTAGAAATGATGTCCTGAAACTTAAAGCTGTGCTAAAATATAACATGAAGGTTAATGATAACATCTTTTCATGAAAATCCTGATGTAGTTGAAATCTCTTTGCTGGTGCTGGTAACATTCACGTTGGTATAAATCAGGTAGTTGTGACATGGTCACAAATACTAAGGTTGAAGGCTCACTGTCTTTATGATTCTATATCTTACTGTGCGCTTAGCTATGATACAGTAGTTTAAGTTATGAAAAGATGACTGTTGCACTTGACGCGAACAATACATTCATTCTGTTAACACGCCTGTGCAGTACTGAAGTATGCAGTATTCATGACATTTCTACAACAGCACTGGCACCTGGATGACTAAGAGGCCTCATAGTTTGGAAGTGAAATGCTCGTCGCCGATATTGATTTGCCTCCGAGAGGATCTTGTTTATTGTTGCTCCACTTCCCACAACTCAAGGACCCCCCACAGACTCCTAACTGCCACCTGGTAGATGTGAAGCAGCGTGAGGCCTTCGAGTAAATGACAGCTCTGAAGAGTGGGGAGTGCATGTATGCCTGCGTTTGAGAATGTATAACATGCGTGCGTTTGTGGGCTTGAGCATGTTTATGTGTGTTTGTGTATATTTATATGTGTGTCTTTGTGTGTGCGTGTGTGTGTGTTTTTGTGCGGGTGTGTGTATGTGTGTGTGTGTGTGAGAAAGTGGCCGTCCATTAATCCTGTGGAGTGGCAGAAAAATAGGCAGTGCGGGAAGTAAACAAACTCCGGCAGGGGGAGATGACTCCTGCATGACAGGCCCTCCGTGGTATAAGGAGGCCTTGTCATACACCGCGTCCGTATCGACTGCGGACGGCATGCAAGCAGGCGAGCGAATTAAAATCGCCTCCACGGCTGTGGTCAAGAGAGAGGAAAGAGATCATAGGCCCACACAACATGTTTGTTGGATAACATCACCCCTGTGAGCTGTTCCCAGGTCAGAGTCTAGGGTGGTATCACCGCACACACTTCTGTCTATTTTTGGTTCATGTTTGCATAAGGCTGTCTGTCTGAGCTTGGTTGTGCTAGCTGTAAGGTGTCAGACCTTATCAGGAGCAACTGAGCCAGCAGCCAAAATGATGTTGAATTAGCACTAAATGTTCTCTGTGTGGGCGCAAGCTTGCACATGTGTGTGTGTGTGTGTGTGTGTGTGACTATGGATTCCAGCAGAATGCAAGGGAGACGGCACATCTAAGCAATGCATTTTTAAGAGTTCGTTTTCAAAAAGAGGGTAACAGTCTGAGACATCTTTTAACTCAGAAATAATTTAAATTTCCTCCTCCTATCCATTCAGCCTTTTAGCGGCAGGGATCCATTAAGACAGAGAGAGAGAGAGACGGAGAGAAAGAGGGATATGGCCGATCCAGGAGAAAACTCTCAATAATTCAGGGCCCATTGTTTCCCATGATGCGCCAGGCGAACTCATTGACCTCTGATTCCTGCTGTTTTCCCATCCGCACGTGATGGATTCTCTGGCTGGCAGTGCGCGGTTAAGACACACGGCGACCGCTGGCGGGACATAAATCACATGGCGTGTGTTGATAAACACAAGGTGAGCCTCCGCCGCCACGCAGCCTAACTGCCACTCAAATTAGAAATTAATTAGCGCCTGGCTGCTGACATGCCCTCTTGTCTTAATGACTTACTTTCCTTTTTTTTCCCTCTGCTGCTGCTGCCTGATTGGCAAGTGTGTTACAATCACCGGCTCCACCTGAGCAACAAACTGCACACTCAAATTCCTCTGTGAATTTCACTGTAAGCATACACACATGTCTCTCTACATGTTTTTTTTTATCTACACACATAGTTTAGGAACTCTCCATCCCCTAAACACACACACACAAACACATACACACATACAGTAGAGGCACCATATTTTTTGATCAAGCCGAACATGTATCCACCCATCAAGTGACCTTGTCTTGTGCTAAGGAGCTTATTAAACTGCTGCATGCGCCGGAATGCACACACGCTAAGGCGGATTAAGAAGAACAACAAAGAAGACAGAATAAACGAAAAAACACAACAAGAAACGGAGGAGGAGAATTCCAGGAGGGGAGGGGGAGGGAGGGGGGGAGTCTGGGAGGGGAGGGGGGAGGGAGGGGAGGGAGGAGGAGGAGAAGTCTAGAATGGGTGGGGGGAGAAAGAGAAGTCCGGGAGGGCAGAGTGTTTGCGCAGCCATGCTGGCGAGTGAGGTGACTATTAATATGCATACAGCCTGCGCGGACACTAGGGATGGCATTAGCAGCTATAAGAGCCTGCCATCAATGCGCCCACATACGCAATAATGTCCACCTTTTCCTTCATCATCCACCCAACGCTCTTTTTTTTTTTTCTTTCAGAACATCACGGCTCTCTACTCGCTCCCAATTAGAGGCCGAGGGAATGCCATCGAACACTAATTAATGGTGTCTGATTAGCAGTCGTTAACCTGCGTGTTCTCTGGCTCATGGACCGGAGCGAGGTGCGGCGTGGGTGGTTGAGAGGGGGTTTGTGGGGGGTGGACGGTGGCAGGCGTCTAGAGCTGACCGTCCCTGCGTTGCCCGTGCTGGTAAAGAAAGGAGTAACTCTGCCCGTCTGCTTTGTCCGAGTGAAGGAGAGGGTGGGGTGTGGAGTGCAGAGGGGTTGGGGCGAGGGGAGAGCTCCTTGGTCGTCTGTCCATAGGGTAGAAAAATGGATCCCTTGACCAGATGGCGGGGAGGGTCAGAGGGGACACAGCTGCCGAGTCCTTGATCAAGGAGGCTAGCGGCTCGCCATTGTTTGCTCAGCAATCTCCAAGTTAACATTCTTGAAAGGGTAACACTTTAGTTTAGGAAACATATGTCAACCATTAACATATAACTTATATGTGTCTGTATACATGCCCAGTAAGGTCTGCATTAAGCATCATTGGACATTTATTAGGCCTATATTTGCCCATTTCTTTTTCTCACTAAATATGACATTCATTCTTGGAACATCATTCATAACCAACTAGTTGATGTTAACCTACGCTTACTGATACATAAAGAGAATAAAAATAGAAAGTTTGTGGCCTCCTAATACACTGTCTGAATATGATACTTATAGGAACAGAATAATTGTAGAATAGGTATACTAGGTATTTTAAGACAAGACGATAGTCAAATAAACTACTCGATTTTTTATAAATGAATGAATATTTCAATACTTCAAAATCATGACCCATCCCTAGCAAGAACTGAAGTTATTAAAATTGTTGAGAGCGTCTAATAAAATTAAATCAGAGAACCTTTTATAACAAATTGTGTCTTTATTGCCTAATTATTCTTCTGAATTCGTTAGAGCTTGGTATAAGTACACAGCGTGCACTAATCAACAGATGAGAAAAAAAAACTAAAGTAACAGAATTGCTCTCTCTTTCTCTCTCTCTCTCTCTCTCTCTCTCAGCCTCTCATTATCAGTATAATCCTCCCAACTGCTTTGACTGTCTCCTCAAATGCATACAATTTCTCTTCACATTGCATTCTTTACTGGAGCTTCTCTAATTATCACTTGGTGTAATTATTTTTCTTCGTGTCGAGGACAGCAATCCATCATGGTGATGATACACACAAATCCCCCATGGTGAGTGTCTTGGTGAATCAATTTTACCCAGAGAAGAGTGTAGGCTTCACAGAGCTAGAGGACGCAGATCCGCATTGTGCTCACTGAACTAAGTCAGCCGTCACAAACGTGCAGTCGCAAATTTTTAACTTTAGACTCCGAAAGCCTTGTTCTAAGGAGGCCTCTTCTGGAAGGGCCTGGAGTTTGCCTTTTCACCAGCCTGGCATCAGGGACACAAAATACTCCTAAGAATCAGGGGATAATCCATGTCCTTGATAAAGCAATGCTACCATGTACAAGATGAAAGAATTCCACGTTTTTTTTCTCTCCACTGGAAAAATAATAATTGAAGTTTAACAAAAATTCTGTACACCATAGATAATGTTAAGTCAAGTTTGAGCCTGTCTCAAACTGTGACAAAACGGATTATCTTAAGAAATGATATACTAGGAATGGGAAGCCTTTGCACATTCTCTTGGGAGTGTCTGCAAATGCTGAAAGGATTAATCCGGTGACTGGAGTGCAATGGACTGTGAATAAACACAACTCTTGTCAGGCCTTTGGGTGGCACATTCATAAACATTAAACGCTGTTCTCGCATGGAGACCCCTTATTGTGACTGGAGGTAACTTTAAGGTTTTTATCAAATAATAAAAGCACTGGATGTTTGTGAGGCTCATCTGTCTGTCTCTCACACTCACCCTTTCCTTCCCTGTGTCTTGCACAAACACAAACACTCTCACTCATATGGAGACTAATACTCTTGTGCCCTGCCTCTTCTTCGAACTCTCTCTCTCTCACACACACACACACACACACACACACACACAAACACACAGACACACACACAATAACATTCTCACTCATATAGAAACTAATACTCTTGTGCCCTGCCTCTCTCTCTCTCTCTCTCTCTCTCTCTCACACACACACACACACACACACAAAAACACACAGACACACACACAATAACATTCTCACTCATATAGAAACTAATACTCTTGTGCCCTGCCTCTCTCTCTCTCTCTCTCTCTCTCTCTCTCTCACACACACACACACACACAAAACACACAGACACACACACAATAACACTCTCACTCATATGGAGACTAATACTCTTGTGCCCTGCCTCTTCTTCGCTCTCTCACACCCACACACACACATATAGGCACACAAATACACTCCCTTCCTGACAAACATTTATCATATCTATAATTTGTTTTGTTGCGTTATGTGAAGAAAAAGCCAGGCTACTGGATGCAGTGCATTTAGAAACAGCTGAGGATCTTCTTGAGAAGATTGAAGCCCGTCTTCACAAAGACATAATCTTTTCCCCTACTATCTCACTAAAGGGAAGTAGGTTTTATTTTGCGGTGATGAAAATGACCAAACAGCTGAATATGAGCCCCTCTTAGACATGCATAAACATTGATCAAAGATTACAAAGATTTATTTCACTTACGTACTACAGACAACGATGAAAGAAAAAGGCCAACAAACTCAACAACAGCACAACTTTCTCCCAACTTCCTCTGTTATCTGCACTCTATTCATCGGTAGGATGTACCAATAAGGTCATTAATAGAAACTAATTCAGAAAAATTGTATTTTGGGCTGAATCCATTCCCTACAAAGCAATTTCGGTAAAAATGGATCTACATGGAGAGCAATCTCCAGACTGCTTTTCTACTTTGACAAAAGGAGCCTTCTAACATTCTCCCCCCTCCCAATCTGTTATCAGTGCCTATTATGGACTTATGAACAAAACTCCTTTTCAACACCACAGGCTCATAGAAGTCCAAAAGCAATAGGCCCATTGGCACTACAGAACTCTTCAACATTGGGCTTAATAAAAGATAACGGTTTGATCAGTGAGTTCAATTGAGCATTAAAGGTAGGATCAGCTGCAATTTTCGGGGTTTTGCGTCTCAATGATTTGTCACACAATGAAGAAAGACTTTCATTAAAGTGCACATAAACTCCCTCTCTCTCTCTTAGTCACACACACACACACACACACACACAATCACACACACACACACACACACACACACACACACACAGACACACACACACACACACACACAATCACACACACACACACACACACACACACACACACACAGACACACACACACACACACACACACACACACACACACACACACACACACTGTGCTTTCAGTCACATTTCACAGTTTTCATCCTTTTTTTTTTCTTTCTTTTCACGCGCCTCCACCATAATTGTCACAGCGGAGAAAGCCATTTCGAGCACTAGACACAAACACCTCCACCCCATCAGACGCAGCGGAGCGAGAGATATTGAAATCTGAAAATTTCATATTACTTTTGTCACCACAGTTTGGAGAGTGGCGCATTCCAATGAGGGTGTGTAGTGGGGGGAGTCTGGGCTAGTCATCTTCTCGCATTGCCCTCTGGCGCCTTCTCCGTCTCTCCCGGACAGGCCTCTTGTGGGCATGTTAAAAGTTTAACGCCGATGAGAGCTGACTAACATCATGAGAAATTAATGTTACACATCAACTGGAGAAGGACGAGTTCTTCCCTGTGCCTGTGCAAACTTAGATCTGTTACTGTGGGGCCACCGTAGGAGAGCTCAGAATGAGGTCATGAGGCATGAGACCTAAGAGCTCCAGTGGCTTGGAACTCCAGGTGATGTAACTCCAGTGGAACTCCAGGTGATGTAACTCACGTTACGTGACGTGACGTGAGGTTTTTAACCTGCTTGTTTGTCTCAGAATAAGCGATACACTACGTGTTCAATAAAATGACATTATGCATGAAATGAATGAAAAAGAGGCTGTATCCCTAGCATGAGGTAAATGCAGCAATGCCAGCTCTTTGTGTTTCAATAAGGTATTCCTTACAATAACAACTTATATGTATTTATCCATGTAATTATGATCATGACATCATTGACATCATATAACATAGTTTGGTATATTTTCCACTCACTATGCAGGGTCATATGTTTTTACACACCAACGCAAGCTTATAAACAATATAAAATGTGGAGCTAGACATTGCATAATGTCATGGTGGTGTGTTTTCTGTTGTTGTTATAAATGTAATTGGAAGAGTTCATTATTAACTCCAAAGCCCTACTAGTCAGCAGTCTGCGGGAAAAGTCAGAAAAAAGCGTTTCTTTGTTCCATCGCTAATTAGCATGAATCTGTACTTCTCAGAGGAGCTGTACTAGAGATTATAGAGACCTTCCTGAACTCAAACTATGATAACACTTAATGTTCTTCTTCTTGTCTTTGAGGAACTACTTCTATACACTAAGTTTCAAGCCAGTTCATTGTTTCTAATCTGCACTAATGTGGCTGGCGGTAATGTGCTGCATTTGAATCCGGTCGGGGTTATCTCCCACCTGGCTCCAGTCGTCAGGCCAATTTATCATTCGGTTTCTTTCTATCAAAACTGTCCAGGACTCCAGCTCCTGTTTGTGCTGACTGATAACACTGAGCAAACAGCCCAGGCATCAGAAACATCTGTGTTTCAGAGGCACTCCCTACAGGCCTTTGCTCCAGAGGCCCCAGAGGCCCTCCTAAAACAATGGCGCTATGCTTGGCGCAGTCGGCAGGGGCTGGCCGTCTGTTGTTCCACACACACTCACATGCATACATGCATGTGCGACGGAGACGCAGACAAGCAGATGAGCAGATGAGCAGAGAAAGGAGACGCGGAGATGAAATGAGGAGATGATTGGACTTGACACGCTCCCCTTCTCCCTGCCGACGGAGGCAGCTGTGCCGCGGTGCGCACACCGTGCCACACCGTTCGGCTGTTGGGAAGACGAATAGGTAGAGAAGTGACGAACCATCAGAAGCTATTACGCCTGAGGACATGCAGAATAAAGTGCTATCCCTGGTGGGACTAAAAATAAGACAGCCGTCCTGTGAGTAAGGGCGCAGGAAGGAAGCTTCAGTGAAATCCTGCAAAATTGGAGGACTTGAAAAGGAGATGCCATCAAAAGGACACAACGCCAACATGCATTACAGCGCAAAGCATTTGTGAGCAGGGTGGGTTTGAACTGGAGGCCCTCCCAGTGTTGCTTCATACCTCTTCTAAGGGATGCACAACGCAGTAAGCAATGCTACTTTACATGGTTACTTGCGCATAGAAGAAATGAGTCAATGCATCTCTGCACATGCAAAAAAAAAAGAAATCTGGAAGAAAAAAATTCCCACATTATAGGCCCATACAGTATTTCCCAGTGTAGGCATTCTATACTATCTGCTGACCAGCATTTATATGCTAAACAGATCTTCTGGATCTTAGCAGCAGAGCAAGGCACAAATTAGCTGGATTGAATTTTCTCGCTTAGTAATCAGCATGGGTGTTTTTACTGTAATAATTCCATTAGCCAATGGTAATTTTTCCCTTTGAATAAATTGTACCGAGTCTTACCATGACCGTGATTCAGACCGCAGGTTCAGAAGGAGTTTATGTCCCTGTTTTTTGTGGCTGCCCTACTGGGCAGCGAAGCACAGCTAATGTGACCATTTGCATCACATGTTGCGGACGATGCATTCTCAGAACGAGCGCTGCACTGGCCTCTCCTAGAGGGAGCAGATCATGACGTGAACGCAGGCCAACTCTCAGGATGCAGGCACACGGCTAGTTATTCCCCTCAAGCCAGTGCACTGTTTGATTAGGCTTAAATGGGGAGAAAAATAAAAAGAATCATTTTTGGCTCTGTTCCATTTAGGACATCCTGCAGATGTTTTTGAGCATAGACGGCGATGACTAGGCGAAGACTGAGGAGTGTGGAGGCGGGCTGCCATGCTGCAGACTGGGAGTCTGCTTCTGAGTAAGGCAGGACAAAATACATTTCATACACAGAATAAATCAATCAGAGAAAGACAAGTGGGAGGATGGGACCTGAGGCAACAGTGAAATAATCAAGACTTAAACGGAGCACAAAACATATAAATACGAGGTCTGTGTGTGTGTGTGTGTGTGTGCGTGCGTGCGTGTGTGTGTGTGTGTGTGTGTGTGTGTGTGTGTGTGTGTGTGTGTGTGTGTGTGTGTGTGTGTGTGTGTGTGTGTTTTGGTGTGTTGTGTTTGCAGGATGTGGGGTTTAGGAGGGTAAACAACGAAGAAAAGTGAGACAAGGGGATAGAGTTATAGAAAGGTTTGTGCAGAGGGGGTTGAGGAGAGAGAGAGAGAGAGAGAGAGAGAGAGAGAGAGAGAGAGAGAGAGAAAGAGACAGTTAGTGGTTGTGTTTGTCATGGATGAGGTGTTCTGTATTTTGTGCTTCCAGGGGCCGTGAGTTGTTTTTCTCTCATTACTGTAAAGCGCAGAGACAGCACAGGTGCAGCCAGTCACCTAAACTCTAACACAGCATGTGGAGCCTCCAGCCCCTGCCTTCTCTCTCTCCCTTTCTCTCTCCCTCCCTCCATTTCTATCTCTCTGTCTGTATGTCTCTCTCCACCCCCACCCTCTCTCTCTCTCTCTCTCTCTCTCTGTCCCTCCTACCCAGCGGGACTCTCTGTGTTTTTTACCGTTTGCCTTTTTTTATTATTAATTTGTTTCAATCACTTCATTTTCTGAGGCTCCAATCTGGGCTGGATGTGGTGTTGTAAAAGCTTTAAGTCTGTGTAAAAACAAATCATGGCTGTAGGCTGCTCTGCTGGAGACACAGACACAGTCCCACGCGTTCTCATTCTGAAAAAAAAAAGAGGAGCGAGAAGAAAAAAAAGCTTAACAAAACAAGCATAAATTATTTAAACATTAATAAATGGGTATTTTACCCCAGGAGAAACGACGAAGGCCAACCCTACTTTCTTCGGTAACCAATGAATTGATTATCTACGGTCCTTTTATGTTGTGCAGCCCATGCAGTGAAAGCAAATTAGAGTTTCATAATTAGTTTTATTCTAAAATATTCATTTGACCTGGTCAGCGTACCTGACAATGCTCTACAAACCCACCATTTCTTTAAAAGAATGTTTACCACATCAAGGGCGCTCCAGAGAAACAGGTTCATGGTTAATTGAGTCACAGCACTCAGATCCCCCGGGTTACCCTTACATGCATGGCAATAATACAATATGTGGATACAATATGAAGTCTGCTACAAGCATCAACCAAACAGGCAAGGGCACATACGTGAATGAAATACGTAGGTTTCTCCTAAGCAACATAATATACTTAAACAGCTATTTATTGACTAGGATGGGGGACAAAGTATTTTGTGGCAGTACTCCCATATTCAAGGCCATCCCCCACTCCCCGCACAGGGGGAGAGATGCCAGGAGGAACGAGCCACTAAAATTGAAAGTGATGTAGTCCAAAGTTTCTGCCAAATTGGATGATGGGAAAATGATATGCTCAGCAAGAGCTTGGTGTTGATGAAAAGGAACTTGGATGCCAGGCGTCTATTTTTAGGCACGCATGACCGCTTGAGCACCACAGCGCAGATGAAGTGAGACGCTTTCTCTTAAAAGAGTGTAATTTGATTTATTTTGTAATCGGCTCCCTCCCTTGCAGCTTTCGTGCTCGTGGTGAGCATTAAATGATGTTGTGTAAAAATGCACCACCCACACAGAAACATACATACACACACGCACACACACGCACACACACGCACATACACACAAGTGTTATGTCTACATACACATCCTTCTATCTTTGTAATGTAGATAAGAAAGAAGAACCATAATCATATGTAACATCTAGTTACATATGGTTGATACATAAATACATGCATACAACATAGAGCAAGAAGTATCATCTATAAGTCCAACAGACATCTAAAGCACATTCCCATTTATACATTTACATATCACACCATTACATGGTGCTATTGACCATATGTCCTCGTCAGGTAGGGAGCATTGCTGTTAGCTCGTGGGGGGGGGGGGAGCACCCTTTACAGCCACTTCTGGCAGCTGATTACCCCCAAGCCGGCGATTAGAGCATTACCCAATCTCACCTCCAACCCACAGTTGCTGCCTCTGCAACACAAAGTGCCCAAACGCTCCATGCCAGAGTCACAAATTGCAGGTCGCACCCATGATTGCTGCAACCACCATGCGGACATATGCCTAGGAATCTGTGCGAGTGGGATTGGACCTTGAAATCGGTGCGAGCTCACAGCGCTACGCGTGCTGAACGCTACACCAATGTTCAGCGCGAGGGAGAGAGAAAAATACCACTCTCAAAGCACCTCATTATTTAAGTGCTTATTGCCGATGTATGGCGCTGGCCGTGTTGCCACTCAGTCAGCGAGGTCAAGGTTATCGTGGCCGAGTGTGTCCACTCCCTGTTCCCACTGTGAATGCCTCCATCAGCCTGTCGGGTCCCCATCCCTCTAACGTGGTTTCAATCTCACAGCCCTGGAGTTGCCACAGAGGTGACAGAGTGAGATAATGGATAGAGATGGAGCCAGAGGGTTTGGGGGAGAGGTGGGCGAGAGAGTTAGAGCCAGAGAGAGAGAAGAGAGAGAGAGATATAAAGAGAAACTGATAAACAGAGAGATGGCTCTTGGTGTGTGGCAACGAAGAGGAAAGATAGTCAGTGACACCCTGACCCTCTCTGTATACAGGGACAAAGAGATTGATCAGGGACTTCTCTCCTCGGCACCAGCGCACAACCTCTAACAGCCAACCAGGACTCCAGTCACGTGGAGCTCTCAGTACCAAACTCATTCTTCCGCTGGTGATGAATCCTCTCCATTCACTCAGTATAGAGTATAGAATACGAAGCACAACACGTTTACATCTCCGGTGAATGAAGTCTAGAAATACCCATATTATTTACGGTATGTCATATGGATTAGTCATTTTGTCATGTACTTCTGGGCAGGAAGCCTATATTTGTTTCTAATTATTTAATACAAATATTATATTTGAGTGTCCCTGAAGATAGCTACTTACATATTTTGTTGCTTTGTAACCTTTTAATCTATGAACTAAATGAAATAATTCTGTCATCCTCGCCATGTTAGTGGTTTTGCTTGTCATTGTAAAGGCGTATTTAGTTTGTATTGCATGTTGTATCTAATAAGACCGGTGATTTTGGAGGGGTATGTTTCTAATTAAGAAAACTGTTTTGGGAGTAGGTCAGTGAGAGGATTATTAGACATTTTTGAGGTAAAATAAACATTTCCAGCTACCATCCAGTTGAGAATATGAGAAGGCAGACACTTTTGCTTCCTTTTGGCAAAGGCTAACAGGCATAGCCATTCAGTCAGTGACGACTGAGGGAAGCAATCGTTACAGCGCTTGGCATTTTCCATTAGAGCCCGACAGCTTTTCTATGAAGGCTGAAAACATGGCTTCCCTTCCATTCCCAAAGCCTTTTTCATCTCTCCCCTTTTCAGTCTCCAGATAAAAATCTTTGACTGAGCAAATTAACATTTCTCAATCGCTTTTTGACGAGATTGCAGATGTAAATCCACAACCCACTTCACATTGTCCCACTCTGTGAACAAAACTGACTAATTCTGTAATTCAGAATGGTTATGTCGGGTTTTAACGTTGCCTTTTGAGATGCGACCTGATGCTATCTTTTTGACTGATCTCACAAAGCACCGAGCTATGGACTAACGGGTGTTCAGTAGCACTACCACGCCTCAAAGAACAGCACATCTGCGCTCTGACTCGAGAAGTTCCGGCCCCACTGTGGGAATGGGGTCAGAAGTCATTTAGACACAAAACGTCCTGACACAGCTTCTCCACGACCCTTCAGGGAAGGGGATACGAGCTGGAGAGCTGCCATGACCTGACGACTCCTTGATGGGAAGGGAGGGGAGAAGAGGGGAGGAGTCCGGCCCAGGATCCCCTGTCTGAGCCAAGCCGGCTGCTCCTTGCCCCCTCCGAGACTGGGGATCGATGAGGGATGAGGCCCTCTTACTGTAATCACTGACCCGCTCCCCTGGCACCAGTTGCACCCCTGACCCGCCCCGACCGCCTCCTTCAGAGGCCTCGGCTCTCTGTCTGAATAGACTGACCCAGAGGGACACAATGATTTCAGCTCACATAGGCTCAGGCCCTCAGAGACCATCAAATTCAGGCCTATCATATTACATGGAAAAAGAGAGATTTCTATCTGTTGGCTACATGTACCGATCTACTTGCCACTGTGGACTTTTTACAGTCGTTATGAATTCGACACAATATGCACTGAGACAGGGTTGAGGGGTTCCTCTTGAGTTTTTTGTAAGGGTATGTTTATATTTAATTGAAATGTGAAAATGTTTTACTACATTCCCTTTACTCTCATTTTATTATTGCTGAGGTCTTCTAGAATATAATCAAAGGCATGTCAGACTACCTAAAAAAGGCTTTACCCTGTAAGCAAAATGACGTCCCCTAGACGTCCCGTAATGGTCTCTCTGAACGTTCTAAAAACGTAAATGTGTATGGTTCCCGTGACAACTTTAGGACGTTTTGCACGACGTTCCAAGACCGTCCCGAGGACGTTGCGGTGACAACTGAGAAACGTTTTCTATAGGTCCTGGGGACGTTATGCAGGACGTTGCAAGCACCTCCCGAGGGCATTGTGGTTACGTCTGGGGAACGTGTTTCTATAGGTCCTGGGGACGTTCTGCAGGAAGTTGCAAGAACGTCCTGAGGGCATTGTGGTGACATCTACAAAACCTATTTTAGACGTCCTGGGTACGTTATTCAAGGATGCACCGCGGACGTAGCAGGCACGACCGTTTTTGCTGAGCTAAATGAAGAAAATAAAATAATAATAGATCGCGGAGCCGTCATTTGGCTTACAGTGCGCACACACACACAAGTTCAAGTTCATTTATATTACACATTTCATATGATATGCATAGACACAGACACACACGATTACAAACTTGATTGCGGGCATGGGAATTGAACCATAAACCTTCCTATTACTAAACGAGATCGCTACCTACTGTCCTAACACTGTCTGATTACTATAGTGCCACTTTAACAGGTTTATCACAGTGTGAGACAGCCAACAAACTTAGTCTTTTTTGAGGAAAAGCATATTGTAGCAATCTCAGTCACTACGCATTGAGGGTTTTCCGTAATGATTCCTTTTTTAATTAACATCCATGGCACATCACGGACGTGCGGGCAGGGAGGCAGAATAACTAGCCAAACTAAGAATGATGAAATAAAATAAATATGAATGCTTCTGTACTGATCTGTGCTATAAATGTAATGTCTGCATGAGTCCAATACAATGCATACATAGGAAGGTGACCAAGTGTCTAGCTTTAACATATTGAGCTTTCCACAGGCCTTCAAAGATGGTGCAACAGAACGAAGAGCTCACCGGTCAAATTGTCTGATTGGAATTTCTTTAAAAATCCCGTCTCGCAAACACAATTTTGACAACAATCCTAATATTACGTAAGGCCTATAAAGCAAACGTGCACTGCCCTTATTATGTTTAAAAGGAACAGGCTAATCTGCCGTTAGAAAGTTATTTAACAACACGCATATACTGCATTTTAAAGCGCAAACCCTCGGTTTCAAACGAGGTGCGAACTGAGTGAGAAGGATCCAACATGGCCAAGCAGACTAGCCTTAAAAGCTTTTTTTCAGAGGCCAAAAACATCTGATGAGGGTAAACCTTCTGACGAGGATGAACCTGTAATACCTGCAGTGTTGCGCGTTTCCTTTTATTACCGTGCGTGAGCGCGCGGAAGAGCCGAGAGCGGTATTGCAGACAGAGATTTTGAAAAATTATAGCACTCGCCTCATATTGAAAATTGGAGCTGTGAACGTAGTTCAAAATTATGAATTATCAACAATGAACTGAGCAAGTTCATGTAGAAAGTGAACTTTCCAAACACTGAATACCTGAAGCCCTAGATGTTCGAACAGCATCACCAAAGAAAAAGCTGAAATGTCGGGCGTTTATGTCGTTATGGAGTGACAAGTTCTCTTGGCTCAGGTGCGAGGTAATTGATAGTCACAGTAAAATGTGCAAAGGATTCACAAGAGGGTCGAATAATTTAAGAATCTCTGCTCTCATTGAACAGAGCAATGACCATGTTGCGGCGCTCATTTTAACGCCACAGCAGGTTGCGCTTAAAGGCCACTAATTGACGCGCATCAGACATAAATGTTGTTGTTTCCCATTGTAAACTTAGGAAAATAAACATGTTGCATTCTAAACTACCTGATTATGTTATTATTTAAGCTATGCAGGCCGTCAGTTTTCTTCAATGGGCTAATTTAGAAGCAGAAATAGGCTAGATATTTGGCCGGCTTATCATTAAAATGTCGGGCAAATGAAAATCATTTTTCTCTAGCGGAACTTCTGGTTCAGAGAGGACCATCAGAGGACCAAATAAGAACGGTCCCTAAAAGTCCGTTTTAAGGCTCATGCGAACGTCACGCAGAGGACCTGCAGGTAAAGGTTACGGGACGTTTTTAAATGACGTCCTGGGGATGTGTGCTGAGTTACCAAATTATAACGTTCCTTAATAGTCCGTTTTAAGGCTCATGCGAACGTCACGCAGAGGACCTGCAGGTAAAGGTTACGGGACGTTTTTAAATGACGTCCTGGGGATGTGTGCTGAGTTACCAAATTATAACGTTCCTTAATAGTCCGTTTTAAGGCTCATGCGAACGTCACGCAGAGGACCTGCAGGTAAAGGTTACGGGACGTTTTTAAATGACGTCCTGGGGACGTGTGCTGAGTGACCAAATTATAACGTTCCTTAATAGTCCATTTTAAGGCTCATGCGAACGTCACGCAGAGGACCTGCAGGTAAAGGTTACGGGACGTTTTTAAATGACGTCCTGGGGACGTGTGCTGAGTGACCAAATTATAACGTTCCTTAATAGTCCGTTTTAAGGCTCATGCGAACGTCACGCAGAGGACCTGCAGGTAAAGGTTATGGGGACGTTTTTAAATGACGTCCTGGGGACGTGTGCTGAGTGACCAAATTATAACGTTCCTTAATAGTCCGTTTTAAGGCTCATGCGAACGTTACGCAGAGGACCTGCAGGTAAAGGTTATGGGGACGTTTTTAAATGACGTCCTGGGGAGGTGTGCTGACAGACCAATTTATAAGGTTCCCTAAAAGTCCGATTTAAGACTCATGCGAACGTCGCAGAAGGACCAAACGTAGACTTGCTACGAACGTCAAAAACGTTCTGGTAACGTCCTCTAGCGAACGTTGTGGCGGGGACCAATTGGGGACGATTGGGGACCTTGCGAATGTCCTGTTAACGTCCTTGGGACGTTCCCTGTTTGCGGGGTAGACTCCAGAGTGTTAACTTGTCAGTAACGGCGATAGTGATTGAGCCATTTCATGCTGGCTGGTTGCGACGCAGCCCTCAATCACTGCGTATTCTCGCATATCTCATCATGCTGTGTTGGTGTTTCTACGGGAGCTACCTACTGTATGTGGTGCCATGGATAGCCTGTAATAACATTTCCCTCGCAGTGTGAGAGTGCTGTTTATGTAATCACCGTAGGATCATCTGGCTGACATAAAGATGATTGATGACCTCACATTCTGACTGATGGCCCTCTCCGACAAGGCCGTTGTTTCGCCTCCGCCGCTGCTGTCATGTGAACCGGGACTAGCACAGCCGAAGGCACCACAAGGCAACTATCGACGGCAGCTGGAAACTTCTCGATGCCTGGAGCAATGTTCGGGAAGACAGAGCAGATTCTTATGTGGAACACCTTGACTGCGAACAGCTGGCAAAATCATATAATGCAAGGAGCATAATTAATTAACCCCTAGAGGACTGGGGATCAGGCTTTGGATGGGCAAACAGTCGGGTACGGTGGAACAACTTTGTCTTTGTTCTCTATTAAAGTGTGAAGCATCGTGCCCTTCACCCGCATATGCATGCTGGCTGAGTAGACACCTAACATCGAGTCACTTGTCTTAAATTATTCATTCTCTTTAAGGTGAATCGATGACTTGCGAGGTGAATAAGATGAGCAGTCTCTAGTGTGCCGTACTGTTTCTGCCGTCCATGACAGGAAGTGTGTGAGATGAGACGAGAGCGAAGGTGTCCCAGGTCCCTTTAATCATTTAAACAAAAGATCTGTGGCTCTTTCAGAGGCCTTAGTATTTCCAGTAGGACCCTGAAAAGGACTACAGCATTAACCATGAGGGAGTGTTGATTGAGTTGAAAGATTCTATTTTATTTTATTTTCATTTCATGGTCCCTCCTTATCAATGAGACAGAGGCCAAACTTGTCGGTCCATTAAGAAACACTGGCGAAAAAAAGCCACTATGTCAGTGCAATTGAATCAAGGTGGCTCTCTCTTTTTCCCCCCTCTTTGTTGCACTCGTCTACTTAAAATTCTGTGCCACCCTCTTCGGAGTATTGGCAGTGCTGTGGCCCATTTGGCGTGTGGTAAATTGACAGTGGGGTTTTTACTCCAGCTGAATATATGAATGCTGACAGTGAAACACATGGGCCCCTGAGTGCTCAACAAATGCTTGTCACCCCCAGAACAGTCCCGATTTCTTTTTGTTTTTTTATTTGTTTTATTTTACTTTATGTTTTTTTTGCCTCCTGTTTTACTGTGCTGTCTGCTGCAGAAACCCATGCAGCACATGCCATGACAGCTTTTAGCGAGTGAATGCCGGCTGGGGCTCCAGTGGGAGGCTAGCGCGCGCTCCAGTTCCAGAGAAAAGTCTCATGCTGTATCAGGAGTGTGAGGCAGAGAGGGAGGGAGCGAGCGAGGGAGCAAGCCAGCGGGGAGGGAGGGGTTATAAAAAAACAAAAGGTCATGTGTACCATAGGGCTGATCTCACATACACTCTCTTCTCCTTGGTGCTGCTGGCAACATTTGTTAGTTTATTTACGAATCACAAATACGGTAAACTTTCTACCAATGTGTTGCTCATACCTCTGAAGCGGATAAAAAACTTGATAGTGATCCCCAAACATGAACCTGATGAGGGGCGTATGTTAGCTCATGTATCTGTGTCCTTTGCATGCAGATGAGTTCCCGTATGTGTGTGAGTAAGCTGCAGCGCGAGCCTGGGGAGCAGGCCTGGTGGGGTGGGGGCGGCTGTAAGGGTGCTTCATGTCAGGACAATCTTACACACAGGATGAGGGAGGCAATGGGAACGCTTGCTTGCTGTGTTTATTTGGAGGGTTGGGATGGTGGTGGTGGTGGTGGTGGCAGTGGGGCAGCCTGCATCCTGAGTGAGAGTCTACTGGCACGTTGAGAGGCGTTAGCATCAACCACTGGACTGAAAGAGCAAGCTGAGTCACAAGCAAAGCTGCTGTTTGTTACCATGGCGCCTGCAAACCATCATCTCCTTCAACCGCTTCTTTAATATGCATCATCTCTCTCTCTTTCTCTCTCTTTCTCTACATTCTGCTGACTGGCCCTCTGTATGTGTTTGTCTTTTCTTTGAGAGATATATAAATATTATATAAATGCCCGCAACAGACAATCTACTTTCTTCTGTAGCGCATTCAAGGCAGGAGTGAGAAAGGCGGCGGAAGAGTAAGTATAGAGGACTGATAATGGGAATGTCTGAAGAGGGACGGCACAAACAAATATTGTTTTCTCTCCACACTCTTTAAGGAGCTGGGTCGTGTAAGGTGTAGCAGTGAGAGCTCACATATCTATTATGCAGAGAATATGTGCGTTCAATAACAAAAACGACGTGGACCACTCTATGAGGGGAGGTGCTGATCTCAAGAAAAAAAAAAGGGCTTTGAAAAACAAGCCTTTGAAAATCAAAGAGAATTTTGAAGAAAAGACAGATTATTTTATTAAAGGTCTAGCCAGGATAGACACTTAAGGCTATCAAATCAAAACTACGATCCTGCTAATGGACTTCAGTCTGAAAGACATGTTACAGACTGGGAGGAGGACAGAGGAAAGATCCCCTACTTGCCTCCAGCCAGAGATGGGCAAAAATACATCAAAATGTATTTTGATACAAAATACCAAATACCCTTCAAATGAATGTATCAAAATAAAATACAAAATACTGTTGCCAGAAAATGTAACAAAATACAATACATGTATTTTGTATTTTTAAAATACAGGAAATACTTTTTCTGAATTTTCAGTTCTCACACAATTTGGTATAGCAGAACATTCAGGTTTGGGCTATTCAGTGGCGTAACGTATTGACATAAATATGTCTATGGGCCCTGGCTACGGGGCTATATAATGTACACACAGCTCTGGTGAACCCAGTAAAAATGGAAGAACAGTCACAGAATGTCAGTGTAACTAAGCAAAGCCATAAAAGACAACAACTTGATTGATTTTGCATATATATATTTTTGCAGGCAGCAGCTGTGTGACTTTAATGTCTTCACAAAACAGGGCTCTCATTGCAATCTCTATGGTTTCCGGGAGGGCTATCCCCACCGTGCTTTCGTCATACGTAATTGCGTATAAGGACATTATACGGCTTTGATAAAGTCACATTCTGTTAAGATGGCTAACGTTCAGTGCAACAACTCGATTCGCTCTTTGAAAGAACCTGCTTTTAGTCGGTGTACTAATAAAGATAAATTGACAAGGATCAAGACAGCTATCTAAGTTTTCGACCACAGCCCTGTTTTGTGTAAAAAATGGATTTAACATGAGATTCAATGAGAGAGATCTGGGGTGATAAGAAGCACCACTTTTGGCAAATTGACTGATGCCTGATTCAACAATGACATTCAGAGGCAGATCAGATGGTCTAGTGGTAGAATCCGACAGAAAAAAAATCTCCTTCTGCTTAAACACTGGAGAAAGTATTTTGAGTATTTTAAATACAAAATTACTCCACTCTAAAGTATTTTGTTACAAATTACATTTGATTTTTTACCGGCCCTATCAAATACAAATTACAAAATACTCAAAGGTAAATTAACTAGTATTTCAAATACAAGTAATTGAAATACTGCCCATCTCTGCCTCCAGCTGTTTCTTGGAAGGGTGTTTGTTTTAGTTTCCCAGTGTGTCTCTCTCTACAGTTCATTTGAATGCATTCACAGATATATTTTTTTCTGAACTGCACACCTAATTGATATCTTTGAGGTTGATACACTGCTCCCATACATTCTGAAGCACAGGAAAACAAGTCCATGTAATCTTCCAATATTTGAATTCACATTTTCACTTGAAACCATATGACATTGACTGATCTAACCCACTAATGGGTACCATTTGCCAGAAATACCAAGATAATTTATACCAATTCTGTCATGACAGGATGCAAACTAGACAATTTGATTTCCAACACAAAAAAATACACCAGGTCTCATTCCCAGACAAAAAAAAGGCAATTTATAATCCCTGAATTGCTATTACTGCCATAATAAACCCGTTTTAACTTATTCTCTCTCACTCTCTCTCTCTCTCTCTCTCTCTCCCCCTCTATCACCTTGTCTCTCTCACTCCCCTCCTCTGTCTGTTCAACCACACACATTACATAATAAACTCGGTCTCGTCGAAACTCAACTTATCATCAATGCTGCTTGAAAGAAGATACACAACACTTTCTCTGTTGTAATCAGCAGGAAGTTTGTTTATGGGCGCTGGCGTGTTCCCATGACAGCCACATCACCTCTAATAAACTGTGGCATTCACATCCACCGGGAGGCTTTTGGCAGAAAGGTATATCATCACTGCAGTAACAGACAGCCTCCACACAAACACACACACACAGTATCATAGTTGCACTATCACACAGCCTCCGCATCTCTGTGTTAGAGCAGAAGCCGTGGAGAAAAATGACCCTGTCCGACAGCATCCGAATTTATGCAGCGTCGCGTCAGAGTGGATTTCTGGGGGGTTGGGCTGATCCAGAGCCCATTAACAGAGTTAAAATGCACTGACACATAGTGATGAGAGGACTAGATATCACACGCAATTAATAATGTGTCAATGATCTGGTAAAAAACATGCAGCTTAATTACTGTGCGTGTGCTTGGTGCGTGTGTATGTGTGAACTTGTGGGTGTAGGATGCAATTTCTAGCCTTCAGCGATACTCAGGCTCTTGACAGCCCATGTACTGTGAGACTGGGTCATGTATGTTTTTGATATGATGTGCCAGGGACAAGTGTCCTTAACTTCGTGCTGACATTGAAGACTCCGCTTTATTCAATGTTCAAACACCTCCGTTCTCTCATTTCCTCCTCCATCCAATAAAAAAGCAGCCATCCACTTAACTTGCTGCACGTACTGTAGTGATTAATGTGCTGACGATAATGTCGGTGTAAACATGGCGCCATTCATCGGCAGCTGTTCCAGAAGAAGCTTCCGGGAGGCGAGGCAGCCTGTGCGTAGAGAGGAGCGAAGAGCTCCTGAAAGCATAAACACTGATCCTGTTAATGATCCCAGGGCCAATCCCAAACCACTTAAGAAACAACTATCGCACAGGCACCCACACAAATAGTACAATTTCACAAACTTGGCGGCGCTTCCAGTGTTGATACGAGAGCTGTCGTGCTGTGGAAGGGCCATATGCTATCACTTTCCTGGCCCAGGCAATGATGGATTACAGATTTCCTTTGGCTCAGGGCAGCATCTTTAGAGTCGTATTAATGATAATGACTAGGCTTTTTTTTCACTTTAAGTTAATCATTTCTTAATGGTTGGAGACTGGATTGGTCAGGATAGGTGGGAGGTGAGGAATTGTAATTATTTTATATGTCAGATTGCTTCTTATTATTGCCATCATTTGTAGTAACATCAGCCTAGTTGGTCTGTTCTGCATGTAGTGTTATACTGTCTTGTTTTGTCTTGAGTCCCATGAAGTTCTTTGGTAATATGAACACTGATATTGGTCATGCCAGGTCTTGAGGTGAGAAACTGAGCTCACAGATCCCTGCAGGATTTTACACGTGGCACAGTTGTGTGTTTGTCTGAACAGTCTACGATTCACAGACAGCCTTGCCTTTTCAAAACATATCCTATAAAATCACGACATGGGACAAAAAGACAGACAAGGAGTGGGAGCATCTGCTCACAACCTTGGCGTCTGTCTCCTCACTGCTAAGTCTAAATAGGACTTAAATGTAAGGTGTCTGCATGACATCCGCTGAAGGAAAAACATTTTTTTAGAATGTATTAGGCTCTGAAGAGACCAGACCGCGTAGGAACGTAAGAAGAGGCTTTTCAAAGGCAGACTATAGAGCTGGTTTGATTCAGGGACTTGAGGAGCATCTGGCAAACTGGAAACTAACATGACATCTGTCTCAAGCACTAGAGGTCCACGAGGACCACTCAATCAAAAAAGCCTTGATAATCATGCCCCATAATTATGAAAGATATAAATAAAGTTGTTATAAAGTAGCAGTAAGATTACTTGCCTGCATTGGAAGCAATGCGATACACATTTGTGGATCCCAGAAATGTGCTTGTTGTGCGTGGAGCTGTGTGTTTGTGTATTTGGTTTCATCTGATAGGGCACGAGGCTCGACAAGTCTCCCCAGTGACTTATGGCACTGAAATGGTGGTCGCGTCGTTCAGTCACATCAAGATGGAATGTTGATAGTACTGTGATCGGGAAGCCAAAGCCACTGCGTCCCAGTTTGCTCAGGGCAGTCCTTAGGCAACTCTGCCATTGATTTAGGCTCCGGTTTAAAGCTCCGGTTTACCATGGTTCCTCTACAGGCTGACCAGAAAGCCTGTGCCCTTGGGATGAGGTTAACATTAGAAAAAGGCCATGCAGAAACACTTGAAAAACCTCTCCGCACACACCCATACCCACACATATACTATACAGAGGGTGTTGGCGTCCAACATGTGTGTGAACTAATGATACTCCAGGATCTAGCAGCACTTTGTTTGAAACTCTTGTCAACCTGCAGTGCACGAGACTTCTGAGGTTCTGTAGTCTGTCATAGATACTGCATGCACCCCACTGTGCTTTTGTGTGTGCAACAGCCAAGCAGGGCTGGTGTGTCTGATCATTCACATCTGTATTCTGTAAAACTGCACCTCCACAAGTCCCCTCAGCACGTGGGAGGCTTATCAATATTGAGGAAGAAGAGACTCCGTGCAGCACAGTTGGTCTGTGGGAGAGCATCTCAGAGCTTTGAAAGAAGGCCCTGAGCTCAGCTCAAAAGCACACCCGAATCAAGCACAAAGCCTCCGACACTAAGATGACTCTAAGACCCACCCCGAACAAGCATCAAGCACATCCCTTTCATGCAACAGGAATGCCGAGTGCATTCTCTCATTCGTTGCGGAACAGTTTAATTGCACGGTGCACTGATCAATCATCCAGAGACGTGTTGTGGCTGTCAGACTGCTGTAATTAATGTCCATTACCTCCACAAAAGCCTGCGCTCTGTAGCATCCATCCATGTTTTTACCCACATGGCACAAGGCCCACTGATTTCAGACCTGGTGCATGGTCTTTTCAATTTTAATCAACAGCATCTTCCATAGTACAGCCACCTCTTCCATTCCCCTGGTATTGCGGGCGAAGAATAGCTCCTTACAGTAAGGGATCCTGCAGCAAAAGGCAATGATAAGAAAAGCGAGAGACATACTTTCTCTCTGTCTCTGTTGTCATTATTGGGGAATGAAAAGGTATGCGCTGCCATTATGTGCGGCAGGCTGAGAGGGAGGTTGGGGGGGGGGGGGGGGGGGGTGACCGGAGCGGACCCCAGGTGTGCTGGCTCAGACGGGGAAATTGGGCAAGCAGCAAACAAGTGAGATGGAGGCCTGTCTCTCAGGTCTGTCAGGCCATTCGTTCCCATTAAGCTTCTCCACTCCACCCCTGTGAGCCCATTTCCCCCTTCGCTCCCACTCCGACGTGATGAAACGCAGCCAGCGCCATCTCACCACGCGTTAACCCAAGCCGTGTGAGGTTAACGACAGAATTTCCCCACAAACTATGTCCTAATTACCCGCTGGGATTACACTACTTTCAGGGCCTGCTAGATATGGCCTATTTGCTGTTATATGATTACTATTTTCTGTGTTGAACACGTCACAGTTACCTTTTATGCTTTTGTGACATGAAACAATGGAGCATACGTGAGAATATCCTATGAAAATAAAATGATACCTTACCATTTTCACATACCAAACCAAGAAACAGATTGTGATGTATGAATCCAATGTAGTACCACATTGTAATACCATCTTTTTGACTAAACCAGCTATATATCTGAGTTGACGCTGGAGCAAATTAGAGGATTGCATTTTCAGGAGGAAAACCCTGGATCAGTCCCACTCTATCTATACACCATTGCAGCTCCTCTACTCAATGACTTCAGCTGGAATCAGGCCCGAA
>NC_137908.1:28277703-28565203 GCF_963457725.1 Sprattus sprattus | reverse complement strand
GTCTTAAAGCATAGCACGCTAAGCTCTAATGGCTCCTCAGCAATGAATGCGATGCATTTCAAGCCTGTGGGCATGCCTGCTTTGGTTGTTGCCATGTAGCCATTAACAGGCACAAGCGCATATCATCATACCCCTGTGGTCCTCGGTAGTGAGTATTGTGTGCTCTCTTCATTCCGCTGATGAAGATGCTGGAGATGGCGTGCATGGAGGACAGGAGGGGAGGTGAAGAAATGAACGCACTTCAGAGTGAAGACACTCGAGCGTCACACAGACTGCAGCTCGTAATCAAGCAGCCCATGTCAACAGTCAACATTCTGGAAGCTCGCAGCGGCTTGCATGCCCAGAAAGGCTTAGCTCTGCTGAGGGCGAGAGAACCCCTCCCCTCATTCATCTCAACCAGGGTCCAGGCTCCAGTCAAGGGTAGTGCTGATACTGTGACATGTGAGGAGAGATGGAAGGACAGAGAGATAGAGAGGGAGAGATAGAGAGAGGGAGAGAGAGAGAGGGAGAGAGATTGAGGAAAAAGAGAGAGAGAGAGAGAGGGAGAGAGATTGAGAGAGGGAGAGAGATAGAGAGAGGGAGAGAGAGAGAGAGAGAGAGAGAGAGAGAGAGAGTGCTTCACGGTCTCAGACATGCTCCCTGGTGTTGGGGGGCCGGGGGTGGTGAGATGAGACGGTCCTCTGATTAAGACAAGATGTGAAGTCTAAAAACATTGATCCAACAAAATGCATTTCACATCAGGCGGTGTCCTGAGATATGGGGGTGATTAAAAAATAATGATACCTCATTCCCCTCTGAGCCAGGCCAGGCAACAGCCAGCGGCATCTGCCGAGGACAGCGACAGAACCGGGGAGCGAATGAGGAACAGAGGAGTGCAACGGAGAGAGACAGAACGAGGGAAGGAGGTTGAGGCTGAGGAAGAAAAAGACATATGAGAGAGAGAGACAGAAAGAGTGAAAATGAGATAGTGTGTGAGAGAAAGAGAGAGAGAGAGAGAGGGATGGATGGAAGCTTAAAACGGAGTAAGATGGTGTGGTAGGGTAGCAGCAGGAGTCCCAGACAAGCCCTTTAAAGTTGGCAAAGCTGTCAGCAATCATCAGGCTAAGCTGACTGACCTCTCACTAATGTCCAGTGAGGAGGAGGAACACACACCCAGCATTAACATTAAGACCGTAATGGACGCTCTAAAACATCTACTGAGAAATAGCTTTCATCCAGCAGCACAGTGTTTCACTGGTTCAGAGGAACCCATGAGCAAAATGCAGCCAGTGTGGTTCATTTCTTTTACCTTTTCAGGCCAATATCTCTGATTACTTCCACGAGGTGACAGACATTGGATTTCGGGGGAGAACCAAGGAAGCTCAGAAGGAACTACTGATTTAGGCCAAATTGAAACTTTTTTTCCCTTTGGTATCTTTGCTGGGTAATTTCTCTGCAATTACTGAAGATGAAATACTGTGGCTACAGACTTTGTATAGAGCACACACTCTCTGTGTATCCCTCCCTCTTTCCCACTGCTATCTATGAGGGTTAATAAGGTCTACACCAGAGAGGCAAAAAAAGGACAGCAGGGCCTGTCATTAGGACCCCGGCTTCCTGAGAAAAAGTATTTAGTAGAAAACAGAGCCTTGCAGCTAATGGGAGTGGTAAGAAGAGACGAGGGGTGGAGAGAGAGAGAGAGAGAGAGAGAGAGAGAGAGAGAGAGAGAGAGAGAAGGAGAGAGAGAGAGTCAGTCAGTCAGAGAGAAAAGACAGGGAGACTGAGAAAGAGAGGCAAGGAAGGGAGGTGACAGTGTCACATGAATTTCATATTTCTTTGTTTCCCAATGACACAACGTCATATCCATCAGACGAGGGCTTCCACAAACAACACCTCCACCCCCCTCCTCCACCCCCCACCTCCACCAACACCTCCACCACCCCCTCATCCCAGTCCTGAAGAGATGAACAGTGGCCTCAATAATGGCCAGTGTCCCTCACCGTAAATGACAGTGACAATTTACCAGTTTTTGTTGTGCCACATCACATCTGCTCTGTGACTCCCAGACAGTCGACTCCCAGAAATTGCCGGAACGAATGAAGCGCAGGCGGCAGCAATGGAGGGCGAACGGGTACGGCTCCCACATTTCCTGTCCATCGCTCACGCAGAATGGCTCTGCCTCCCTGTCAGCGTCCCACACATAATAACTCAATCCATAATCTCTGGGGATTACACTGCCTGCGTTAACCTATGGCCAGTGCTTTAAACGTGCTGTGTGCTATCTTTCTCTCTTTCTCTCTATCTCGCTGTCACACTCTCGTTCTCCCACTCACTGCTCAATGGCCTAAGAGTGATTCCAGGCTGAGCCTTCACACAAAGAGCTTTCGAGTGTTAAAGTCATTGCTATCATGTATGGTACTAAAATATTAAGGGAATTTAAGAGTAATGTACCAAGCACCAGAGTGTTACCATCTAGTCTGTACAGTCCTCCGGCTTGTTCTAAAGGGGAACATTTCAGCAGTTTGTGACTGAAAATGAACTACATATTGAACAGAAAGAATGGACAGCATTACCTTGGCCCTAGGTCATTTTATCCCCTCAGAAACAGGAGAGTAGCAGTGAAGTGTTCCGGAGATAGGAAAACAATGCCTTATTTTCTGAGGGTTCGGGTATTGCACTTCGAAAAAACATTAAGTACATTCTGTAAATAAGGCTACTGGGGGGAAAAAACATATATTGTTTATATTTGTTCTCCTGGTTTGTTGTTCCCAGCTAAGCACATGAGTTGAATTCCAAATGCCAGTGGTGCTTTACAATTATTTCTTCTCTGTTTTTTTCCCCTAACCTTGAGATGTGTGTATTACGAAATGTTTGCATGTGCCTTTGTGTAGTGACCTGGCAAAATGGAATCAAAGTACAGTTGGGTGTCTAGAGCATGGGCTGAGGCAACACAGAGGAAGAGGAAGACGGAGGAAGAGGAAGACGGAGGAAGAATAGAAATGAATGGCTCCAGAGATGGTGTTTATCTACACCGACACTTCATCTTGACAACAAACACTCCTGCCTGCTGTGCACATGAAGACCAAATCCTCAAAAGAGAAATCTGCATATACTTTTGCAATTGTGTCTGATCGACCATGAATGACTAATAAATGTCTGAGACGCATTCAGACTGACATCAAATTCTAGCCGAAATTCAAAGAAGGGAAATATTTTGACTGCAGACATATGACAAAGGATGTGAAAGAATGGCAGAGCATATGGCCTTGAACATTTTGACAAGGTCATGAATGATAGGTTAGTGAAACCAGGTCAAATAAGCTATAATGTTTGAACTATATAGGTATAGGCTATTTGTGGAGTTGTAGTTAAATATGGTAACGAGCACCTTCATCAAGCAGCAAACTTCAGAGCTAAACATTTTTGACAATCAACGTCATGTGTCACTATATTGTATAAATAGATAAATGAGGATAGATAAATAAATAAATAAATATAAACAACATATAATGGCGTAATGACATTCATTCTTTTTTCATTAGTTGATCAGATTTTAAGATAACTCATATCTAGTCATGATGAGAGGGCCCAGAGCTTGGACAATCAAATACTTTGGCTCTGTCGAGACATTTGACTGATCTCAGATAAACAATGTCATGACCTGCATAAGTTATATTTCATGCATGTATGACCAACAAGCCATCAAACTGCCCCTGTAATGTTACGGTTTTGGAGGCAGCATCCATGTATCCTCGACTAAGCTCCACAGACGGTTGTGTTTGTATATAAATATAATTAGTTTGACTTTTTTTCGCTTAGATTTTTAAAAAAGTTAACAAGATGTAACTTCATTCATTACCGTAAATGTTATCTTAAAACGTCATTGGAAACCAGAGTTCATAAGATGCCTTCACTCGAAGGTCATGCCTTATGAGACACCAGTCTATTAAGGCGCTGAGGCAGTAAGGAAGCAAGCATCTGTTTTTTATACACAGTGCTGTTTTTTTGTGGCCACATTTTATCATGCAGCTCACAATAAAAACATTTGTAACCTTATATTTCTGACAAAAAAAGAGAGGATTTTCTCACCGTTAAAATCTATTCATCTTAAATTTAATTTGCTAGTGTGACAAGATAACATTGGAATGCGATCCTGAAAATGTTCTGAATGCCACGGCCATCAGGATAGACAGCATAATGAGGATTTTGATAGGTATGCTGCTCATGGTAAAATATTATCATTTGTTTACATATCATATGCCCCGATCTGTAATGGCATCCTATCGCAGGTTGAATAAGCCCTGCTTAAAAAGGCTCTAAATGCTAAAGGAAGGCAGGTAAAGAAAGTAACTGTGCCAATATACTGTGGCAAAATTCCAGCATCGTTGGACTCACATGACAGCAAAAGCCTTCTGATTGACAGCTTTAAAAGCCAGTGCACGGAGCAAAAAAGGCAGAGAATGTTATGCACCAGCGGAGCACAGCTTTGGCTGTCCATCGGAACAGATTGCAAGAGAGGAGGCAGTATTGTTGTCTCCACATGTGGAAATGGGCAAATGGAGCCAGGAGTCCCATCTAGGCCAGGATGGAAGTTACATTGGGGAGTACGATGGTCATTTTTCATACATGCATTATGGACATACACACACACACACACACACATACACACACATACACACACACCCTAGCACAGAGCTAGAGAGGGAGCGTGAGAGATCACTTTCTCTGCCACACATACACACAGAAATACACTTTCATAAACACACACACACCCACACACCCACACAAGCACACACACTGGCCTTTTTCCCGCTGGCAGGCCCGGAGGGTGTGTGCTGTGCTGCATGGGCAGGTGTGCAGGGAGCGGAGCGTTCTAAAAAGGTTAATACATTTATGGTGGGAGAGATGGAGATGATGGCGTCGCTCGTGAGGACCCTGTGACAGGTACTCGTTAAGCTGGTCCCCGCCTGGCATTACAGCACCTCCTGATCAAATGGACACCATCTGTCTGTGCTGCCTCTGCCTCTGCCTGAAGATGCACATGTCTGGGCAGCATAGCCCTCTTGGAAATGACTGTAGCCGGCCATCCTCACGCGAGGCACCCCTGCGCGTAATGATAGATGGCAGACATCCTTCAGGGGAGAGGATATATCTGCCATGTCGTCGTCCTCATCTTCCTCAACAGTACCTCTCACCCACTTTCACATGCTGGGCCAGAGTAACAAATCTCCTGTTTCGCCCAGTAATCAGGACTAGTAGGGGAGGGAGGTGGCACTTTCTAAGACTCAGCATGGAGGTCATAGGGGATACGCTCTCTTGACTAGGTAGTTGCATTCTACTTTATTTCATGTAAACATACCTCTAGACATACAGCATTCCATCATCCTTCAGAACAGGATATTAAATAACCTCCAGCTGGGTTCTGCATGCCCAACAAATGGGCTATAATTTTGACCTGTTCCATTAGCATTATTAAACCCACATAAAGCACAGCATTCATCTAGCTTTGAAGCCCACCAGTGTTGATGATCGTTATCCAGAAAAACACTCCTCAGCTGGAGTCTGTCTCGCCTCAGCCGTTTGGCCTATTGCTGTTGGATTGCATCTGATACTCTGGGAGAATGGGGCTTTCATCTCATAAGTGTAATTTAAATCTCATTCATCGATTCAGCGCTGAAGTGGTGCTTCAACTAATTCCCGCCAACCCCATAATTCTTTGCAGCTTCCAACACAAAGGCGCGCGCTACATCACAAGGCAAATCTGCCTTTCTAACGCCAAAGCAGAGCCCACGGTGCTGGATCTCTGCTGTAAATGTCATGCTAATACATTACATTATAGAGGTATGAAATATTTACGCACTCTGCAATAGGCCTCCATTATGCTAACGTGTTGTTGAGACGATAGCAGAGGATTCGACTTTGGCCCGACCAAGCAGAAAAAGAGACGAGCTTCGCTGAGGATCTTAATGCCAATAACAAAGGTAATCTACCGTGTCAGAGCATAAATATGAGTGTGCTGCTCTTAAACACCATGTGTTCTTAAGTTTTTTTTTCTTCTTGCAGCTACATCACGCAGGCCCCCTTCCTCAGGTGTGGTTAGCTTGACAGCAGCAAGGGGTGAAGAAAATGCCTGCCAACCTCTGAACCTCAGCGTGTGCACGAAGATGCAATTCTTTTTTTTTTTCATTTTTTCCAGTGATGCCACTATGCCCTCGAGGAGGCCAACGGTGCCGCTGCACGCAGCTGCTGCCGTCTTCACCCAGGCACTCCTGGTGCCCCCTGTGTGCTCTCGCACTCCGTGCCACGGTTCACGCCGGAATGTCAAGCCGAGTGCGACGACCTGTCACCCCCACCCCCTTCTAATGAGCACGGCTTTTGTGTTCCTCCACTCCTCCTCTCATAGCCTCTGGTCCTCACCTCCCCACCCCCTCTTTCACCTCCCTTTCCTCTGCGTACCCTCTGCAGCCGACACCTGTGTGGGCTTGGCTTGACAATTCTAATTTGTCGAAAGGATTTCGAGAGGGCGTGCATTGTCGGGTGGAATGTCTTTCTCTCTCGACGCAAATTGTACATTTTCTTGCCCAGAAAAATACACCAAGGAGCAGAGGCACTCCATTAAGGGCTATTTCAGAAGGCATGAGCCTCTTTCTTTCTCTCTTTCTGTCTCTCTCTCTCTCACACACACACACCTTCAGCGATCTTGCGCGGTACTCTCCTTTTTGCTATTCTGTGGTGGTTCACTGACTGAAGACTGAATAATATTCCAACTGTGTGTGAGTCATTTGGCACAAGCATCTGAAGAGGAACACAATATAAATTAATGCAGAAAACGACAAGTCGGCTAGATAGATCCAGAGGTTCCTTCCCAAAATCGTATCAGATAGGTGCACATTTCTCTAAAGACCTTTGACTTCTGTTAAGTGTATGTGCTGTCAGGGGCCAGGGGTCTACCCCTTGGATGACTAGTTCCATGAGCTGTGTTCATTTAAGTAGAAAACAGCCACTTAGCTAGAATGTCAATTTCTCTTTGATCCACTCAATGCTGCATTAGGTCTTATTAACTGATGTGAAAGACATGGTTAGTCAATGGAAGATAAACCACAATACTGGAGAAAAATGTGAATGATAGATAATTGCTCAACATCACTAAATATGTGTGACTACAAATCTTCAAATGAGGTTACGATTAGAGAATAATATTGCAGAAAGACAGAATAATCATATTCCTTGCTAGTGGTGGGTTCTCTTATAGTGTGGTGGTTCCGCTGAAAATGAACCAGCCTGACATACATGCTGATAATGCTTTTTGTAAACATTTGATTTCGATCTATATTGATTTAAACCTTTCAGAAGAAGCAAGTAATTATCTTCATGACACTTTTATTTTAATATTGTATGCAATTTTATGAATGATATACCATTTCTAGTTTTTAAGCCTCTTTCAATGATGTTATACCACTCAGCTTTTTCACAGAAAAACTATTAACATACATACAACTAGTGCAAATCTAAATCTCAGGATTATTTTTATTTTGTGTATTAAACTATTTATTTTAACAATTATCTCTAGAGCCCTGGGCTATGTGCAGCATTTTGTCTCCATGTTTACTTCTAAACCTTTAACTTGGTAATTATAAAAGGTTAGGTTAGTGTTAGATATGATATTACTTGTAAAGGTTTGACATTATCCTTCATATTAAGTCAAATCCTTTTTGTGTCTATTCAATTCTATTATATTTGAGGTTTGAGACAAAGCTGTCTGTAATCTGGTGAGATCAGAACCATGATGGTTGGACACTCTGAAGTAGGCCTACTTTTAAAACAAGAGCAACTACCATTACCTGATAGGGTGAGCCTTGCTGTTCATTTTGATATTTCATTTAACACTTTGCAACTTATTCAGCTACGTATGATGCAGCGGTGTGAAAATGGGTAAAGAAATGACCAATGATTGCAACTTTTCTGAAGTTACAAGCATCATTACAAAGCACAAGGTCCTTTCTTCCATTTGATACCTGTATATGTCTGCATTACAGTTAATGTGACCTCTTACAACTTTACTATTATTTGTCACTCATAAAACTGTAAGTGTTTTTGTCCTGAACATCCATTTTTTACAACAAATGTAACAAAGTTAAATTATTTAAAGAAAAAAAAAACCTTACTATAATTTATTGTATCCATTCAAGTTGGCAGCGTGAATGATGTCATGGATCCTCATATGTTGAACATTTAAAAAAAAAGATTTTTATTAAAGTCTGAAGTCACAAAACTGTAATTTCTGACTGGAACACAACATGAGAGTTAAGAATGCAGTCAACCAACGGACTGTAACCGAACACGATAATTATCACTTCAGATCAAAAGCATGTTGCACAATTACAGCTCATCTTATTGACGACGCCTTTCAGACAAACACCCTTTGAGAATGACAGAATAAATCATCTATTCTATCCCCAAGTGTCCCGACAGCATACAATCAGGAGAACAGAAGACGACTGAGACCTACAGTGGTAAAACGGTCTTTAAGAGTGCCTTTCAGAATAAAGAGATAATAACCGCAAACTCCTCGAAGACTGCCTGCTGCTTCTGAATGCTCTGTAGAAGAGAGTACATGCTTGACAGCCTGCAGAGAAACAAGGCGGGAGCCATTGATGTCTATAGTTCATACCACAATAGGTGAGCTTCCCGAGAACAGAGTCCCCGAGCAGATAATAAGCAGAGCTATCCTAATAACGGTGCGGACAGTGAGACGCGACGGACCCGCGTCACAATTCATCTCTCGTCCCTCCCTCTGTACAATGAGACTGATTCAGTCTACCTGACAGACGGAGCACGTAGCTGCAAATTAGCAGACAGCCAGGCATTATCCATGGCATTCAAGCTCAGCGGGTGAAACCGCCTCCTCTTCGAAAGGCTGTGATTTAATAGAAATGAGCAGTTGAAAGTTGGAGGAAAATGGAAAGGGGCAAACAGAGTTAGCCTCTAAAGTGATCAGAAACAGGTGGGCTTTATCAACACTCAAAATCCCTTTGGCTTTTACCTAATTTACCCTATTTATCCAACAGGAGTGGCAGAACTTTATATGTAGCAGAGAAAAGCGGTGGGACTTCCTGGTCAGTGTGCGTACTCCATATTAGCTCAGATTAAGAAGGGCTGGCCCTCTCTCTGAAGGACCTGTCATTATTGGGTGTTCGGATGATAAGGGCAGGATAAGGCAATATGAGTGTGTCTCATCAAGTCATATCAGACAAGAAAAATGTATTTTCCTTGTGAGAGAGGGAGCCAGGGAGACATTTGGGGCACAGCTACAATCACCCCTCAGCACAAGATGGATAACTATTCATGAAAAATGAGGTGAAAGTTTTGACCTTCCTCTTCATATATAATCAGATCAAATGGCTTAAGTGGGTGAGAGAGTGTGCATGTTTAATACCACCACCACTCCAGTGCTCCAGTGATCATACAAACAGTTTTGTATAAAAACTGAAGACGAGGGGGAAAGGCTGTATGGTGATACCACTAGCATCCTAGCATTTCATTAGCGGCTCATTCCTGACAGCATTCACACAGGGCTTCAAAGTCTGAGAAGGAGGAGTTTATGATGATGCATGCAGACTTTAAATGTTGTGGTGTATGACAACATGAGCTTCATCAATCGATGTAGAACAGAGCAGAGACACAGACTCAGATATTTGTTCTCTTTCCTTAATTTTCTGTAGAGGTTCCTGATTGTACTGCATGGTGATACCGTGATGGGTGAAATATCTTGGTATTTATTTCATGCCCATTGCAGTAGTCAGAGTGTATATGTAAGGCAAATTTGCCTGCACTGGTGTCCAAACATGGTGCGAATTATAGGAGCTGCATAGCAATGTGCTGCTATGAACGCTTTAGCGCTTGTTAGAACAACCAGGGCTCTCATGCGGTTTGACAGTCATGAGGTTGTGTAGTTCAAAGACAGCGAGAGATGCAACCAGGCATAATGGGATCCCTTACTTGCTATGGTGCAATGCTTTATATGCATATTGTCCTAACATGATCTCTAGGGGGAGAAGCTTCAGAACACAACAGCAGTAGCCAACAGTCTGGCCTTGTTTGAGTGAACTGGTTGAATCCAGATAGACTGTTTAAATATCTTTAGCGAGGGTGCAGCCTGTCTGCTGTTTGACACGTTTATCAGACTTAAGAGGCGATAAGGGAGAGGGAGTCTAATCTCATCGTATCTCAGGGATCCAAAGAGAAGCCTCTAAAAGAGCAGGGCAGGATGCAGCCCCAGAAACACAGGGCTGCTTAGCAAACACTAATAACCTTCTTATTTCTCTGGTGCAAAATTACTTTTGTTCAATACAACCCACACGCTTAGGAGACCTGTGGTTTCCCCTCTCCCTCTTACATTGTGTTTTATGAAATGTTTCATGATTAATGACTGGAATTTGTGCACTACTGTCTTAAGTGTTAATCTAGGAAGGACACGCCTGCTATTTTGACATTGATTCATACTTATACTGGTGTTAATACTAATACTAACAGCATTTCATTAAGGAGAGATTCTGCCTGCATGACCTGAATATGGAAAGAGGAAAGTATCTACTGTAACCAGACTCGATTTCCCACATTTCCCAGTCGGCATAAACATCAATGAAACTTCCTCCAAGAACAGTTGTGTATGAGTCAGCAATTCTAAATCGGCAAAGAGAAAGAAAAAGAAAAAACGAATGTATGAAGCTCACGTACAGTACAGTGCCAATTCGACTACCATCCCACCCATCCCCCAAAATGCCATAAAAATCACTGTAATAGGATTCTTCAGCTTTTCCACTGGCTGCTCCCAGCATCACAGACATTTAAGTGTACTAATCCATGACAAATTGTCTCATCTGATCCATGACAAATCGTCTGAGGGCCCGATAGAGACGAGGAAATTGAAGAGAAAGCTCAGATGGGTGAGAGAAGCGTGTTGAGCACAGGACTGATCATGCCGTTATTGCCCGGGTTGTGGAAAAAGGGGACTTTCATTATCTCGAATGGCATGGCGAGCAATCGGCAGAGGTGTCACCAATGGGTTCCTCTCTGAAAGCTGTAGTTTTTACAACAATTACAATTAAACATGTAACCAGATTTAACTGCTCTGAAATCCAGAGCCAAAAACAGGAAAGCCAAAAGCACCATGGCTGAAAATAAATGTTTCTAATTACATTTGTGTCATTTTGGTTTGATTTTCATCACCAAGCAATTACACCGAGCTTTTATTGTTATTATTATTTTTAAAGTACATTTGTTAGTATTTCAGGAGACTGTGAAAACCTGTTTAACCAATGATAGAACACCCCTTCTACCATCTCATTCAAAACCCAATACAATTTCATCTGGTCACTGGTGTTAATGGCTTGTTTGTGACAGTCTGTGAAGGCATTCTCAAAATGATGAGCCCTTGAATCATCTGAGCCACCGTAATTGAATGTTCCTGTGTTATCCAATTTTCAGAGGGAAAAAAAGGTTAAGTCACCACCCGTTGAATTAAATTGAACTTGGGTTAATTTATCAATTTGCCTTCCAACAGGTTGGCACAATTAAAGGTTGCTGTGAAATCAATAAGGTTGTGTTAGTATGGTGTTCTCTTTCTCATGGTCATTTTGTCCCTAAATGTGTTTGTATTGTCATATGTCTAGAGTTTACCCATGGCCTGTTAAAGTAGCTTAGCTGTAAAAAGAAATGTAACTTGGCTTTGCTGGAGTGAAACTGATCAATTTCAAATGAAGAGCACAACAGAAATGTTTCTTTTTAACAGTGCCTCTTAAACAGCATCACAAAATGGATGGCACAGAAACACAAAGCAAACATGGAATCAAAGCCTTTTTTTGTGTTTTCATGTCAATATATGTATCTTAATAGGTTAAGAATTCTCAAATAAAATAAACCATAAATAAATAAACCATTAATACATCATTCAGTCATTGTGCATGCATGCCTCATCAAATGACCCGGCAAACTAATGAATTACGGATCTTCATATCGATAATCTCAGACTAATACAACACAGCCTCTGGTACACTGTGGTAGGCTACATTGAACTGATAATCCACATGACGTTTATCAATGGGACGCAATCCCCCTGTCCACAGCATCACCGATTTGGTGAGCCCTGTGCTTCATATGGAATACTGAACACCACATTGATTAGGAATTTAAAATCTCAGAAGGCAGAATAGTCATTGAATGCTAATACTAAATCAATGGACTAAATCAGGGTGCCAACTCCTCAACAACCAATTGATTACAGCCGGCTATGAAGTGATTATCATTTCCTCCTCTACTTTGACAGCACTTAATGAGCCATTTCTCCTCCTCTGAACGAAAAAACAGGAAGCCCTAAAAATCTAAGTCAACAAAGCTAGACATACAGATAGACGGCTCTCCAGTTTGAATATAACCTCTTACCTAAACCAATGAAGGGCTGAGGATAAATTAAAACATTTCAAGGTAGCATGTCTATATTTAAGGACCTATAATCACTGTAATTCTGTGTGAAGCAATTACAGCTCTCACACCGCTATACAGACAGAAGTATGTGTACATACATGGATAACCGTGATCCCTGCTCACTGCCTGACAAATTATGAGTGGCAGTTAAGCTGAAATACTTTAAAAAACAACCTTCTCGTATAGACTATTTGACAGCCCACATATTCAGGGACCGGATGTGTCAGGGGATGACAGCTCTGTTGTGACTTATTCCAGCTACATTTTCATATCTAATACCTCACATGACCTTGACAAACATGTCTACAAACCAAGCCACAACATGACACCTTGTCGTGATATTAAGCAAGCGAACACACACATAGGAATTCCTGAATTCATGTCTCAACTTCTAGCCTTGCCACGACCAGAAAAAATAAGCCTGATAGTGAACCAGCAAGTCAGAGGCCGATGAAGCCATGGCTTTGTGCGCCGCATCAGCCAGCAGGTAAGGCAGGAGGAGAGCCCAGAGTTGGGAGGATTGTGTCATGTCACATTCCACTCATCCGTCAATGTAGTGGATTATTTCTTGAGAGACCAGAATTGGCTGACTAGAATCAGAGCGCCATCAATCTCGTCTGAGTGCAGGGCGCCAGGGAGCTCGGGAAGCGGAGGCTCATGGGACGGGTGGCATGACGCTGCATGGGCGGGTGATGGAGCAGTCGAGCGAATTGTTACTCAATACAAACCACAAGTGTGACAGGATTTTTGTCAGGGAAGCATAATTTCTTTCTTTTTCTTTTTTTTTTTAAAGACAGAGAGAGGTCATTCAAGAATAGCCATCTACAAGCATTTTTGGACGATGGAATGTTACAAATGCAGAAGTCAAGTGGGCTCCTCGAACATAACATGATATCTAAGTGTGTGCTCTACTGAAAGCTTCATGTCCGGCCTTCTCCTCACGCACAAATACCTCTGTAGCTTTATCTGTCTATGTGCATATCCTGTCTGTTTCCCTGGCATGTTCTAATAGAATGAATGTTTAACCTACGATCTCTGTGTCAACCCCTATAGCCTTGGGCAGTGGGAGAGGTTACTCTGCTGCTTACTGTTACTGCCTTTCTTTAAGGACCAGGAAGGCTCCATAACGTTCAACATCCTGGCTTGCCTTACCATAATAGTAGTTGACATTGTAAACGCAGCATAATAAAGAACACAAAGATTGAATTAGACTTCACTTTATCTCCCTTAAAGCCTTTTTACACGGCTGTCAATACCTATATTGGCTTTTTCAATACAATGTAATATCTACAACTCTGAAATGTTCGTGTTCTCTACATATTGTGAAATATACCGTAGATGCACCATATTATCATGTGAGTATGTCTTGCTCTTTAATAAATGATGGCAGATATTCATAATGTAACAGGCTCAACTCGCATTTAGCATATGTCATTTTATATGCTGATAGCTCATTTTGATAACCTTTGATTGCGGGATAAAGGCATTAAGCGTAAAAATTCTTCATCTTCAGATCTGAGTTCTCTCTCTCCCTCTCTCACCCTTTCTCCCTCATCAGGCAGTGCGAATCTATTTATATCTTAAGGTCTGCTTGGTGAAACTAGAGAGGATCCGCAAATTATAAAATCAATTCTAATTCAAATATTCATCATAGTATTTCAATTCCGAGAAAACAGCCCTGCTAAGATCTAGCTGGATACAACCCAAGACTGCCCAAGACTGACATCATCTGCACCCATGATAAAAAACCTTTTCCCTCATATAAAAGGCTCACTAAAAGCCTAATGTTAAATATATACTGTATATTTATTTCAGTGAGTCTTGCGTGAGTCTGGCTCTCAGTGTTCAGCTCCAAGAGCTTAACATCAATATACTATTCAGTTTCCCCCCCCCCCCCCCCCCCCTCCTGTTTTGCTTCCGAGATTATATGATACAGTGTGCAAGACCACAACCACAAGCAGGCTTTCATGGCTAAGGAGGATAAACAATACAATGAAAAGGCTACCGTAGAGTGGTTTTGAGCCCATGTCTGCTTCGACAAATGTTAAATAGCCAGGACAAAGTATGGGAGAGTTGATCATTTTTATGGGGTGATCATCTCTTTCTAATGCATCCTTCGTTTTGTTTTCGTCCATTGTTTTGTTTTATTTTTGTTTCCCTAAGGACACATAAAATCTTCAGTAACAGGCCTCTACAAGGAAATATTCTTCAAGAGCACAAGCAAGTTTGTGTGTGCCTGTGCGTGTGTGTGCCTGTGCGTGTGAGTATGTGTGTGTGTGTGTGTGTGTGTGTGTGTGAGTGGACATCGTTGTGTGCACAACAACATCCCACAAATCTCTGAGGAAAATTCACTCATCTAGGTGTTTTCCAACGATAATCTATACAAGCTCACCATGAAGTGTGACTGCGTTCCACACCTCTTTTTTTGCCTGTTCTTCCATAATTTAGAAGTCACTTACTGTAGGGCATGCACTTTCTTGTACATCTTTGGCACCATGCATTGCTGGGCCAGAAGAGAAAAAAAAACTTGGAAGCACTCTTTTAAAAATTCATCTGGGCACTCCTGTCGTTCGACGCTTTCCGTTCCTTGTGTTCAGATTAATGAGTCCAGAGTGCTTTTGTGTGAAGTGAAGCCTGTCTCTACCCCTCACAGATCACACGGCTCCATTTGCCAGTCGCTCCAGCCAGAAATAAACCATAACACATCCACACCACTCTGGGACCTCGTCAGTTACAGAGAATTTCTGTCGCCACCATGCATGCCCGGCAAGGAAAATGCTACTTTTTCTATTATCAAAGATTCTCTGTGTGATGACAGAATCATTCAGATTTATTTTATATTAAAATCAAAATATGAATTATTAATGTGCTAACATTTGGAGGAAAAAAGGAATAGGGAACAGACTGACTTGTGTGCCGCTTCAGTTTTTGGTTTGCCCCCACAGCTAAAATAAGGCGCTAGGCTGCTCCCCTGTCGCTGCACACAAAGCCTATGAATGAGACCCGCCTCGGTGACTTCCACCCCTTTGGCCCGTGCGCCTTCACCGAAACTCTGCTTAATTGTGGAATATTTCCGCAGAGCAACAGCAACATAATTGTCATTTCCATCTGATTCACGGTGATCAAAGCACCCCACTGGTTTCCCACAGACTGATGTCGATTTTTAGCCTGGAGTTGGCCTCGCCACGCAGGCTGCTCAAACCAAAATGCCTCTGCTTTCTCTCAGTCCTTCCCACCCCTGCAGAGACCTCCAGAGAGAGCGAGGAAACACAGAGGAACCTGAGCTGGCGAGGAGAGGAGAGGGAAAGGGAAGGGAAGGGGTGAAAGGGGAGAGGGGAGGGGAGGAGAGGAGAGAGGAGGTGCTCTGTTCTGCACTTGAAAAACTCTGCTCAAATGAAATAACCAAACTCAAAGCTGAGGTAAAACTTCAAGAGCTCGCCTCTCCAACAGTGCAGGAGGGGAGTTGGACATGCAATCCAAATCCATCCAGGTTCACCTAAAACCTCACAATTCGCCCGGTTTCAGCCTAGTATATCATTTTAAGAAGTCAAAAATCAAGACAAAAATCAAATCCACAAATAAGAGCTGGGTAAGAGCAAGCTGCAGGAGACTTTAAGCTGGGGTGTTTTCAAAAGACAGCCAGAGGAAAGACCAAATAGACTTTCTGAACTCACCTAGGATCTGAATAGCGTTGTGCCCTGGCCTGGCCACATGGTGTTGCTGGATGGTCTCATAAAGGGTGGCCTGGCACAGAACAAACAGGCTCAGGCTAATCCACAGGGACACAAACCAGGACATGGCAGGAATCTGCAGGGAGAGACATAGGACCAGTGATGGTTACACACACACAGAAACCTAGTACACAAGCACAAAAAGTATTAGTAGCACCAACCCACAACAAGTACAGAAGTTTCAAACCCAACAAAATGGTTTATTTATGTCATTGCAGGGTGTCAGAAATGTGTTGTCTCAACAAGCCAGTTTTTTGAGAAGCCAGTTTTTTTTTTTTCCAGCAGCATGACAGAAAACGCAAACTTAGCATATCAGTCAGATGTGAAGGTAAGTATGCAGATGAGCTATCTTTTATGAGGAATCACTATGTTATTCTGGTCATGAACATAGAAGCGTTATGAAGATATAAACCAGACTACATATAACTGACATGCAATTATGTCAAAAACTCGTCAACTTACATCCATATGATAACTGTTCCAAAGTGTCTCCCTGACCTGTCTAAAGAGAAACTATAAACACACACAGACACGACTTCCACCTCAATCTACCACACAGAGTACTGCAATACCTTTACCTACAATTCCACCAGCCTGAAATAAAACATATTTTTTGACATGAAACCCTCTAGCTATAATTTCTCTAGCAAAGGAAACTTGGTGTCAGTCCTCTCAGAAGACCATCTTACCACCTTTCAAATGAATGCAGATATTGTGACATAGGCTACAGAAATGTGTCTCCTCTCCCCCATGGGCTCCAATTTCATATGCCAACTTTAAACCACCGCAAGCCTGGTCCACATTGCAACTTCATGATTATCACAGTAAGCAGGAACCAGTTTGAATAAAGTTGATGAACCGCTGGCTGCTTAAGTAGGCAAACTCTTAGAGCACCTACTTCAGTATCAGTTCAGAGCTTGTACTTAACACAAGAAAACCAAGACAAAACTGGATTCAACTCAATGTAGATGAAATTTACTCAAATAAAAACACATACTTTGACAAGAGAACAGTAATTTGAATCCCAAGTTCTCCTTAAAATGGATTCTTGAGTTTCAGTACGCAGATAAATGACAGGCATTCAGCATCATGGCAAGGAAAGTGAGGGTAAAAGAAGCATTAAGTATTATAGACGTGTTATGAATCCTAATGAACAAGATTATATGAAACAATTTACCACTTTTGAAATGATCTTCATAAGTGAACAGCCCTGTAATTCCTCCACAATTCAGTGTTCGAGGCACAGGCTTCCTTTTTTTAGAACGGATTCGCAGACATAATTTTGCGTACCCTCAAATGACATTGAGATCGCTATTGAATATTCAACATGAAGAATTTAAGCATATAATTATTAACAGCACATTGTTATCCCCTTTCCTGCACCAAATCCTATTTAATCCGCAGTTTTGTGGAAATGCGAACTGTTCCCCGAGGAATGCCTTCACTACTGATCTGTTTCCTCGCTGGCAGGATTCCTTCGCCCTGAGAAACTTAAAAGTGTAGCGTTAAAACCAAAAATGGGGAGAGGAAGCTGTTGCTCTCTTTTAGAATAGCATTGTCATAGAGAAATCTGACAGTTTATCAGTAGACAACTGCAACTCGTGAAGTAGGCTAACGACACATTGAGAAACACGTATATGCTCAACAGATGATGCACTACGTGAAGAAGACTGCTATCGGCTTGTTCGTTTGATGTAAGTAATTAGTGAGCATCAGTTTGTGAAGCAGAAAAATATATAGATATGGCTATGGTCGTTATGGTTGTTTTCCCGCCTCCCCCAAATCCACCCCAACACTGCATTTGTATTTGAGGGTCTGAAAGGGTAATTTGTTTTTCTGTTTAATGAGCCGTTGTAATCTAGAGTTGCCTTCTAATTAGCCAATTGATTTATATCTTGGTGATAACTGTGCAAGCGATGTTCAAGTAGATTCTACAGTTTCATCTGTAGCACACCAACATGCCCACTCGGCTCCATGATATTCTTACCCAAATGTTCTATTACCGATAGCGTTTAAACACCTGCGTATCTCCGTAGGAGTAGACTGATGTAGGTTTTCTATTACAGTGCAGTCTATTGACCTTCTGTATTATATTGACTCACACTCTTTTTTATTGACAGTCTATCGGTTTAAAATGCGTGAAATCGTGTTAAATTTAACGGAACACCCCTTCAATGCAACCGTTTTCTCGAGGTGGTACACTGATGTAGCGAAAGTGTCGAAATCACTTAACTATGATCTCTAAAGTTTCTTACTTCCATTTGACTAACTGTGTTAAAAGTGAGAACTTTGTTCTCCATTAATAAGAACTCTTCAGCATCACAAATTACCCTACCTTATGTGGTCACATGCTTTACTGGTTATGTTGACTGTCAGCTATCTTCCTGAATATTCCCACAGTCCCCTCCTTAAAGAAACAGGGTTATCTGTCTCTTTCCATTAACTAAAACAATTATTCTATGTTTTTAAGGAAGCCGTATGAAACTTGCTGTATGCACTGAGCCACCATAGCAAGCCACAGACAAACAGAGATTCATTATAAAATAAGATTCAAACCTGAGTTCTCTGGTCAGATGATTGGAGGTATGTTCTTCTTTACCCGACAGTCTCAGCACATTCTCCTTAATCCACCCATGGTCTCAGACCATATGAGATTTGTAACAAAAAGTTCCCAGTAAGAGCAGAACCAACTGCAGAATCCAGAAGCTCTTTTGTTTTTCCACAGCGCCTCTAATAGTCCCCTCTCCCAGCTCCAGTCAGTCTGCAATCCTACAAGCACTGACACCCCAAGAAAAATTAAAACCAGAGAAGAAAAAAACAGGAAGAAACCTCAGAGCCAAGAAATGCTGTCAAAAACTAGCCAAGGTTTAGAAGATGGAGGGCTAGTCATGTCACCTCTAAATCAAATGAAAGGACTGCTCTTTTTCTACCACTTCTCTGCCCTCCTCTGTTCCTGCCTCTGAAGGTGAAAAGCCTCGTGGTGATGCAGACTTAATTTGCCTCTTCACTTTGTGAAGCTTCTGATGGGCGATTCGTCCCAGCTCCGCGACGGTTCCCCCGCGTCTCTCAGCTCTGGTCTCCCATTGAGAGGCTGCTCAGCTCTGTGCGCAAGGCTCTACCCCCCTTTCCAATGCAATGAACGATGCATGTGTGTGTGTGTGTGTGTGTGTGTGTGTGTGTGTGTGTGTGCATGTGCACGTGTCTGTGTGTATAACAATACTGCCTTGCTGGAGAGAGCGAGAGAGAGAGATAGAGAGAGAGGGAAAGGGAGAAAAATAGAGAGGGAAAGGAATAGAAGGAGTGCTACTGAGAATGTGTGTGTGTGTGTGAGAGAGAGTGAGAAACACACAGGGAGAGAGAGGGTGAGAGAGAAAGAGAGAGGGAGAAAGAGAGGAGTATCATGTCTTAAAGCAAGAGTGCCCAGCATTGCAGAACGCAACTATATGCTGTAATGAGCACTGGATACCTCGCACAATATTTCAGGAAATGTGCATTGAATATTACAGGCAGGGTGTTAAAAGATAAGTGAGTGATAGTCTGCTTGCCTCTGTGTGTGTCTGCAGGTGCGTGTGTATGTTGGTTGAGTGGGTGGTAAGATGTAGGGATGAGTTCATCTTTGAATGTTCCTCTTTCCTTGCTGCCTTCAAGGGTTTCAGCTGCGGACTGAAATATGCTAACAGCACTGTGCTTTTAATAGAAGGACGTCCGTCTTGTACACAGTCACCACATAATCCAAGGATGGCTGCTGTGTCGTAGCCTGTTTTTTCACCACTGCCAATGGCGCTTTTGTTCAGTGTCCAGCACTTAGATTTGCCTCACGCCTTCAAAATGAAGTTGCAGCTGCCACGGTTGGCGTTAAAGGACAAACGTTCTCTTGATGTCCGTTGACAGGCTGAAGATGTTGCCTTGTGAATTAAGTATTGTGTGTGGTTGTGGAGGACTACAAAACTCACAGGGCATTAGGACTGTGGCGCAGGAGAGAGAGTGAGAAGGAAACCAAATTGATTCCTGATCTAGGTTTTTTTTGCTGTTCATTACCTCTGGCAGTTCTCCCCCCATCATTTCAAGTAGACACACACACACGCGCGCACGCACACACACACACACACACACACACACACACACACACACACACACACACAATTCAACAGCCCCCCATTCACCCCCACACTTTCAAACACACATATACTGTATGCTCACACACACCAATGCATACATATCAACACAGTCACATACACATACATGGGCCCTCACACACACACACACCCCCCTCCCCTTTTCTCAATTCTTCTCTGGCACAGTTGATTTCATTGTGACATTTTATAGAGATTAGCACACAACACAACAACAGTGCTGAATATGTGTGCTATGGATGGACAGATCCTTTAGCTCTCTCTTTTTGTGGATATTGTGTCACTACACTGTTGGTGTGTGTGTGTGTGTGTGTGTGTGTGTGTGTGTGTGTGTGTGTGTGTGTGTGTGTGTGTGAGTGCCTGCGTATGTGTGTGTGTGTGTGTGTGTGTGTTATTTTATGCATGGTGACTTGCAAATAGGGCAGGCATAATGACAGGGAACAGTGGAAATATCTTGTGAAACACACTGTGCTGCAAAATGGCACATTATTCTTCTGTGTTTAGTGACAGAAAGCTCATGTACTGACAGTGAAACCGAATAGGGCTGGATAGAGTGCATAAAGGCTAGATATTGTTGCTATAACACAATAAAAGACCAACAGATGAATGTTAGTCTCTATGAGAGCCACCATGTCTACAAACTGTAGCCATGTATGTACTTATTGTAATTTATGTCTCAGATTGTATTTCTCTTACAGTACTTTTAGCCAAGTTGGTATTCAGTTATGGACCAAAGATATTATTATGCATAGTACACTTCTGATTAAGATGGATTCATTTGCAACTGTTAGTTTGCAGAAAACATCTGTGGTTTCTTTCTGTTTACTCTGGTTTCTTGTGAAACCTTGCCGTAATTGTTCTTTCTGATGCCGTCTTAAAATACAAACAATAAAGCAGTTCTTAGAGGTGCACCTATTCAAAGAAAGCATCCAATTAGACGTTTTTTACTGCATGGCAATGTTTGGAAGTAGTGCTTCACTCTGCATTGTTGTACCATTCTGGTTGTCTTTTAACCTTGTGTTGTTGATGTTTTTTCGCAAACATTGGGCACTAATTTCATAGAGCAATGAGCACCACAAACGGGCTTCGCACATCAGCAACTGCGCAGCGGGAATAGGCGGGGATACCTTTATTTGCTAATTGTATTGACGCAAAGCAGGGCGCAAATAAAAAATACATGGGTTGTGTGATTAGTAGATGTGGCAATGAAGTCATTTTTTATCGGCCAGTCACAGTGATTCAATCATACCCTTTTAACACTCACACAGAGCTCTACATCAGAGCAAATAAACGAATGTACGCAAACAGAGCGGTTTATGTCAGAGGAGACAGAGGTTCTTTTGCGATAGGTCTGCCCCACCAAAAAGTTATTTAGAAGTTTCACAGAAAAAGGTGTTGCTTTGAAGAACGATTTTATACAACTCCCATTTCTGTTGGAAACACCCCATAATTGTGCTGACCCACCCATGTTTGCGCTTAGGATCTTATTAAATTATCAAATTAGCTTTAGATCATAGGTCAGCTTTAGGCGGACTTTGCATGTTACCAGCCATGTTGCCCATCAATGAAATTAGGGCACTTTGTATGTGTGTGTGTGTGTGTGTGTGTGTGTGTAGGCGTGATTGTATTTTAACACTATTTTCTGCATGACAATCTCATTTGTTTACTCGCTCCTTCTGTCCCTCATCTTTGGGGCTGCCATCATTTCCAAGCAGCTGTCACCGCTAGCTGTGCCAAGATGGATCCGAGTGCCACCATCCATAAGAGTCATGTGTTTGTGCCTGAGCTGCTCTATTTTAACAGTGGCCAGCTTTACCTGGATCCAATGCCTGTGTTCCCCCACTGAACCTTCCCCCTCCCCTCACTCCCAAGCTTTAATCTACCTCTCAGAACTGGATCCAGGAGGCCCCGCTTAACATGTCCACATGAGACCCTTTTTCGTGTGGACACCCCTTCACAGTGTCCACAAGACAGCTATTATCACAGTCAACCTCCTGCCTCATACACTAGACCACACACGTGAATTGCTTTAACATACATTTTATTGTTGAAAGAGTTGTTCTACATGATAGGGTTCTAAAAGACCAGGTTACAGTGTGTGTGTGTGTATGTGTGTGTATGTGTGTGTGTGTGTGTGTGTGTGTGTGTGTGTGTGTGTCAGTGTGTTTGCGAGAGAGAGTGATGGTGTGTGTTTCTCAAAGTCTTGCATGTTAGGCTGCTTGTCATCACATGCTGTGTGTTCATTTAACTGCCTTCATCTTTGGACTAAGAATTTGAAACAAGCATAGTACATTTAGATGTCATGAATACATCATCTGTGGATTTATTTATGTTGCTAGCCGTGAACGTAACTAGATAGCAACAGTGGATATAGACCCTCGGTCTTGATGTCTTGATCTGACTAGTTTTTTATTCGTTTTTGCTTATATAATCACAATTAATCTAATCTGGACCTAGGGAGTGATAAATGAGTTAAAACTCAATGTTGTTGAGGGATTATTTTAATAAGTAAGAAGAAATGTAACAATTCATTTAATTAGTTTTAAGGGTTTTTAGTCACACACACAACGATGTAAGATGAGTGAGAAGGGGAGGGTCATTAGACTAAGATAAGAAACGTTCTGATTGGTTGGAGTCAGGGCATTTGATTGGGTTAGGGTTTCAGCCAGTCATGGCTTGAATGGGAGTGTCATAGTATGTTTTAAATATGTGCTGCGGAATTCATTTCTGCAGAAATACTACCGGTTTGTCTTTCTCTAATTGTGCTGTAAGACGTGCAATTAAAGCCATGCTTAAACCAGCATCTGCAATCCGACTTCTGTTCATTGGGACCGCGTGTGTGTTGAATAGGACGCGACATTGTCTTAAGTCATTGTGAATAAGTCATTGATCAGCTAGCTAATGTAACTTTTGAAATGAGCAACTCACACCGCCCTCCACTGCACCTCTCACACTGACAATGCAGGCCCCACACAGAACTACTCCCTGGCCAAAAATAATTGTACGGACCCTGTTTATATTTTCCGACATGTCTGGAACACTTAACATTGAAACCTGCACCATCCAACCAACCAACCACAGCTCCCTGACCACAGCCAGAGGCCACCAGACACCTGATCTCGACTCCCTTCTTGCGCCAAAGAGAGCGGAACCATAGCACATTTCCCCCTCCCGCAGGCTGGTGCCATTGTTAGACAAGTCTCCAACACAGCTAGAGGCTGCATGGGCAACATCGTTACAGCGCCAAATAAGTGAGGTAACAGATGTTCACTACAAACATCAGTACAGACTGTTAAGGGCAGGTATATTCATGTGAAGTGGTTTTCATTGCAGGAATTACGCCCCGGGCGAACCCCCTCCGAGCAGCCCAACCACCCCCCCCCCCCCCCCCACCCCCCGCGCCAATTATAAATTATTATTATTGTTATTATTTTTATAAAAATATAACTGAAAGACAAACTAACATTTCTCAATTGACCTATCGCTTAGCCCCGCCCCCTTAGTTACTGTTAGTAACTTGGACAACTACAGGAGCTGACTAGAGTTGACAATGGCAGCTATCAGTGTCAAAATGATATCCAAGAGACTCTAGGCAACTTTTGGAGACAGAAGGACCTGATTTCATCTAAAAGCCTTCATTATGCAATACAGGGATATGTACCAAATGTAAACCTAGATATGATTGATGACAAGCTTAAATTGGAGGCGAGAATGTACAGATCACAATGCAATGCAAGAGACTCTCGTGAGTGCCTATGGAAAGAAACATAAGCTCACACAAAAAATATTGCATTAAAGCTTTACTCTGTAGACCTCATTTAAACTTGTAAAATAGTGTTGTACTTTTGCGTGTACCTTATAGTGTGGAACACTTAGCAGCGAACGAATATTTCATTTGGTCTTAAAGTTGTACTTTCAGATTTGTTCTCTCCAATGATTAACAATTGATATGCTCAGTTTAATAATGGATTAACATGACAACGTGAACATTTGCCGATAACACCCGCAGTCCGAAAATAAACACTGTTTGGATAACTGTCTGGCTAGCTAGCGCAGCTAGTGAATAGCTAACGTTAGCTAGTTTTAACCAGACTTATTACACGGCTCTTCTTAATGCTGTAGAATGCTCCATTCACTTGAATGGGGCTTCCCAACGTTCTGCGGTCCGTTATAAACCGATAGCGGACCCTTGCTATGCAATAATGGCCGCTGTCAAGGACAGTGGCCTTTTTGCCTCTGATTCACGTCTTTCGTAACACTCCGCAAGTAGTCCGGTAACTTATGAATGGAGTTTCAGCGGACGGTTGAGCAGCTGTGTTCTAAAGAATGTTTGTTAAATGTTTGAAGTTCAACGTCTTTGACGAACTATTTCTCTGCTTTCTCCGCTTTTTAATACTAATGGTAACAAATAAATTGTAGAGAAAACACACTGTGTGAAGTTATTTTTTCGTGTTGGCAAGTAGCCGTATAATAAGCGCGATAATGTATAGAACGCCGGTCATCGTCGGGAAAATAAGCCCCTTCACGGTGAAGGAACACCGCGTCGAGGTGCTGTTCGCCCTGTCGGGGCTTATTTTCCAGACAATGACCTGCGTTCTATACATTATCCCTTACATAACTTTCCTAAGCCTAGCATAACATCAGTGGTGAAAGTAAGCCGGTACTGTCAATTACAATAATGTGAATAATGAGTATGCCGATGATTATGTAGCTTTAGTTGATTACATTAGCAGAGGAATATTCCAACCTAACAAGTTCCATTCAGGAGACGCAGAGGTGAACTGTCCCCCTTCCCCCTTCTCACACAGGATCTCTGCACCGCACCTTCTTAGCGAGCAGGGGCGCGAGCAGGGGCGCCTGCAGCTGCAGGGGGCACCAATTTTCCAATTCCCCACACAGTGATATGATAGATAATAGAAAACTGCTTTTCGGGCCAGATGATTATTAATATATTTTTTTTAAAGTGCTCGTGCCGCCCCCGACGTGTCATGAAAAAGTGCCGCACCGGGCGGCTGCCCGGGTCGCCCGTGCCTAAGACCGCCACTGATTGCAGGGGTCCATCAAAACTTCCAGCAGCCTATGTGTGTGTGCTCAGACAGATCAATCCAGGGCCTTCAAGATGTAGTTCACTGTTGTAATCCCATACACTTGTTGAATGGCTCGTCACAGTCTTCTAGCTGTCCGCTCAGTGTTTGCGGTCAAATAAACTCCGGTGTTCGTACACAGTCCTGGCTTTGTCTGGCAAACAAACATAGTGACTCAGAATGAGCCGTAAACAATCACAGCCAACCAACACATGTGCCTCAGGAGCACGTAAGGAAAAGGGGTGTAATTTCATTGGCTATTGAGTGCAAATTTCACCAACCTTTTGCTAAATCTAATCACAGACGGCATCTTTAATGTTTCAGAACGATTGCCTCTATAACTATGCATTTGTGGACAGAGAGAAAGAGAGAGAGAGATTTTTTTTTTTCGGTTTGTTTGTTATCGGTGTGTTTACATTGTGGGTCCCTTGCCTTCGCTTCTGATGAGGAGGTCCCTGGCAGGGAGGTCAGGGGGTGATGTGAGAGGGCGGTGAGCCTCTGGAGGAGCAGCCTGCTGCAGACACAAACTCCTCACAGTGCGAATATTCTATCACTGTGCACAAGTGGTAACTGGGTCAGTCAGATTGTATGGGTAATGCGCTGGGACCTGCCCGGCTCTCGGCAGTGGACGGGGGTGCTCTCGTGACTCTCGGTGAGCGGGGGGGGAAGTAATTGAGCCGTATAGGAATATTCTCACGGTGACCCTTGATGTGGAATTGTATCTGAGCAGAGCCATAAAGAATGCACACTCCTTTATTGGATAATTGGACCGGGGACGAAGTGCACAATGGCCCGGGCTAATACACCTGTGGAGGAGTTCTGTTCTAAAATATGAGCAACAAGAGTGGCAACATGAAACACACCAAATCATCACTGTCAGAGAAGGATAGGTTTTTGATGTCCAGAACAAGTATTATACACAAGATGGCCGTAGATTTCTTAAAAACAAGATTACAGTAAAACAACTGGATGAAAAAAGTAGCCTACACCAAGACAGGTCAACAAACAAACATCAACAAAATGACTACCAATAACTTTGCTCTGTGAAATAAAACTCATTGCCGGTATTTATTGTATGGTCAAATACTGTATGTGGTACTTTAAATCAGTCACATAGCCTATATTTCTACCCCTTTGGGAGTGAGCGTGAAACAGTTAAGTCAGTCAGCATTGTGCTGACTTCAGTGGTGTATTGTCTTTAGTATCTTTACCTTTGTATTGTTTATTCTGGTCCCGTTTTGATTGAACGTGGTGTTCAGGCTATCTTTAGATCGTCATGTCTTGAAGGTTACTGCAGATGTGAAAACCTACTCAGACTCACCAAGCTGTGCTGTCTGATGTTCAGGAACATAGCTGTCTATTTCAAGACTCTAAAAAGGAAGTTGTGTTTTTACTTGACTTGTCAGGGATGAATAGAGCTCACAGACAATCCTAGAAAACAGGACAAAGCTCTAAACAGGGCAAGGATTATTTGCCAAGGAATACTGAGACTGAAAGGAGGAAGAACCACAAAATGAGTTTGCTCAGCTGTTGCTGGGCTACATAAGACCAGAAAGTGTATGAGTTTCAAAAAACAACACTTTTCAAAGTGATGTTGACCTGGACAAAGAAATCCAATAGCCAAAAAAAGCCTCCTCACTCATTTAAGCTGCCCTCTGTGTCAGACCCACAAAACAACACCATCTCACACACACACACACTTCGTCTTCAGTTCTTGCTCACATAGTGGAACAACACAGACCGTAAACACCAAAAGAGAGCGAGAAAGAGCAAGAAGGCATTCAGAACCCTCTTCTTTCAAAAACCCCATACATTCTGTTTTCTGCAACATTGTGTCGAGCCAATTCCAGCACGTTAAGCCCTTTTTTCTGTTTGGCTCTGAAGGAACGAGTGAATGGAATGGTGTCTGGGCGCGTCTTGCCGAGGGAAGGGCCATGGCTTTGTGGTTAATCTGACCTTCCAAAGTTCAATAGCACTGCAGCCATGGTATTTCATAAATGGCTTATTCGCTTACCTGTCCTCTGTCCCTCTCCTTGGCCCCTCTGACTAAAGACACCTGTCACTCAGGAAGGGATGGAGAAGCCACCGATGAGAGACTGAGACTGAGACTGAGACCGCAAGACCCAGCAGAGGGGCAGAGTCGACAGCTGAACCTGACAGTAATAGTCAACAAGTCGATTTGCCAAAAAAGAATATGAGGCACAGAAGAGAGACCAGGATTCTGAGCCTTGAGACGAGGGACAGAGGCATTTGGACAGAAACTGAAAGACAGAGAGGGTCAGAGTCAGAGCGAACCTGGACCAGAAGTAGCTATCAACCAACTTGCCACAAAAAGTTCACTTCTTACCCCCCCATTACACCCCCCCCCCCCCCCCCCCCCTCTTCACACACACAAAAAAACAGCACTGAGAGGGCTGGCATGAATCACACAATGACACATTTCTGATGGGTAGGGCGTTTAATGTTCCCAGTGACTGAGAAGCGATGACTAAGGGTCAGGGCTCTTTTGTGCAGGTCCTGTGCACCCTCCGCTCGTCCAGGCTCCGTCCTTCCAAACGTCTGGCTCATAACTGCAGCTTACACACTGTCGCCATTGCACGAAAGGTAATGGACATGACTCACCGAATACAGGAGCTGAGGAGAATGGTTCACTGTCTGACTCACCCAGACGGCAGTGCATGAAAAACAGCCAAACAAACACGTTTATGGCACCTGTTTACGGCACTTTTAAGCATGTTCTTGGGTCAAAGAAAGGAAAACATTTTGCACGGAAGCCATATTTAACAGTGGATGCACACAATCCATAGGGTGGATGAATATATTTTGCCTTCAGGCGTTACGTGTGAAGAGCAGGTCACTCAGTGTTGAAACAGAACTGAAGCTGTGGGACATGGCTATTTTGAAGACAGAAGAACAGAGAAGCAAAGAAAGGAGAAGAGAAGAAAAGAAAGCAAGACGATACAAAGGTCATTTTGAAAAGTCAGTAGGGAATATCTTAGAGGAATTTCCTTTGTCTTTGAATTTATTATGACTATTATGTTAAGTATTTTATGTAACGTGGTTGCCGTTTCATAGACAGAGATTGACAAATGAAGCTCTATGCTAGTCGGCAGCACCAAAAAAGAGGTCCTCCTGAGACAGTGAAGATCAGCACAGCACTGTAAGTGATGAGGCAAGTCCACAAGCAGACAACCCGTTTTTACATGTTTTTAACATTAATTAATAAAGAATCTAAGATGGAGGAAGATCATTTGAGATATGAACAAAGGAGATCCCTGCTCCACTCGCCGACCTGCTCTGAACTGCACACTGGTTATTTCCCAGCGCTTGTCTGTGTGCTTTTCTGGACACCGGGGGAAATGGACTCGGAGCTCCTCTCTCATACATCACGCCCTGACACTGATGGTCTGGGTTTTTGGACTGCCTCTTCTGATGTTTCTTTTTTAAATCAATTATTCACGACATATCCGGGACTGTGTCTATTCATCATTCCTAATTGCCAAAGCGCTGCAGTGCCATTGAACCGGGGTCCCACTGTATTTCTCATCAGGGTTTTTTTTTTTTTTTAAATGGAGGAAAATTAAGTTTAAATAGAGAAGAGTTGCGAAGAATGATTCAACCGTTGTTGACATGGTCCCCATCTCTGGTGAAATATTTGGATGTTTGATTTGTTACATTTCAAAGAAGGTCGCATGTATGCAGTGACGGATCTTTAAGTGAGACTTATTTTACTGGTGTTTATACCATAAAAATACTATAATATTCAACCCAATTGCAGATTTCAATTACTATTTGTGATCTTACTTTAGGAGAGGCTTGTTTTGGCTGAAGGCAGCTGTTTAGCTGTGCACAGGGTTGTTGTCTGAAGGATGTGCATGCATGCTCAAACATGTTCTGAAATCCACTGTGGCTGGACTGATAAACCATTTCATCTTCATGTACGTGTTACAGATAGTAAGATTGCCATTGATTTTCATCAAGAAGTAATGATCAGAAAGTACAAGCACTCTAGTGACCCCGGAATGAACCTGTGACGAGCCTCGGATGTAAGATCCGGACACTCATGGACATATTATTTAGCCATTTGCAGCTATAATTAGCAGTAAGCTGTTACTAGGTTAGGATTACTTTCCTTGTGACTGAAACATTTTGATTGTATTTGTGAAAGGTATTACATCCACTTTTGGCAAAATTGGCATGGGGCGCTATGGCATGGAATAAAACCATAAATGCGTTAACCTTTATGAAAATGGAAAAACTTGTTCCACCAAGCTGCTGGGCATTTAATTTCAATGAAACAACAGAACTGATTTTGCTTATGAAACCAGGGAGCAAATCTAGTTAGCAATCTCACCTCTGCTGGGTTTTTTAATGGCTTCGTAGGTTGGGTACAAAGAGTGGGGAATTATGTGTGCCTCTTTAAATTCTAAATCTTTTTTACTCTATAAATAGTGCCTTTGTTATCCTTCCACCATTCTAACAGCTTTGAAAAGATTCATTAATGCTCACCAAAAAAGAAAGAAATTATAAAGCTTGAAACAAACTTTCAGAGATGTGAACAAATGATAGCAGTTTCACGTTGACTTTTATTGGTGGCATGTTTTTATGCTTAAATTGTAGACACTTGGGTCAATTAATTGATTACTAGAAAGCTGAACTCTTTAATATCCCCCATCCTTAAAAATACAACAACAAAACATGTACAGGAGAATAATGATCAGGGATTCAAATACATATAACAAAGAAAATGAAAAATAGCCAAAACAGTTGGTTAGAGTGGAAACAGACAAAAAAAGGTAGAACAGAGAAGACAACAGAGGGAGGGAGAGAAGGGCAGATAGTGAGAAACTGATTGACAATTTGCATCCTCTGGAGAGACGTGATTGGATCCAGTGGGGCTGAACCCATTAGAAGCACTAGACTGTAGGAGGCCTGTCCACAGTCCACTCATCTCCACAGCACCATGAGTCTCCATTATAACCCAGTCCTATTGAGGTGAGAGAGAGAGAGGGGGGCAGGTTAAATAATCCAGTACTTGTTTGTTGAATTCCTCTGATTATCAGCTGGGTGGAAAGCTGCCATGGGTGAAGTCCTAGGAAGCACAAGTGCAGAACGTTCATGGGTTTGATGCCAATGTCAAACCTGGGGGTTAGGATGGAATTTGATAATTTTGCTGGTAAATTATATTTCAAGTTTTCGCTTGATGGTTGACATACCACTTGAAATCTAATCTGATAATTGATATGAAATGACAGGGAAGGTAAACATATTAATTAGACGAAAAGCTATGCCACCACTAGTAACAACAGCAGCCACAACAACAGAAACAGTCTGAACAATTATACATGAATGCACACAAATTAGCATCCCCGAGATTCTGGAATCAGAGAGGAAACTAGACTTTCTTAGTCTTTGAATCACTGATCAGGTAGTTGGATATATCTGCTTAGTGTCTGCAGTGATCAGTGATCCAACAAACCTGCTGAGAGAGTTCACTTCCTCCCAGTGCTGAGAGAGAAATGTGACTGCGGGACCATTAAATTAGTCTCAGGAATAGATTGGAGACATCTGGATGTCTCTTTCTTCAGTTCAAAGTAGCAGCTGTAGAAACCAAAGCTCAGCCAACACTGAAAACAGGAACAGAAAATCCCACGGTAGGTCCAGACGAGGGAGGAGGTGACCACGATAGCCACTGAGGAGAGAAGCACTATTCATTCATTTCATTAATACTATGTGGAAATGTGTCATTTTCATCCAGTCTGCCTTGTATGATTTTGTTCCTTGCTAGAGCAAGGAAATGTATGGTATCAGCATATAAATCATTTGTTTTTCATGTACTATGGATGTTAGCTATAGCTGTTAGCTTTCAAAGGCAAATACACAAAATCAATCAAACAATACAACAGGAAGTTGGAGTAGGTTTTCTTGTCTTTCAGTAAGCTAATTCAACAAGCAAGACCTTAAATCTTTCAATGTGCTTAAGAAGCATTATTGCTAATGTACAGTGGTGCCACAGACACAGGACGTTTTGGCTTCACTTAAATGCATTAACTACAGCAAAACAACTACTGCAACAGTGTATCAGAGCACAATAATGAAGACTAACAGCCCAAATGGCCCAGCAAATGTACACATAAATTCTGTGGCAAAGGGATCTCAGCGACCAAGCTCTCTGCCAGTCAGGAAAATGGATACCTGACCATGCAGGCCAGCTGTCTGCCCATCACTTACAGTGCCGCTCCCACAGCCCTGATGTTCTTGTTGCTCGCCGCCTAAAATAGAGCCACTTTGGGATCATGTTCAAGAGGAGGACGATCAAGTTATGAATGTTCCAATTAAGGAGAAGTGGCCTGAGATGAGCGATTAAATGACTCTTGCCAAGGTCTACAGTATTTATTTTCTCTCTCGGCTAGTTGAAAGCGGGCAATAATGTTCTTGGGGAAATTTGATTTGAATGCGGTATGTTGTACACGGTAATGCACACGTAATTGTCCTAGAATGAAAAATGTTTTCAATTTTATTTTCAAAGTCCCATCATAGCCCAGATGGTCAACATTTTAACTTAAAGTTAGACGGTTTCAAGTCAGACTGTGGGCACCAAGCAATATATTTTCTAGGGAAAAAAGCTGTGTGAGCCTGTTATAAATCAAAGAGTCGCCACTATACAAAATCTGACCAACTAACAATATATTGTAGATGCCAATTACTGTATACTGTATAACTGATGTATTTGTGACAATATTTGGTGTAGTTGATGAATAGGGCATGAATGTGCGAAACACTGTTGAAATATAGATCATTTCATAAACTACTTCTCTAATGAACAGAATTGGGAATCAAACCGAACTATAATTTAAAAAAAAACATGACAGAACAAGGAATATAATCAACTGTATTATAACGGTTCATTGTCAATTTTGTCAATTCAATCTCTATTTCTAATCTAGAGCGAACCCAATTCAGTTTCTTCCAGACAAAAGAAATGGAAAGAATAAAACTGAAGAGACGATGAGGAGTAAACAGAAGGTTCCAGCTGAAGCATCTGTGTTTTCCACACTGTATCACAGCAGCAATGACTGACTCTCCCTCTCTTTCCCCTTACTTTCATGGAAAGCTCCTACTGTGGGCTAATGGATTGCGGGGAGGGCATGTCCCAACCTTCGGAATGTCAATCTTTTCCTCTGTGACAACAGGGTTTTTGAACAAGTAATATTGCTCAAGATTGACCCATGTCACCGGTGAACCAAGACAAAGCGGGGCTGGATGGCTATTCATGGTGCTCAGAGTTTCTATGAGCGTTCAGCACAGCCTCCATATGAACATGTTGACAAAGGAGGGAATTTGTGCTTGTGAAATATAACAATGGTGATTTAATGAACCGCTGTGCCCAGAAGAGAAGGACAAATAAATGGAAGGCCTTGAATTAAATCACCTGCCTGCATGGACGATCAAGTGAAAGTAAAGACAACCTGTGTTCACAGGACAGTGTAAATACCGTAGAGTGAACTGATGTATTATGATAGAATGAAGCTTTAATAAACTGTACATCTTTATAATGCACTGTGTGCACATTTCTGTCCAGCTTAGGTGCACTTAGACAAGGTATACATTTTTGTTCCCTTCTATCCAAACACAGCTCCTGCTCATTTAACACTGTGCAAATGGTCAGAGTGATGCTAACGTAGTGAGTGTGTGCTCTCCGTTTCATGGCTGAAGACTCAATTAAGCAACGTCTAAGCAAATGGACAGAACAAGGCCATTGCCAGGTCCCATCCCTCTGTCTCTCTCTGTGTCTTTGTCTCTCCCTCTGTCTCTCTCTCTCACCCTCTCTCTCTATCTCTCTCTCTCTCTCTCTATCTATCTCTCATTGTTGTTTCCTGGAGATGGTCTCCTCAGATTACCCACCTTCGGAATATCACTTTAGCCATTATGAGCCCAGGCAAGGACATTACAAGCGCTTTAATTAATTACATTCCCTCAGCCATAAACACTGCCTCTCTCCACGCGTCACTGGCTTTCACTTCATTCTGCCGATGCATGTTGACAGTCCTCTCAAGGCTGTCTGCTCTCCTCAGAACCAAACCCTCTCTCTGAGTTTTCAGAGATGCACAGAGGTGTCATCTGAGGTCAGAGATGAAGCATCGGGCCAAGGACAACACCAATGCTCTGCAAATAAACCAAAAACCAACACATACACAAATGCCACGCGGACATAGTGACGCGGTGATGCGCTTACTCCTGCAACAGAAGCCTATATTGTAGAATCTACCATGTCATTGCTCCATTGTAAACCATGTGTCTCTGAGGTAAACCATGTGTCTCTGAGGTAAACCATGTGTCTCTGAGGTATGGCACACGTATGTATTTCTCTACAAGTTCTCCTCGAGCTGGGATGTTAATATATCATCTTAGCGCTTGCATGTTTTATTAATGGGGTGTGCACTGTCCTTCCAGAAAACCCTCCGTTGTGACTGCGTCGGAAGCCTTTTAACAGGGTTCAGCAGGCTGCTGCTGGTTGCTCACAATACCAAGAAAAGCTCTCTCATCAGAAGATTTTAGCCAGCTCTCAGAAGATGGCCAAGGCGTGGGTTTTCATCAGTGTCTTACAGGGCACAAAAGAGTGGGATTTTGGACCACCCCTTCAACAGACATTTAACTTTGTCGGTCACACCTGGTCAATTTCCTGAGTGAGCTACATCTCCTGTGGTTCTGGCCTTTGTCATTTTCTCTCTTTTTGTGTTTGAGTATGGATGCATGCATGGATGTGTGTGTGTGTGTGTGTGTTTGCATGGCTGTGTCTTAGTGTGAGACTGTTTTTCTGTGTCAGGCTATACGTATGTGTATTTATGTATACGTGTGCAGATGATACAGCACTGTCTCGTATCTCACTGAATATCTTTTACAAGATGACCTGCTGTAACACCTAACCACTACACTGCTCTGCCTTTGGAAGAAGACATACAGTTATTCTAATAGGCATATTTCACAGCATTGAATTTCACACCACATCCGCACCATCAGATTTGGTCAGCTGATATTGTCCTGCTGTATGCACACAGCCCATTCTGCATAAACTGTGTGAGCCAGTCATATTGAAGTGCTCTATTTTATCTTATCATGGCATAATGAAATATGACACCCTTTTATCCCATAACCATTTCAAATATGTATTGTGTCGTATCAGAGCACAAATCCACCAGTGAATCCATTCAAGGCCATGTTTCTGTCTCAAGGCTTTTGACAGTTTTGAGACATTGTTAACCCACTTGAGTCATACAGCATTTCTTTGTTGTGCTTTTGTCTGCACAAATGTTTCAGCACCCTTGACACAACACACGGTTCATTTCTATTTCTTTATTTCCACTAAGCTGTGTCCTCAAAAGAGCCACAAGGACTTCTGTCTCTCGCTCCGCTTTTGCTTTGCTATTTCTTACAGTATAGATCGCTCTCCCTTGCTATATCTCACCTCTTTGAACTCCAATATTGGGAACAGTAATAGACACCAGATAATCCTACTCCAAGCACCGTGCCGGTGTGATAAGGGACAAAATGTTCTGTTGTGTTTTATCCTGTCAGCTGCACTCGGGCAGTATGTTGCTACACAGCTGGAGAGAAGGAACTGTTGGGATCCAGAGGAAAGTTCAGTACAGTCGTATACAAATGTCTGGGCACCACTGGAATTACATTCTGACATTTTGTGATTGTTTTTAAGTAAAAAGGAGTAAATTTCATCACAGCAGCAAAAGATTAAAATTAAGATGAAAACAAAACTTTCATTCCACCATTGTTTTTAGCGTTTTTACAAATGTTAAATACAATGTCGCTTTTTATTTCAGGATTTTCAAAAGATAAAAAGTGGTAATTGTGCTGATGGGAGCTCAAACTGTTACACACAACAATACGAGAACAAGCTGATAGGAAGGACGTAAAACTGATGGTTGAAAATAGGCACTTCCTTATTATGGTTCAGTTTTTTTGCAACAGAGTGACAATCATCCATACTGGAGAAAGATAGAAGACGATTTCATGTTGTTAAAGGCCTCTGGTCTTGGCCCTCAGCTGGAGAGATTTAATGAGCCTGATGTGGTGGGTGGTGCCGCTGTCCATGGTGCTGAGGACCCTGGTGCTGAAGTTCTGTGTGACTGTAAGAAGAGTGTGGTCTGTGCTGCACTGCAACTGTGTGCACAAACCCACTTACCTCTCTCAGCCACAAAGAGCCTAGGGTTCAGTATTTTTCAGTTCAGTGCCATGTGTTACTAAGGGCATTTTCTGTGAGAGCGTCTTTAAAGAATGCCTGTGAGCCTCAGACCTTGACTTTCCATTTGGAGGATTACTCTCAATGTGATAGTCTGAAGACTGAATGGGTCATTGAAATTGTTATTTCACATTGATATGTTATATAACGTAATACTCCTAATGTTGAGTTGAAATCTTCCACAGACATAAGCTCCAAATGCTGTCAGATCCTATTACTCTGACACTTTGTAAGGCAACCTCTCACCTTTTTTTGTGCAGGTTTCAACCAGACACATTTCAGACACTAATTATTCTTACCTAGAATGAGGTGGAACTCTTCAGTTCATACTCATACCATTCATTTTATACTTAAACTCTTAAAACACCTACAGCTACCAATGAGACATTGATTATTAGGACTGATAATGATATTAACATGAATAATTAATGACTAATTAACACGTAAAAGAAAATAAAAAAATGTTTGTATTGTTTTACACATACTGAACCTTTGGTGATCAAAGTAATTTATGCCCACTGAGCACTGGCTCATTAGCATAGTACAGTACCTGATCTGAAGAGTCAAATTAAAATGGATTAAAAATACAAACAGCACATGTAACGGCATTTTGTTTATAAAAGGCTTTGCTGCACCAAAAAGACCAAAACATAGCGAGAGAAAGTGATATTGGAAGAAACTGTTGTTGAATGTGACATCTATAGCTTAAAGAGCTTTAGAAATTTGAATATTTCCCAAAGGGAAAGTGATGATGGAACAGAGGACGACTGACGGATAAATGACAACATCCTGCCAAGCATGACACATGACAGTTACTTTTCACTGATAATTTTCAAGATTGACTGTTGTAGCTGATTTATATCAAGTGCTATGATCATAAGCCAAGGGAGAAATGTCTCTAAAACTATGTTCTTAGCGGCTTTAATGACTCACTTGTCTATTGAACTGTTCATTACTATGTGTCAACCTATAATAACCTTATTCAGAGCCTGCAAAGCTTACTTCCTAACAAAATTATCTGAATTCATTTTGTTCTTGCTTTTGAAGGAACACGTGTAAAAGAAGCCAGTCACAATTTACATGGGTAAATACACATAAGAGATGTGAGACTTGAATACTGACAAGCTAAAGTTTTTTCATTACCAGCTGTGTGCTGCTCTATCACCAACTATACAGGATGGCTTGACAGATCTTAGGGCCATAAAAACTGCAGCACTATTTCAATTCAAAGAATTTCAGCCCTCACAGGTATATGTCTTCAGAAGAATAACTTTAGCCGGGCCCTCCTACGCTACTTGACATTGGGCACTGTTCTATTTTCAGTCAGATACAGTATTCCTGCACGTAGACACCATTCATATGCAACATCTTCATTTATACTCTCAGAGTGGCTACCATTAAAGACCTTCAACAAAGACATGTTTTCCAGTAAGGACACTCTACAATGCACTCCTCCAGCCATGCACACTGCTGCTTAAATGTGTCACTAAATAAGAAATAGATATCCATTTTTCATATGATTTCCCATGAAACTCATGCTCAAACATGAACTGCTGGAAGCTCTAATACTGATACACATATATATATACAGACAAGATTTGGAAGCCTCCTCGGAACTGGGGTTGAAAGAGATGTCTTCAGTTCTTTCTAGCCATAAGAGCAGTTAGCGTTGGTGTCGCGTGTGATGTGGTTGGTAGGACCAGAAGAAGACTGCAGTAGCTAATCTGGTGGTTTTCATGTCATTAGCAGAATTATAATCAGGTGTGTTTGATTAGGACTGGAATTAAACCCTCAGGAGCAAGGTGACGGAACAAACATTAGCATAGCTTTATTCAACAGTTTTTTTATATACGTGTTTTTTTTGTAGAGTGTGATCTTTGGTTTGCATACAGTATTTGATTAGCATTTACAGATTATTGAATATGGGTACATTGTGGAGATCCCTGCGTAAATTACCAGTGTGTACCCTGTTTCTGTATGCAAGCAGTATGGTTCTTGGACAAACAGGAAGTATGATTTCTTGCAGATATTTGATGGCAAAAATGTACTGCATGGATTTGCATTAAAAGAAGATGGTGACACTTTTTTTTTCTGTGGTCGCTCATCATTTCGGTATCATTTGAGCTGAAATGTCAGAGGACTAATTTTACATTTCGTCTGCCACATCAGATGCACACAACGCACATACATCCCAAGCAGGTTTATTACTTGGTGGTGAGATAGGTGTTGACTTTTGCTTACATTTTCCTAATAGTCTAAAGCATAATGATAATAGTAATAGTAACAATAATGTCTTATTCACTTGGTATTCTCAGATAAAAGTCTCAAAGTTTGACATGATTAAAATAAGAGTTTTTCAGCAAAGCTTAGAACGATGAACTCACACCGAAGCATAATTCCCACTTCAGACATATCATCACCAATGGGTAAATAACAAAGCTGGCAAGGTTTTAGGAGGGAATGTAAGATGTGTTAACGATCATCATTACTAAAGGCATTTTTCTCTCTTCTTGCTCATTTTCGTGCAAACATGAATTACATTTCCCATCAAGCACTGCATGAACAGTGGGTGTACCCCCTCCCGTCGCCAATAAAGAGGAGCTGACTGATTGGGGGGAAATCCCAGTGCCCCTGAAACTGAAACTAAGTCATAAACCTCCTGCTGAAGTCTTCACCACTGGATTGCTCATTTCCCTCCCTTAATTTCAGTTATAGGTTACTAACACACCGGGTACCTCTCAGGAGGGACAGCAAAGCCAATTACTAGTCTCGATGTCTCCTAATAGCACTGCTTTAGAAACCAGCCCACTCTATGGCCTGCTGGTGTGTGGGGCCTGGCTCTGTTAATGTGACCTGGACCAAGGGTTTAGCACGCTGCTGCAGCTAACGCCCATTTGCAGATGAATTGATACTCTGCCACTGGCAGCTACTGCACGGAGTGCATCTTCTTTCCCCCCCTATGTACCTTTTAGCATATGGCGAGAGACCAGGAATAGTTCTGACCTAGTTGGAGCTTTGCGAGTTCACAAACAACTTCTGTCTCCTTCCAGTTCTTGGGCCTGATCTGGGCAGTGATGGAGCGGAGCGTTCTTCCGGATCTCACCCAGTAAATCTTGCTGTCATCCTCAAGTCAGGCTCATTTTTCATCGCGCTATGGTTAAGCTGCCACCACTTAGTTAAATTACATTCCATGGCTCTTGTTTCTGTAGGATTGCACCCAAATATAATAGTTTCATAAATAAACGATTTCATTATAGAACGACAACATGTGAGGACACAACAGAATTACTTGATGCATTAACATACTGTAGAGATGGTAATAGGGAATGGTGGTGCCTTGTGACTAAACCTCAACAGCTCAATTATTATTGCCCTCGGTTTTGTAAAATAGAACCTGAGAATGTGAATGCCTAGTGAATATCAGAATTAAAAGTTCTGATGTATGGTATTGATGATCCTATTTGTGATTAGAGAGTGGTCCTGATTAATGCACTTTGGTTCCCCATCACAGAGTTGAAGAAAAAATCTCTTAAAACCACAGACGTGACTGTTAAGCACTGATACACATGCACAGTAAATGAGTTAAAATTGGAGATAATTTGTTTTGAGATTTAGCATGCAAGGTTCAGTGCATACACTACTTCTAATTGCAGTTATAATGGACTCTTGCTCTCACTCTTTCTCACTCTCATAGAAACTTTCTCACAAACAAGAAACAAGCAAAGCAACAAGCAAAGTCAGCCACACATGAACTGAAGCTATCGTGTGGCATGTGGCAGCATTGCACTGACCTATCCAGCCTTGAGCTTAGGATCTTGCTCATGGTATTGAATTATCAAAATGATTAAATTAGTTTTAGTTCATGCGTGGTGGACTTTGCTCCTTGCTATGCTCATTGCCAGATGCCAGTCAATGAAATTAGGTCCTCCCATGTGTGTGTGTGTGTGTGTGTGTGTGTGTTTGTGTGTGTGTGTGTGTGTGTGTGTGTTTGTGTGTGTGTTGGCTCCTACTTTTGGACACCTCTGCACTTAATCATCGTTTATTCTTTCTGATGTGGATCGAAGAATCTTAGCTGGAGTTTTGTGTATTGATTGACAGGGTGGGACAGGTTGAGAGCTCCAACTTCCAGATATAAGTGGAAATAATCAATTTCCTCTCCATTTGCAAGACTTCTGCATTTGTATAAATGAAGGTCAGACAATCAATGCGTGGCAATAAAAAAAGGCACCACAAGGTGTTACATTTTGGATCAATGTGTTTACAATCTCAGTGCCTAACAACCTATTTAGAGAGAGCACCAATTCTTCATGCTAATAATAGAGTCTATCATTTTAGGGCTTTGCTATCTGTGATGACCCCCTCCCAGGTTTCAAACTAAGTATTAGCAATTATCTTAAAATGGATAATATATGTTTTTCTGTAATTGGTCATATGTTAACACATTAAAACACATTTTTCTTTCCGACATAGTATTTCACACAGGATTCTCTGCACAAATTCAGATGTAATGCATTACTGGAAGCTCTCACCTGATACAACAGTTTCGGAGTGGGTTTTAGGTGGCATACATTAAAAACAGTTGTACAACCTCAGAGGTAGTTTTTTATGATAGCTCAGATCTGAATGAATTAAAAAAGGACATATTTTATTTGATGAGAACAGTGTCAGACACAGGATTCTCAGCATATTTTGTGTCTGACACAAGACTTGAGCAGTAGGCATTTGTTGGTATAAATAAAGAACAGTGGTACAACCTCAGAGGTAGGACTCAGTCTCTGTGACCGACTGAGGTCAGCAGGGGGTCGGACTCATGGAGACGCTCAGCCGGATGGAACTGAGTTGACGTTGGCCCCCTGCCAGTTAAGAAAAAAAAAACATGACCCCCCTGCTCTCAATTAGGTCTCGGCACAGCACAGTCTCAGCACAGTCTGTAGCACACCTCTCCTGAGCTGTCAAACAGAATTTACGGCTGGCAAACGGATCCTGCTTGACAGGCTGTTGGCATTTTGTATGTAGTTTGTGCTTGTGCTGTCTATGAGGTTAGCATATCTGATAAGTCAAGAAGAAGCATAGGTACACAAGGCTATGGTGTGTTCTAAGAAAGACTCACGGTCCCCTAATTGCAGAATAGTCCAATCAACTTCCTCTAGTCTCTGGTTTAAAATAGACATAAGCAATGGCAAGGGATCATTTCATGATTCAACACACTCTGATACTAAGAATGTGGAAAAAATTATCCTTTGTTACATCTTTGATCTTTTATCTTTCGTTTATTTTGCTTGGCAGTTCGGAAATGTTTGAGAAATGATAGCCATGAGGTGTGTCCTCACCACCAATCCTTCCTTGTATGGGGACATCAGGTGGTTGTACTGGAGCAGTGGGAGCAACACATGCCAACACAGGATCAGACACCTGTGCTCTGGTTTGAGTGTTTTAATAGACCATTTAAGTAAAGTTATAGACCCATGTTTATTTATTCCACTTAGCTCTGTCAATTAAAATCGACATGACCTTTCATGACACACACCAAAGCTACTAATGCTGTCAGCCTTCACACTTCGAAGACAAATTTGCTACATTAACCTGTCTTTCAGATAAAACAACAGTTGTTGTAATGATACCTTCTCTTTTTTTCTTCCATCTACACTCCCTAGTGGTTAATTAGCTCCTCTTTTGGAATAGAGACAAACATCTTTCAAACCTCCTTCATGAAGGTGCATCCTGTGGTTGCAGTCCCTAATGAAGGTAGGGAAGGGGTGTTCTATTGTTTATTGTGATTTATCTTGTTGCAAAGACTTGTTGTCTAAAGAATCAATCTATCATGAAATGTCCTGGGCCTCGTTTCCCGATAACGACGTATCTTAACGGCCTACGTGGATTTTGGCGACATAGTAGACTCAGTAACACTTTCTATTTACGAGCGTTTCCCGAACATCATCTTAAAGTCAGGTGCACGAGCGCCACGTGCACGAGTTCTTAAGTATCTCTTAGGGTGGAGGTCGCCTGTTCATCGATGTCAGACGAGTCGATTTTCTCACTTGTGTATACATGGGTTTCTCGGCTACGTCATAACTGGTTGTGTGTGCAATCTCGCGGCAGAAAGAAGCAAGATAACGTTGAAGTGGATGAGAAAGCTGTGGAGGAAGGCAACATGACAGGGAGTTGTTGTGTGGTGAACTGCTCTAACAGAGTTGGTAAGATGTTCAGTATACCTAGGAGGAAGCATCCGTTTGCCAGGAAAAATAAAATATCAAATCAAATCAAATATAGAAAAATGCTCAACAATGTACAAGGTTACGTTTGGGAATATGTTGAGGGTGTGTGCAAGCATTCATGGCAACAGAATAGGGAACGGTAGGCTAAATAAGTAATAAACAATACATTTAAACTGGGCTTTCTGTATTCATTTGTATTAGGGTAGATGGCTTTCTGCCGCGGATTTGCCCGCGCAGCCTTCAATGTTTGTATACAAGAAACCCATGTATAGGCTCATGAATGAAGTTCCAATATAACAAGTGTCGACATAAGAACAATACCTCAATAAATATATATAGGCTAGCGGGTGCCACCCTCTTGATTGATTTCCAGCCCGGCTCAATGACATGTCAATTTCCTAATATTGCAGCCTAACTACACAGTCAGAAAAGCCATCTCCTTAGTTCAATAACATATTATTTTGTATAATCTTTATTTTCAAATACTCAATATTCTTTATTTCTATTTTGATGGGAATAGGCAGGTGAAACAATGACATTCTCATGATGTGCTATACACAGAAACATCGTTTGGATTTCTTCTATAATAGGCCAAACGACGCCCCTGGTGGATTGCATCGCTAAGTGTGAAGTTACTACTGGATTGCATCGCTAAGTGTGAAGTTACTACTGGTCCTGACCACACGTAGAATTCTTCTCAACGAAAGATAAACTTAAGCTAAGTGCCGCGTCGGGAAACCGCTCTGCAACGTAGGATCCCTCTTACGACCGATTTCAAGTCCTTTTTAGGCTAAGTGCGCGTTCAGGAAACGAGGCCCTGGCCTAGCAGTAGCAAAGTTTCAACTTCTCTGTTGCCTATTCTCTCTCTTTCATTTATGTCTAGTTATTTCATTTGATATCATCTGTATGTAAAAATCATTACATTAAATTCATACCATAACTTTATTCATATTACATAACTATCCCTATTATATTCCGATCATCCTATCATTACTAAAACCTTCCAGCTCAAAATGACACCAGATAATAAAATGTTGCAATGAAATCGGTTCTAATATTTTGGAACTCTGGACGAAGACTGATGAAACTGGTGTAGTGGCTGTCAGGCCTTGGTCAGATGCATCTGATAATCCTGAAGGTGACATGTCAAAGCTGGACTGATGACTCTGTGTTGGCTGGTGCCATTAGATAAGGTCCAGTACTCTCAGCTCCTTCTCACTAGATGCTCTGCCTGTTTAAATGTGATTGATCCTAGGCCCTAACCCATGACAGGACAAAGGGGAGCTATCTCTTATAGAAGCTTTTAATTATCAGGTTTAAGTTCAGGGAGGTGACTAGGGAGTGTAATTATTTCTGGCTCAACTGATGGGGGACAACTCTGGGAAGTTGAGCACCAAATGCTGTATCATTTGCCTCTGTTACCTCCTCGTAGTTTTCTGTTTTGCACCTGTAAATATCAATGGCTAGTTCTTCACAATTTTGGGGAGTGTGACAGCACACAAAAATATACCAGAACACATGGCTGGACATATTACAGACTCGGTAGCTGATAAAAGTGGTTGAAAATGTCCAAGTTTTGTGTCACAGACCCAATGTTACATTATATGTGGTGCAGTGAAACACAACAATCAGGTAACGGAGGCAACCCCACCACTTTTCGAGGCATTCGATTTTGGCAGCAGTAGACTGGAACAACAGTCTTCTGCGATGAACTGAAGCCTTTTTTGTGAAGCAAAGTTTGTGATGTACCGGGTTGAAGATTATAAACTGGTGTTCAATAATGCTTAAGTTACTTCTGAAAAACTTTAAATTAGCTAGTTTAGAGTTGTGTGATTAACAAAAAACACACAATGGCCATGGCCCCTTGCTCATGAAAACGCACAGAGACACAAAAATGGAATGGACTTACACAGGTCTGACTTTGTGGCGATTTTCTGTGTAGTTTGCCTGTTTGGTCTGCTATATGTGTTGCATTCTATGATTGTCTACATTAGGTGCTGCAATCCACACTCTCTTGGCCTCTATGACATGTGACTGCAGAAGACCTTTCGCTCCAATTAACAAACTGCCAGCATGTAAGTATTAATGGAACATTGGGATGCCAACATAGAGCTAAAAATACACAGAGATGGATAATTTGTTAGACTCATTTCATCTGGAGCATTAAAATGAATTTATTCCTGAAGGTTCCAGTTTTGGTTTTAGTCAAGAACAACAAATAAGACAAACGAAACATCAGACACTCATATTCTGTCAACTGTCAATTTTGTACTTCAGGCAATGTCTGTTGTAGTGTGCCAGGAGGAAGGTGTCCTCCTAATCCCACACGTGCCTCTAGATAAGTCCTTAGTAGCCATCTCCAGCAGCCTGCTTTCCTGTCCTGTGAGAGGGGAGGAAGAAAAGGATCATCTGGGACCATCCCTCCCCTCAGAGCCTCATAAAGCACATCATGTTTTATGGCTTCTGATACACAGTGACTCATAATGAGCCCACTAATGACGGCTCCATAAAGTGTGAGTGGAGGAGACAGGCTCAAGGTCGCAGGCCCACCTGTGCCACCAGCACGCTCCTCCGGCTGCTCCCCTCATCCACACACCAGTCTGCCTCTCCTTTTGCCTTCTCCTCCGTGGTTGAACCAGACACGTGCATGAGAAGTGACCTTTCTGAGGAGGGGCTTTTGTTTGGTCTTGCGTGCAAAGCGACACAAACACAAATGACAAAGTCTCACAGCAGGGATTTGCATCCCACCTCCCCGCAAAGGGGTATTGGTGTTTCGACAAAGAGGAGCGGCACCCCGGATTAATGACCTTTTGATGCAGCAAGTCAATGAATCATGTCGAACCACGTCTACAGCATGGTCGATCTTTTGGCCTCTCCCTGACTGCAGACTCCTTCACAGCGTGTGAAGATTTATACTTCCTTTCTGCCCCACAGAGCAAATATGAAAAATGAAATCTGACAATGAAAGCTGAATAGTGAAAATCCTCCAAAAACACTATAGCACTTTATCAATGGTAATCAATATAGATAGCACAGACAGTACCGTATAACCTGCAGATCTATCCATGAAAACAGAAGCTGTTTTAGATGTGCATGTATTGTCATTGTAATTCAGTCATAGCATTGTTTTACACAGTTAGTGCAGTGTACACTATCAAACTAGAGTGAGACATATTGAGCATTAACGAGTAACAGAACATTAGTATTTAGTTCTTTCCTAAACTAATGGAAGGATTACTAAACATATCATACTCAACTGATGAGGTTACAGCTCACTAATATTTAGTTCTTTCATAAACTAAGGTAGCTAAGGATTACTTAGCCTATCACACTCAACTGGTGAGGTCTGTTCTCCATGCAGTTGCAGGCAACAGTCGTATTGCACATTAGTACATTTAATAAAAGGGCATTGAAATATCAGCATTGAATTATGCTCTAACAGCCACTTTCAAAGTAGACGCGAGGCTCATATGGCTGAATTCTTATGTTGTTCTGAGGTTTCATGGTGAAATATCTACTTATTAAGACCTCATGAAACAAGCTGCGAAGCACAATACACTTAAGTACTGCTGAGAGGGTGAAAAACACAATGTGAACGGAAAAATGAACGTCAGCGGATTTAGCAGGGGGACTTTTGCAGGGGGACTCTCAGGGACCACACATATAATTAGTCATTCTATGGCGTCGCCTCAGACCAAAACACTATGGCATGTAATTGCAATACATGGTAAATGACCTGCCATGATCCACACAGGCAATTTCCGAACAACTGCGAAGACTTGCACTCTGTGTTCTATTTACATTTCAATCGCTAGCTCCTCTGGGTAATGGCTTGCAGAGCAGGAGGTGTAGGAGGAGCCAGCTTCTCCTCATTGACAGCACAGATTTGAATCAGAGGTCCTTAGCCGCCAAAAGAGTTTCCCTTTGTTGCTTTGGCCTGCCCCTCACAGATGCATTGATGTACAGTATGTGGAGGTTCTGTGTTCTCCGGCTCCCTCAGGGATTGCCTCTCGCTCTCCACGCTCAACAGCAATTTCATCTCGATGTGGTGCTTGTGATGAATTATGATGAATGTGATGAATTCCCATTTACTTTACTAGCTTCCTGTTCAAATTTGTTTTATTTATTTTCAATCTCACCATCTCTCCACACTCTCCATACATTGAAATGAGTTTGGATTGCTAACAGTATTAGTGCACAACAATTTGTCTTAAATCGATTCATCCATGCGTGTCGTAGCCAGCAAGGGTCGTTTGAAGCCATAAGGCTCTCACTTGAAATATTGTTCACATTTTGAAATATGCATATCCTGTCAGCGAGGGAGATGGTTTAAGCGGAGCATCTTTGTCTGTAATAGTTGCTTTCTGTGCGGGCTACAGATAGCAGGCTTTGTTGAGCCACTCATGCAGCTCTTGCAGGCTGTACGTAGGCTGCACTAATGTACACTGACATAAATAGGTCTCACGCATTTGGCAAAGCTTGGTAAAGATATATCTGGATGAGTTGAAATAAAACATCTATTCGCTCTCTCTTTCTCTCTCTCTCTCCGTCACACACACACATACACACACACTCACACACACTCTACACAAGCTTTCTCTCTCTTCCCGACTGCTCTGTTTCTCTCTCTCTCTCTCTCTCTCTCTCTCTCTCTCTCTCTCTCATCTCCGATGGTGTTACTTTAATGTTTTGTCATGTGTTCATACGCAGGCAGAAACCCACAGGTCTGCACACACACGTCGCATTGCATCGTGTTTCACCAAGTACCCAGAGACAGCTGTTGTAGAGCACAGGCTCCTGACCTGGTATTTATGTTGGGAAGCGGTGAGGGTAGGTCAGTAGCAGTCCCATGATACTCGTATCTTCTGTCAATATTGTAATATTTAGGAGCGGCGTGGCTGAAATATAATAGAGATATTTTGGCCCGGGAAGGATGTAATCAATGGGTCTTCTGGCATGTTTTCCAGTAATGTGCATCAGTAACATGACATAAATGATTGGTTAATCATAATGATTTTTCCTCCCCCATCTGGACTCATTGGTATGTGTCAGGCATATTATGGTAGCGTATTATATTGCCCCTTAAAATGTGCTGCTTGATCATCATAGTTTATCTGCTGCTTTCAAGCCCAGTAAACAGGCACAGGAATCATTGAAATTTATAATGATCTGCATACAGTTTTCTATCTGACTTCCCAGCAAGCATGGCTAATGTCAGTAAAACAGTTCACTCACTTCTGAAACATCATATGAACATGTAAGCAACTGGCCACAGTGTGACATTACAGGTTCAGTCTGTTAACTCAGAGTCATTTGAGTCATTTACCTGTTTTAATGTTGATTTTATTCACAGATCAAATAGCGAGGAAAGTCTAACCGAATGTCTTGGTTTAAACTTCTCCAGAAAGAACAGTAGGACAAATGTTGGAAGACCATCGTGCACAGTATATATTCTGATGTAAATGAAAAGACAGCATCGGAGACATTTTCTTGTAAAACACCCCCAAAAGGGCCAGGACCCATTTATTGGACACAGGACCCATTTATTTAATCACAGTCTCACAGGTTACAGATACATTGCATGTATCCTCATAAACGGAGTTTATCGAAATCAAACACAAACTGTCGGCTGGACTAAACAGCAGGGAGGGATTCTCTGGAAGTCAAACTTTGCTTTTATGTCAGTCGTATGCTATTTAAGGTTTTATGTTAGTCGTATGCTATTTAAGTGAATATTCAAGCAATGTTTTAGTTTGTGAAATTCGTAAATGATCCCGACCCAGATTTTCACCTGACATTTAGAATACTAACCCATCCTTCGTCCTTTGGCGTGCTAGAATACTAACCCATCCTTCGTCCTTTGGCGTGCTAGAATACTTACCCATACTTCGTCCTTTGGTGTGCAAGAATACTAACTCATACTTCATCCTTTGGCGTGCTAGAATACTAACCCATCCTTCGTCCTTTGGCGTGCTAGTATTCCTTCCATAGAAGAGTATCAAGTACATTAACCCTGAGGCATCCGTTGCGAAATATGACATCAGAACTGATCTTGTATGATGGAGTGTGTTTCTTACTTCAAATCCTTTGACTGCAAAAAAACAACTGCAGGGCTGTTTACATTTTAAAGCCTCCAGTGTGACTGTACCTCTAATAGTACTAGACTTGATGGACATGACAGATTATACAGAGAATGTATTAGTATTAGATGAATTATTAGTGCCGTCTTTACCACTAGAATTTCTGTTAACAAACATTTGTTTAAAAAGTGAACTGCTCACCAAGGGCCTGATTTACTAACAGGATTGCGCCCATTTCAGGCGTAAAATAGCGGTCGTAAACATAAAACGGTATTTACTAAGGAGGCGCATTTGAGTAGAGGCGCATATTAACGCTTTGTGGGTGTGAACCGGGGAGGGGACGGAAACGTGGGTGGAAACCTGGGCGTGAAGCGCAAATATATGAGAGGAGAGAAGTTAAGTGCGCCTAATGATGTATTGCGTGGTATTTACTAAAACTGCCTGGCGTGCGCGCATCTCTAATTTGCGGGCAAATTCTCCGCCTCATAAAAGCACGTCTTAGGGTTCAAATACACATACGTGTCTTTTTTCAGGCGCAGACGCTTCAGTAACGTCTTGGCAAAGTGCAGCGGCCAAAACAGCCTGGTGTATAGACTTTTCACAGCTAATAATAAATCACTCCGCGATGAAAGCCCTTTTAAAATTCTACCAAGACGTTGACAATGGAACTATTTTTTGTTGCGGAGAAACAATGCGAAATAAACCATTTTTAATCAATAACTTGAAATGTTAATTTTTTGACTGTAGAATTGTTTTATAAAAGCAATATAGCACTCTTGGGAGTGGGGTAGGTACCGTAAGGGATAATCCCATGTGTGTTGTTGCCTAATGAAACCTGGGTGGCTACGGCTGAACACCACCCGTGCCTCCCTGCCTTGCGCTGGAAAGTTGAGAATAGTTCAACTTTTAAGCGCACCTAAAAAACGCTACAAAGACGCAACGCGTGGTGGAGAAGGGGCGCGCCGTACCATAGGAATCAATGCATTTGCTTGCGTCCCGTTTAAAAAAAATGCGTATGTGTATTTGAACCCTTAACCAGGAAGCGCATTTCCATTGAGTCTGAAAACGTTGATATGGCAGCAGTTATAAGAGCAAGGCGAATAAAGAAGACAGAGACAGCGCACAGAAAGAATTTTTTCAACTCGTATAACACTTTTTCAGTTAAGTGAACCACAAATCATTAGACGGTACAGGTAAACCAGCCACGCAATACTTCAACGATTCGACCAGATCAGAGACGACATCGAACCCTCCATCCGGTGATAACATTCCATTCCATCAGTTGTTAAACTCCTTGCAACATTTGCAAATATTGGCCTCGGGATAATTTCAAACAGTTATAGCATCTGCAGTTGTTATATCTCAGCCTTCACTCAGCCAAATATTCACCCAGGTTCTCGACGCATTGCTGCGGCGCACTGGTACATTTCCCCACTACGATAGCTGAAATTAAACTTTCCGAACGTAATTGGAGCCATTGATTGCACCCACATGCAAACAGTCCCACCTTCAATTCACAAACACATTTATCGAAACACAAAGCACACATATTCAATGAATGTCCAGTTCATATGTGATGCCAACATGACCATTACTAACGTGGTAGCCAAATACCCTGGATCTGTCCATGACCGGATATATTGTAGTGAACCCATGTCACTTGTAGAATTTATTAATCTCGCCATGTACACATCTATATTGTTATAATAGACAGTTTATGCATTAATGCCACCAATAGCATATTCTTTATAATCGTGTTCTTTTAAACATCCAGCTGTAAGTGATGGCGGGCAGAACAACAATATAACGCGTGCACATTGAATCAGGTTCAGTGATTGAGCGAACGTGAACCAATATATCTATCTCCTCTTCGCTGAACCTTAGTTTTTTCTTCCTCGAATCTCCATGGTGGCAGTAACTTGCAGGCGATTTCTCCCTTCTTTTAACGGTGCGCTAAATAATGATTGCCCAGCGCGGATCTGGTTTGATAAATACCACGGAAAATGCGAGGAAACACCATGCGTTAATGTGTTTCTGGCAAAGGCGCAGATTAAGCTGCGGTCGCAATGTTAGTAAATCAGGCCCTAAAGGGCGGAGTAAGCACAGAGTGCCCAGCGCAGATCTGGTTTGATAAATACCACGGAAAATGCGCAAAAACGCTGTGCGTTAATGTGCGAACGCAGATTAAGCTGCGGTCGCAATGTTAATAAATCAGGCCCCAAGTGTATTATTTAACTGTATTGTCATTAATAAAATATAGACCACACCACTTATGAGTTTGAAAAATGGAACAGTTATTGTTACTGCTACAAGACACTGAAACAACTGCACAAATGCACCTTTCCCTTGTTGTTAATTCACACTGCAGTTTATTCACTTTGACTTCCCACACTTAGCAGTCACCCACAGTATTAAAGTGACATGAACTGTTCTGTGATAATTGGCAAGACATTTCACACGTTCAGTTTCACCTTTTAAATGAACTGCGATCAATTTAGCAGCAAATTAACAGCTAACTATACAATATGGTTAGTACAACAAGGCTTCACAAGGAATGTTGGCATGTGACAGTATGAATTATGATGTTGTGTCATGTATGTATTATGATATTGTTTTGTCATATTCTAAAAACAACACAATATCCTTTTTTTCAGAAAATCCATACATCTGAAGTTTGGATGGTTGCCCAATATGGTTCCAGGAAAACAGCGAACTGGGATTGTCAACCCCATCTGGACACGAAGATTAAGTCCATGTTAAAAAGAGGCATGAATGAAACATTTGCCATTGCTGATAGCCCACAGGGCAAATCCACTGTCATTTACATCAATGAGCCACTGGAACAGACAAAGCAAACACATCCTGGCAGGGATGAAACAGTGCTTTTGTAGCTCAGGCTGCAGAGCACTTCATGGTTTAAGGGTCTGCTGTACCAAACATTCAAAGCTCTGATCTAAACCCTCACATGAATAGAGAGAGCCAGAAATTCATTCTTGCTGCTCACACACAGACACACACGCACGGGTGTGCGCGCACACACACTCACATACGCACACACACACACACACATAAACATCCATAAACACACACATATGAATGCTTTAATTTGAATTGACAAGATCCAAATAAAGCTTTGAGCCATAATGCAAGCCAATAATCAACTCAAACGGGCCAAGACACATTATGAACAGTATCCTATTCTTAACATAGCTGAAACGGAGTCTTGCTGCATTAATGCTGGCAGTAATAATAACGTGTGCAGACTGTGCTGTTTATGCTGTTTGCTCTGACACTTTGCCTTTTGTCAACACTAAAAACACCCAGCCTATAGTTTATTGACTCCCAAATACACATAAACGGACACAACTGCTTACACAAACAAATGCGCAGGCACACTAACGAGCACACATTCGTCCGTCCCTCACAAGACACAGCCAGTTTTACTACATGAATGACAGTGTAAAGGATAAAAGAGAGAGAAAGAGAGATGTATGGAGAATGATTCTTCCGAGTTTACATAAAGCACATAAGAATAGCACACCAATCACTTGACCAACCCTTTTCATTATTTCAGCGATAGCTCTACAGATGAAACCATCATTAGAGCAGCACAGTGCCATACAGTACAAAAGGGAGAAGTGCCCTTTGATCCAGCACTCTCATCCGTGTCCACTGGCCCTTTCAAGACTGATTGATAGTTTTCAAAAAGATGAGGGGAGCACTTCTTCTAAAGACACACTGCTGAAGAATTGCATGCTTATGTTCTGCCCCCCCCCCCTCCCCCCCCCCCCACAGAAAAACAGAGCAATGTTGTCAAAAAGTGAAAAAAAATAAATTTAAAAGAAAATAGTCTGTCACAAACATTTTCTGCTGCAGGTGAGGCATTATTGGTCAGAATCACACTTTAAAACATGTTAGTATAAATCTTTCCAACTTACAAGCCCTTGGGTAGGCCGGACAGTATGCATAGGTAAAAAAGATTCTTTGCATCCGGAGAATAGGCGGTCCTTATGTTCAGAAGTCAAATGCACACTCCATGATAATAGGTCTGCTAACACCATCACCTGGAACATTTGTACATGCCATTGGTGGCACAAAACATCCCTGAGATATTTATCCCCATGACTTCTAATCTTACCACCTCCTTATTAAATATGCATGATGAGATTCGTGGCTTTAGGGATGTCAGATCACAGCTTTACTCTGCTCATCAAATGAAAATTAAAACTTGCCATCATAAACGGTTTGTAAGACCAGATTTGCATACACATTGGGTATAATACTTCTTCCACAAACTAATTACAGTTAGATGTTTACCAACAGATTTGTTCGACTTATACAACTTTGATTTGGCTTTTTTCTTTTTCATTTTGCTCATAATTAACTGTCTGTTTCGTGTAATGACAAGAAATAATTGCAATAAGTTAGTCAAATAAATGCATAACACAATTAATTTCTAAACACAACAACATGTGCATTTATGTGCATGCTGCAATTCTACATTCTATGATTTTATCTTCATGAAGCAATGTATATACCCACATTAAATTAAGATGAAGACTAACTTGAAAGCTGGCAGTAAATGGCTCACTCTCTGGGTTTAGTGCTGATTAAAGGAAGGTTCAAATTACGGCACCAAAATGTCTAAGGCCTTCAAGAAATGTCCCCTTGGCACTGGTAAAGCTTAAACTAACATGGACCAAAGCATCCTCTGTCTCAGTCGATGTCTCCTCAATTTAATTGTTGGGAAAGCTTTGCAGCATCACACGTAGGTGAAAATCCATTGCCTTTGACACCATCCAGACACAGATATCCCTCAAGTACCCATCACCCTGAGGCAACAGTAAAGGGAATCTTGTAGCTGTGGTTTCCTCCAGTCAGAAAATAGATCTTTGACCATCGGGCCATGACCACATGTTCAAAAATTAATCTGAAAACCACTGCCTTTACACTTGCCGTGTTCAACCATTCATAATTTAGTAGTTGCGATTGTAAAAGATGCCACTTTGTTTGGAGGGATTAAAACAATGGCACTTTCTGATTGCAATGAAATTGTGATGTATATTTTAGCTTTTGTCCTTGCAAGACGATAGCTTTGCTTACCTAAAAGGAGTTATCCGTCTGAAAGATTATTTTTGTTTTCTTCCACTTTCTTTAATCTTAGTTTTAAAGTGCCTCATCAAAATTGCATGATCTGCTGTCCTCTTGTCTTTGTGTGATGCCTTTGAAGTCTCCTGGCATCTCCTACCTGAATACTATGTATTTTTCATTTCTCCCAAACCTCGATTTTCTCAGAAGATTTTAGGTCACCACTGGGCAGTTTGTTCCACTATAGTCAAGAAAGACTTTGTCTTCACTAATGTAAAAATAGATGTTTATTAATACTTCGAAAACTGTTTTGTATCTAGTTCAAATTCACTGACTCATTGACCGTCCAATATACAATCATTTCAAGAGAATATGTCTAAACATGGATGGAATACATGAACATAACTTGGAAGAAAGGACAAAGGCCAACAAGTGGGCAACTTGCCCTTGTCTGATTTTACAGCAAACTAGAGGTAGGTTAGAGAATATATAATATGCCTAGAGCAGTTCGGGGAGACCGGGGGGTCCTTGGCTATGTGTGGGCCTCAAAGCGCAGAGGGTCATTAATTAAATGCATGCACTCCACTGAAGTGCCTGGCCGCCATGTGATAAAACACGTTTATGGCACATTGCTGTCTGGCCTCTTTTTCTCTTTTCATCAGCTTGACAAAGTGCACCTCCCCAGGACCGATCGTAACTCTTCACCCACAGACAGCTTTGGGGAGTACAAGTGTGAGGCTAAGAAGAGGCTGGAAAGCAATGAGTCTTTTTTTCAAGTCATAATAGCACATAGTAATGTCTCTCTCTTTCTAACCAGACGAGAGAGAGAGAGAAAGACAGCAGGAGATAGAGAGAGAGAGACACACACACACAAAGTTATCTCTCTCTCTCTTTCATGGATGTCCTATAGAGCCGGGGAAATTAGCCTGACTGGCCAGGATCGGATGGCCCAGACCTGGCCTGCAGCTACCTGATCCTGGGCTCTCTCCGGAGACACAGGCGCCTCTCCCTCATTAACAGGCTGAGGAGACGCTGTGGAGGGCTGAGACTGCTGATCACCCAAATCTAGCTGTGGCTGCAATGCTCTGCTGTTCTCTTCCCACTCTCTCTCTCTCTCTTTCCCTCCCTCTCTCCTTGCTCCTCTCTTGCTCCTTCTGAACAGGTTTACTTCTTCTCCACTCTCTTTATCCCACTTCTTTCTCTCCCTCTCTCTTTTCCCTATCTATCTCCCGCTCTCTTTGCCCTATCTATCTCCCTCTCTATCTCCCAAACTTTCTCTCTTCCTTCTCTTCTCTGACACTGAATTACCACTTATGCTACCTCTTTCCTCATTCTGTCCCTCCGTTCCTTTTTATTCTAATTTCTCTCTGTCTGTCTATCACCCTCTCTCTCACCTTTTCTCTTCTCTCCAAAACTGTGACTTCATTTGACACCTCCTTCCTGTTATATCCACCCCTCAAACCAGCCAATTCTCATCCACTCTTCATCCTGTTCCGTTGTTTGTCACATGAAACAGGAACAATATGATGCCACAGTGAACAGAGAGCTAGGGCCCTAGAATTCCCCCAAGGTTACGACAGAGCCGACGCCACATCCAGAAAATCCTATTGGTGGGACGCCAGTGCCATGGACCTCCATTCATTTGCGCTACGATGAGACACAGGTGTTACTTTTAGATTACATTGTGCGCTTGTATGAGCTGGGAAATGGTGGTAATCTGGTTAGCTGAATAAAAAGACATGGCTGTCCTCTTCATGAAATTACATGCACTGCAGACACTCAGCAGCTCTTATCACTAAGTCGGCCCAACAACGACTGTCTCGTCCCTATTTGAACTAGCAATACAGAGGCTGTTGTCAAGGGTGACTATCTGGCCATATCAGTCTGATTATTCCTGCTATACATCCCCATCTTGGTCCATTTTTTTCTCTGGAGAAAGTTTACCTCGCTGTTAATACATTCAGCCAAGAAGGAAAAGCATCTGCCATTTACTCCAAATCTATTTATGATCCCAGGAGTGCCTGTCATATCTATGGCTGCCTGTACTTCACCTTCTTATGTGAAGACCCCTGAGTACATGTTAACCGAGCCTACGTATTGGCCTCTCAACACAGGAAATGAAGAGATACATAGAGGAAGTGACATCTAGTCCTCATCCCGATATTGTGACGAGATGTCTATTAGAGTTCAGACAGAAGGTAGAAAAGAGCAGGCTGTGGCAGTAAATATGGTGTCTGGTGTGCATGTGGAAAGAGTTCAATCAATCTGATAAATGTAGGTGGCTTAATTGTATCATTGCATATTAAGTCAGACCTGAGGACAATTTACCCTGACACGCACATCTCTCATTCACTCTGCCCTCTTTCACATGTGGAATTAAAATATTGATGTTTGCCATGAGCAGTTTCTCAAAACTACACACACAGCTTTGCAATCATAGTGAGTCACTCTGTGTGAAAGCCCACAACATAAATGTCATACGGTAGGTAAAGAGCACTAAGATAATCTTCTTTCAAATTGAATAATGTCTCAGATTTCTTACATAGGCACTAGATAATGTACTTACAGATTTAACATGGGTTCGCTCACAACTGCCATATTGTGTGTGTGTGTAGAAGTGTGTGTGTGTTTCGGTGGCAACCCCGCTCTGCTCAGATTAATCTTGTACATAAGCACACAGGCTCAGCACATGTTCTACTGATGGTACAGGAAAAGAGAAGCAATCCCCATGGCATTTCAAGTGACCACAAGCAGAGCCTGCTGGCATTTTATGCTTCCAGGAAGATACATGAAGTTCACTCGATATTCTTTTTTAACTCATCTTGCATACGTACAGCACACACCTGCGCTCACATGCCCAACCAGCGCGTTGTGGTTTTGAAGAGAGGAGGGCTCCATGCTGTGTTTGGCATACATCTGTCACAACATGGCCCCTCTGTGTCAGATTTTCTCTGGAGGCTTCTTTGAAATCTCCACTTTGATGTAACACAAATATCAGGCTATCGTTGATACCGTTCGCATTGTCCCCCATTGCCCATGCAGAAGACATAAAGGAAGGGGGAAAGCAATAGACAATTTTATTGAAAATGGCTGATAAATGGAAGTACATATTTTTGCCAGCCTGTGTAATTATGTGGGATTTCTGCTAAATGAATGACTGAATGAATGAATGGTTCAATTTGCAATAAACAATCAAGTTATTTCATTACTTTACAATGTTGATGACGTTGGAGAGAAAACTGTGAGTGTGAGAGTCAGAATGAATGGACTAACAATTTGGTTTTCGGATCTTGCTCATAAATGTAAGGTTTCAGCTCTTCACGCATACAGGAGAAGAATACTTTCCTGATGCAACAAAACCACCAGCCTTGAACTCAATCAGAGACCCTGTCAGTTAAAACCAAACAAGGCATTGATTTTAGAGGAATGAGTTTTAACCTCAGAAGAATCGAGGTCCTGAGTTATGCCTCAAGAATAGGCTATTACAAATGACACGACCTTTTCTTTCCTCTGTGGGCAACAGGTTTAGATGACCTTGGTTACTCACCGAACACTCTGCCTTGGCAATCTGTAACTGTTAGCTTCAACACCCTTTCACTGAGCGCTCTGTGTTAGCACCCATCTCATTGTTTCAACTCTGCATGGACTTGTCTGGGCGTAAGCAAAAACAAGATATTGTTGTGATTTAGAATATTTACTGCAAGAGCTTCCCTGTGGATCCAGAAGTGTGTCTGTGTGTCTGAGGTCTGTCATTACCTTCCTCTAACATCATGTATGAGGGCATGGATTTACACGAACACGCACAGACATGTCATCACCCATGCACACCATGCTCCTGTAAACAAGGAGGCACTCAGATGGACAGACAGACAGACAGACACACATACACACGCACATGCACACGCACACGCACACGCACACGCACACGCACACGCACACGCACACACACACAAAGAGAGTGAAAGAACAAGACAGAAAGAGGAACAGTGGCGGTTCTAGACCATTTTTACTAGGGGGGCCAAGGAGGGGCCAGGGTTTAACCAGGGGGGCACATAAAAAACCGCAACAAATGATATTTAAAGATTATAAACTTGAATTACTTTAAAAACATATAAACATTTATTACTTAACTTAACATTATAACAATGAGTTCAGGTGCAAGAGAGGTATGGCCATAAAAAATGAAAATGAAAAATACAGTACAGGGTGCAAATACAGAGCATCAATTCAACTTTTGACACTGTGTGCGCGGGAACCAAAGCAGGACGGGCTCTTCTCTGATTGGTCCTGATTTGACAGCAGGAGTCTCAAATTCACGACAACTGTTTACCAAAACTCCGTTAAGTAGCTACATATGTCTTTGTATGGTGAAGACTGCCATTTACAGTATTTCTCTGTTCCTAAAACACATTTTTTCAAAACATGCCTCGGTTTCTCTGAACACTAAACCCAAGTGCCAACTCCCTAAACCAATTCTGCTAAACTTTAAGCACAATTCTCTGCTTTAAACACAGATTTCAATTGTTAACCGCACTTTCTTCAAACCACAACACACAATTCTCTGCTTTAGACACAGTTTTCAATTGTGAACCATATTTTCTTCAAAACACTACACACCATCCTCTCTACTTTGCATGCTTCATCAATGCCAAAACCTCATTGTGTTCAAACAGAAAACACTGCTAATCAAATGACAAAACTTCCATTTCCAAAGCTGTTGTGCAATTTGAAATCAAAACTTTAGATCCTAGTTTGGAGAACAATTTATGGCAACATTGAAGTGAGTGGTGATCAGAGGGGCAGAGGAGTGAGAGTAAGAGGAGGAGGAGGAGGAGGAGGAGGAAAATGATGAAGAGGAAGAGCAAGACGGAGAGCCATTACTGTATCTCTGATGAGATTCAGGCCAATGTGTTCAACCATGTGGTCAACATGGGTTTGACCATGCAGGGTTCAACCAAACATAAGCCGCTTCTCAGTTGCACCGATTCTCCGGACATTCAGAAGAGAGAATGGGTAAGAAACACTACTATGACAGTAAAACACTAGTTTGAATGCCTTACTGTATCAGGAGCATAGTATTGTTGTATTTTACTGTAGAATATTTTACATTGTACTGTATTTGTAAAATTACAGTATACGTAAACAAATACAAAGTGCAACCATTGATGACCAAGACATATTCCTAAACATCAATACAAAGAGCCTAGCCACAGTGGACCATGTTCTAAGGCAGAACATCTCGAGAATGAAGCAGGTGTACAGGGTGCCTTTTGACAGAAACTCTGATAGAGTCAAACAATTACAGTATGATATGACTATGTGCAAGTAAGTCATATACGTTTCCACAACTGATTACGTCCTATCAGCACAGAAACATTACTGTACTGTATTGTAATCCAATCAAATGTTCAAATCAAACTGTATTTTCAGATGTTTCACAACACAACAATTGTCGATATTGTCTTGAGCAAGAACAGGATGCAGTCTAGTTTTTTTGTCCTTTTATTATTTTACATTTTTCTTTCATTTTTGAGTTAAAACATTATACAGTTACAATATTTTACAACAGGAGAAAGCGTACAGTAACACTGGAGATGAAAAGGCATAATACTCCTGATAAGGCCTTCATACTAGTGTTTCCCCATTTCATAGTAGTGTTTTCCATTGAGCACATCAGTGTTCAATCAATGCTTAGAATGTCTACTCAAATAATGGTCTGTGTTTGTTGTTTGAAAACAAAATGCCCTTTTGAGGTGATATAATAGTGTTTTGAAACCAAAGTGTCATTTTGCAAGAGATATAAAGGGTTTTGCATTTTGTGTGAGAGGTTTTGGGATTTGTGTTTAGAGCTAAGAGAAACCGAGGCATGCTTTGAAAAAATGTGTTTTAGGAACAGAGAAATACTGTAAGAACCAGCGATCCATTAATGAAAGAGAGCGAGCCAAACATTTCAATCATAGCTCCTCTCTCCAACAAGCACCACACATGGCAAACAAACTACAGTGATCTGGTGCGCCACTTTAATTTACCCATGTAGAACGTTGCGTCGCATTAGTATCGCTTTTTGGCGCTCGGGTGTAAAATCATAATAAATTCATATTTTTTTTTATTTGGTCAGCAAGGGGTGGCCTCTGGGGTGGCCAGGGACATGTCTACGGGGGCACGGGCCACCCCAGGCCTCTGTGTAGAACCGCCACTGAAGAGGAAGAAGACTAATTGTATGGTACAGTAGCTTCAGTGTAGGATTCCTTGAGGTACCCTGGTCATGTTACAATAATGGAGAGTACTCTGGCCTATGGAGGTCATTTGGAGGTGAAACTCTTCTCCCCCCTCCCAATCCAAGGCACTTAAATGAGTACCTGTCCTCAGAGGATTTCTGCCATAAACAGACTGAAGGAGTAGAAGAAGGCCTCCTTGACAACAAGATACCCAAAAGTCTTTGAAAAGACGGTAGGATATACAGACCAAAAGATGTAGCTATGCAGAACAAAGGCCTTACATGCTTCAGTGGGGAAAATAAAGGATTGCTGTCACCAGAAATTACTTTCGATTTTGAAGAATTAAACAGAGGGACTATCAAATATTTCAGATTTTTTTTTGCCAAGCAAGTAATGTATTACCTTCAACTTCAAACTCTCCACCTGATGTGTTGAAAGAAAAAGAATGTCAATTACACACCTGAGGAACTTGCAGCTACCAATCAGTAAACACTAATTAAATGCAATGAGACTCCTGAAGAATCTAAATTGGAAAAAATGAAGCCTCGAAGAAAAAGAGAAACTGACAAGGCATGCATTCAAAACCACACAAAAATGATACGCAGCCTCAAAGCAATCGCTGCAGAATTTCATTTAACTCCATTAATTTATGTCATTACAGCACAGAATGGGCAGTTATTATGGTATAAATGTGTGCTTTTCCAATGGGGCACACCAAATGTCATGCACTTGTAACATGATTATGGAAAGCAATATAGGTCAAAGTAAATGGATTGATACCTTAAGGGTTATACATGAAAAAAACATTATATCGATTTTTTAAATAGAATTTTTTCTAGAATGTTACATCCAAACACTCATGCATAACCGTATGGGCCAGTTTGGTACAGCTGGGTTTTTTTTTAACATGGATGCTGTGTCCATTTCCTCCACTAAACTATACGCAGTCCCTTTGGTGTTCTTCTGTTCTGACATGTCTTTCTCATCTGGAGGTGCAAGGTCAGGAGGAATGGGCACCATCGCACATCTAACAGGGCAGTGCTGGGGATGGTGAGGAGCTGACAATATGCCCGGCTGGTTTCCCTGAGACTCTGGAGTAAATCAGTTATACCGTGCCTTGCTCCAGGTGCTTTTCCCTGAAAACAATGGGGCCTCATATATGAGGGCAATACACCTTTCCACTCTGACTCTGTGCTTATAAAAGCATTGTTATGACATGACTTTATACACACACACTGAGGGGGATGAAGAATGATTGTGTCGCAGGTGCATTTACACAGCGGCATTTCAACACACCTCCCACAGACATTTGGGGGATTTGTCTTTCTCCTGTATTTGTTCTGTTGCATCTGGTGCTGGAAATCTCTTTGGCCTCTGCAAGAGAAAACAAACACAACATCAGCATCAGCTGCTGATGCAATACCAATGCAATATGCACAGATGTGTGCATGCATGTGATTCAGGGTGGTGAACCGACTGTTTTCTCATTACATTGTTTTAGAATGAAGTGATAAAGCCCAGTGCAGTGGGTCTCAACTCTCAAGGCTTCTACCCTGGGGGAGGAAGGTTCTCGTCCAGAAATGACTCACTGTTTTATTGTGCTGCTCACCGCTTCCATTAACAAATGCAATCAGAGTTTCTTTCGGCATGCCGCAGCCTCTGATGGAATATATTCATGAGCGCTGAAAAATGAATGGGCCACACTTATGTGATCACATTAGGGTAAAAGCCCACACCATGATGGTGCATCCAGGTTTGGACACACCACGACTCCCACATGCATGGTCCTCGAAAGGCTTGCGGGATGAGCTCCATCGAAATTTTCTCAAAGCAAAGGTCGCAAAAGGGAGAGCGAGCATGGGGAAAGTCTCCAGTGAGACTGAGGTTCTGTGGTGCAGTGCATGGAAGTATGGAGTGAACTGTTGTGTGCTGTGTGCTGTGTGCTGTGTGCTGTGTGCTGTGTGCTGTGTGCTGTGTGCTGTGTGCTGTGTGCTGTGTGCTGTGTGTGCTGTGTGTGCTGTGTGTGCTGTGTGTGCTGTGTGTGCTGTGTGCTGTGTGCTGTGTGCTGTGTGCTGTGTGCTGTGTGCTGTGTGCTGTGTGCTGTGTGCGCGGCATGTCGCATGTATGCACTGCATGTACAGTGCTAGTGTTAGTGCTAGAAAGATAAAATGTGATGAACTTTTAAGTGATTGTTCTCCCCTCAGGCAATAGAGCACTTCCATTATGTGTAGGGGAGAGTCAGGTGAGGGGGACCGTGGGGGAATAGAGCCCTTCCATCAGGTGTAGGGGAGAGTCAGGTGAGGGGGACCGTGGGGGAATAGAGCCCTTCCATCAGGTGTAGGGGAGAGTCAGGTGAGGGGGACCATGGGGGAATAGAGCCCTTCCATCAGGTGTAGGGGAGAGTCAGGTGAGGGGGACCGTGGGGGAATAGAGCCCTTCCATCAGGTGTAGGGGAGAGTCAGGTGAGGGGGACCGTGGGGGAATAGAGCCCTTCCATCAGGTGTAGGGGAGAGTCAGGTGAGGGGGACCGTGGGGGAATAGAGCCCTTCCATCAGGTGTAGGGGAGAGTCAGGTGAGGGGGACCGTGGGGGAATAGAGCCCTTCCATCAGGTGTAGGGGAGAGTCAGGTGAGGAGATGAGGGGGACTGTGGGGAAGGAGTCTTGGGTGCTGCTTATTAAATCAGAGTTCTGTGAGTTTTGGTCCAATCAGCAAGCTTGAAAATAAAACGTAACAGTTTGTAACCTGTAATCTGTTTAGTCACATGGATTATAAACTTCATTTACAACCACACTTAGAAAATGAATGTGAATAAGTATGTATTTTATATGCATAATTACATACATACATATGTAGCAAATATAATGTAGGAGTCATCTGGTGATACTCTAATGTAGGAGTCATCTGGTGATACTCTAATGTAATTTGTATTCCTGCTTCCTGTTTTTCATTTTTTAATTTTTCCCCTTCTCTTTATAATTCTATTTTTTTCTTCACAGTCACCATGTGCTTTCTCTCAGAAGGTGAGACCACAGACGCTGTGCTGTGCCTTGACAGAATGTTCAGCATTAATTGATTTTGATAACACTTTATTTGGAAAGTCTACCTGCAGAGCGTGTATTTGTAACATTACAACAGTTTTTGAGTTGATATTCAACAATTTAGCTTTTTAGCTGCTTTGTCTGTAGATCTACCACAGATTAAAATGTAAATTAAAATTTCAAAATAAAGTGTGATTATATCATACAAATAAGTAACGTTAAAAGTTTGACATTTAATTACATGGGAATGGTGTTGGGTTAAGAAATTGTGAAAGGTTGCATCACATGTAAACAAAGACCTCAAAATGATGCCCTTGAACTGGAACCCAAACTGAGTGAGAATAATGAGGCCATTTGGAAAGACTCAGGCTGCTGGTGGGAATTGAATCATGTTTACCCTCGTGCAGAAAGCAGAAATCAAAATGAGACCAGTGAGCCTCTGTGTGATGACACTGAAGACTTTCCATGTGGACAGGTTACAGACAGAAAGGACACAAGACCCTTATTTAACTACCTTTGATTTGTTCTAGCCTTACAATCTTAATTTTGTACTTTAAAAAAAAAGTATTTATAATTGTCTACATTTGCCATTGTGATAAGGCAGGAACCTAAAATGACTGCTTTGAAATCAGGCCCAAACAACCATCTGAGATATGAGGACACTTGTGCTTCCCCACCACGCATTCTCTCCTAACATCCACTCAGGCAATAAGTCACATTTCCCACTTCGCCTTTTTTTCCATTTCTCTGCCAGCGCTCCTGAATTCATAATGGCCTGTGATTTACACCAGGGGCTGCTGACTTTCATATTCCTGTAATTTATGTTTCGCTAATCTTCACGAAGGATGCTCATCAAGTGCTCATACCTTGGCACGGTAGGTAAGAGCCCTATCGGTATGTAACCCTTGCACGACACAACAGGGATCCGTTCTCTCCGAAACGGGGGGTGGGGGGGGGTTAGGGTTGGGCGTGCGAAGACCTTGGCCTGTTTAGTGCCCTCTCCCCCCTGGCATCACTGTGCTGCAGGGGTTGGGGGGTAGATAGGACCCACCTTTGGGAGCACCCTGGAGCACCCTTGCCCTTCCCTTCCTGGCAGTCTCCTCTGTGTAGATGGTTCTCAGTGGGCTGTGTGGACTTGACTGCATGGGCCGCTGTTTTGGTGGACTCTCTTGTTTTCTCTCATGTAATTTGCACATCAGGGAGAAGTCTCCTGCTGTGATGAAAGGGAAATGATTCATAATTCATGTGGTTGTAAATGTGGGCACACGGGCTAATAGGCTATGTGGCATTATGTAATAAAATGGAGTGTAATGATATTTAAGCATATTTTATTGCCCATTATAGAAGCCAAGCCTCACTAATGAGATACAGACTTATTTCTACACACGGCTTGGCAAAGACTTTACACCCTCTTCTGGGGAGCGAAAATGATCTTGCTTTGGACCTCTTTAAAAACGGAGTGCTTAACGCTGACTTAAAGCAGTCCAGCTCTCCAGACAGGCAGAAGGGTGCTTTTGAATAGCCAGTGAACCTTGCGTTTCATTCAAAGATGGGATGTTGTGTTCAGTGTTAACAGACACAGATAGTCAGATACAGCCGACTCCTACCTGCCTCTGCCTGACTGGAGATATTTTATTTGATTAACGTTATGGATGAAACAACTTCACAATATCTTGCGAGAAAATTAAAGGAGACATCAGGGTAAATGTGAAACTGTGCGAGTCCAGGGGGCAAAAACACCTTCGCATCTGATGCCGCCAGAGGTAGAGTAATTAAATCCCCCCCCCCCCCCGCCCTCCCCCCCAACATCTCACCTCATGGCTCCACCCCCCAAGATGCAAGCAACCCTTTTGTGATTCTGCAGCAGTGTGCTGCTCTTGTCAGCTAGCCCATCTCCTTAGTGGAGGCACAAAGAGCATTATGCATGAGGCCCAGAAGGTCTTTGAGCGCGCTCAATGCTGTCACCCTGCTCCCTGATGCAATGTCACCAATCCATCTTTTACGGATCATATTCAATACATTTAACCCACATCAAAGTAAAGCAATTAACATGTAATAAGAAGGTGCAACAGCTGCCACTTCTGAATTTAACCTCTCTCAGGTAAACTTCTGTTATGTTCATGTTCAGGGTTATGATTCTTTTCAAACATCAAAGATGGACATTTAAAACCCATCCCTTTCTGCAAGAGGTTCCTGAGGAAAAAATGGAGAAAATTCATGAAGGGGACTTGAATAGGCTATTTTGAAAGTATAAGCTGGGTGCATTCTGCAGATATGTCAAGATGGAGAGAGAAAGGGCAGGAAGCACAGTGACACATAAATGGTGCTTTCATTCCAGCAGAGAATTCACTTAGATGGTTGTTCCTGATTAAAAAAATTGAAAAGAGGCTGCCCATGAGTGTGCACCATGGTAGTCTTTCACACAGACAGCTATTAATTTGTATCAACACGGAGAGCACACTGTGGACAAGCAGTCTGCACCGAATGCTAACGCATGTGGTGACCTGTACTTTATGTATTTATTAATGTGCTTATAAGGAATGGAATAAATGTCATTCAAGATGAGGATATGATGAAGACCGCACCAAATCACCATCACACTCACATAAAACAAATGCAACATGCAACACTGTAATGATTTAGCTCAAAAATAGCTTTACGATGTATGTCGTTTCGACAAAAACAACGAGACTGTCACTCAGGATTCAAGAGAGACAGAAAGGCAATAGTGAGAGTTCGGACAAGTATCGGTTTTGTGTCAAAAAGCCACTTGGAAGTTAGATGTCTTAATCTTCCAGCTATTGGCCCTCCAAACAGTTCCTTAATATTCTCTCCCATTCGCCAGCAACAGGGGGTTAATTATTTTCAGATCTCCTGAGGTTCCTTAACTGATGTTCGTATAAGATAGTCAAGGAGGTGCCATCACACAAGAAATGGGTTGCACCAAGCATTGTGGATGCAGATAGCAAATGACTATTCTTTTATTTGAACCACTGGGGATAAAAAAAACATTGTTGAAGTAACTAAGACCATACCAGAGAAGGCACTGATCCTCATGAAATTGCAGAAAATACAAAAAAACTATCCTTTTGTATTTTCATTGTGTCTGTGCTGGCTTGAAAAATAGAATGTTCTTTCTTCAAGAGCACCACAGAGGCTTCACTTGCCTTTGCTCCTTAAAGAAAAACAAACATTTACACTCTAATGTATTTCTCAGCAGTAAAATTCACTCTGAAAATCACATTCCATACCAGGCCCATTTTCTGCCGTTCCAGTGCACTCATGGTCACAGCAGTGGATGTCATGTGACTCTGTGCCTCCCAGCATGCATCCCGCCTCCCATCCAGAAACCAGTGGCGTTCAAAATTTCATGATTTATCACACCAATATCCCCCTAACCACCTTTCTATTTGCTCTGATACCTTTATTGACACCTCCCCAGATCCTATGGACTTGTGCGGCCCATGCATTTTTCATTTCTGCCCTGGGACAACACAGCTCGCATATAGTAATCATAATAATAAAGATTCCTCCTAGAGCATTTGCTCAACGGTTTTACATGGTGCCATTACCTTAAATGCTAACGCTTTGAGCAGAGCGGGGGTGGGGGGGGGGGGGGGGGTCTTCTCCACTTAATCTTTCAGCTCCATGTTAGAGGTGATTTTCCCCCTGGCACACTGAAAGACGACAGGATTCCAGCTACGGTCACGGAGGGTACTGTGAACAGGTTTATCATGACCACCCAACCCAACCAAACAAGCACTGGGAGATAAATAATGTTAAAAGTGTGACCCTCTCTGCCCCCTGGGTGGTGGCCTGGCAAGCCATGTAGGGGCATGAGAAGTGGCTTTTGCTGCATGAGGTGCAGCCTCACATGCACATTTAAGCAGCCCACCACACATTTCCCCTCTGTGTACTTGTCCATGGAGGGTGCAGAAGCGTACATCACACAGGCATGGTGTGGCAAAGCAGAGGGAATCTAAAAGGAAACTAAAAGGAGTCCTGCAGTCAAGAAATTCACTCCGAGAAGTTGCACAAGTACAAGAGACCATACCTTGTTCTCTCATCCACTGAAAGACATCTGAAAGATGCAGGGTGTTGATTTGAGGGTTGTTCAAGCAGCGAGTTCACCCACAATTTAATCTCCAATGAAATTAGCTGCAGCTTCTCTCTTAAACTTTTGCCTTCAACATTTGTGTGTGTGTGTGTGTGTGTGGTAGCACTCTCATTTCCCCAACATTTTATTGTACAGTGTTTTCCAAATTCCATTAAATTCCCTGTAAACACAACCGAAATGATTCAGCTGTGTTGAAGGCCAATAAGACTCAAATCTCCATCGTTGTGTATGCAGTATGATGGCATATGCAAAGTTTGTGATACCTCTATCAGGGGGTCTTAATAGTATCCTTTCTTCCATTTAAATTTTCCCTCTAGGCAGCAAGTTTGCTCTCTGTGCAACTAAGCTCTGGGATTCCCAGGTTGTTGACTCAGCAGTTAAGTGTATTAATTTCCCATCTGCTGAGTTATTTCATATTCCTCTGGATAGACAGCAACACCTTCTAGTGACTGCCTAATACCACACAAATCTGCCAGCAAACATATAATAAGATTGAACTTGAATCCATTGCTTTGATGTGGATAATGGTCTTTGTAACAAGGCCCACATGGCTCCCCTTGCGCGATGTACAATGTGATGATCACAGGCTGTCCGACATCCATGAAACAATGACTTGAAAACTGTCCATAAAATGTTTTATTTAAATTTTTTCGTCACTTATTGTGAAGTGAGTGAGTGCAGACCCAAGAACACTGAAACAAATCTACTCGCATTAAGCTGAAGCACTGGGAGATCTTTAACACGAGAGATAGGAAGGGCCGCCAATACTGAGCTTGTTGAAGGATAGACAGGCTTTGCCAGGGATACCCCTGGGCTGAGGGCTTGTTTTGTGAGTCAGTCTACAGGAAAAGGCAATAGGATTACGGCCCTGTCTTCCTCTGCACCATGCTTTGCTAGGGATGCTAGCTAATGAGACGGGTACCTCCTTGCTGTCAATGTTTCATTGACTTCTGAGGAAGGGGGTCTGAGGCTACAGGGTCCGGGCTATGGGCTCACGCTGGTGCCGGAGAAGCGAGGTTAAACAAGTTGATCAGAGGACGTGTCGAGGTCCAGACTCCTCCTGGCAAACCCACGCCCATGTGGTAAACCTTCACGGTCGATAGTCTAGCTTCCTACTGGGCTGAGAGCAAGACCACCACACCATCATGAAAGATCTGTCACTCCAGTGCTCTTGTTGCACATTGCCTGCTGAGGAGAAATTGACTGCAGGCTATAAAAAAGAAAATAAGAAAAAAAAAATCACTCTGCCTTTAACAAAACGTTGGTACTAGAGGATGGTATGTGGAGTTACAACAATAAGCAAAAAACTGTTTTGTTTCCCAGTGAGGGTATTCGAGAACCAGTGCTGAAAAAGAAAGTACTTACAGTGTCCCCACATCAAAGATAAAAGGCCGCCAGGTAGTTCGTTTCTGAAGGCTATTTAATGAGCTTGTAGAATAATAGCTGTTGCTCTTACACAGTCTTGGTGAGAGAAAGTTTGATGAGCCAGGAGATTAATAGTTCTGTCTAATGAGTTCTGTCCGCAGGTTTTATTTATTAATAATTTATACCTTTCTGTCATTAACCAGGACTCAGTCAGCTCAAATTTCAAGTAAAAGACCAATTTATAACAAAATGCAACTTTGTGAGTTTTCCATGACAACCATAAGAAAAACAGGTGTGACCTCTGGCATTCTGTTATTATTAAAACATCACTCTCCTGAAACATCTTCAATGGCTGCAATATTTTTCTTCTATTTATAGAGACTGACTTAACTAAGCGTACAGATGTTTATAGAGACTGACTTAACTAAGCGTACTGGTGAATGTTGCTATTATATTACTGCAAATGTGTGATCCAATGCCCAATTTCAAAAGGTAAAACAGAAGGTTGACGGATTGACATTCATCAGGCTGTCACTTCACTGCAGTTCCACCCTCCACTTTGCTCCAGCAGTAATCCAGAGATTACTGCATTTAATATGCTATTAACATTTTTCAATGTATACATTTATGATCCAGTGCATGTATAAGATATTGTAAAAAGACCACAACAAATATGACTGCTATTGTCTCTGTATGTCTCTGTTTTGCTATGAACAGTTAATGTCAAAAGGACAAATGTATTTACTCTTAAACCACAAGACAATTTAAGAGAAACACAACTGAGCATATGTTAGACAGGAAGATCAGAGGAGTAAAGGAGAACTACATTAACTGTCTAATGTCAGTGATCCATAACACTTCCTCCTCTGTCTTAGTTCCAGCTGCCTTTTGCTGACACTGATATTTTTGAAGCAAATCTCTCTCTCTCTCTCCCTCTCCATTTCACTCACACACACACACACACACACACACACACACACACACACACACACACACACACACACACTCTCTCTCTCTTCCTCTTTCTGTCATAATCTCCTCTTTTATGATCAATTTGCCCTCTCTGCCCTTTGAAGATGTCAGGGTAATGAGAGCTTTAGAGGATTGGTTGAGTGGGTTATTTACTTATTCAGTGGAGCTCTGTCGTGCCCCCTACACAGAGGACTGAGGCATGCCCGCATGTGTGCAAGGTCATAGGTGAGCAATGATGATACCGAGCCATATGTATTAGCTAATATCAAAAGCTTTAACTTGCAAATATATGTTCTTTTTGCTCCAGCTCCAACAATACACAGTACACCACAAAGCAGAAGTGCTCTACTAGCTCATCAATTGTAGGCTTCAAGGATAACACAACATTCTGTATCTAGCTATGTGTTGTCCACTTGCTCACCTAACCTAAAATAATAGGAAATGTATTTTTGGCCGAAAGAGCTTATTCAATCGGTCATGTATTGTTAGCTTTTCAAGCCTCCACAGTCTCTTCAACAGTCTCTTCCCAACATGTCATATGGGAAAGCTTCTAGTTAGGTCAGGCCACTCTATTTGATGAAGGAAATTCATCTTTTCATTGTATTTTACATCTTTTTAACTTTTGTTTGGTCTGCAGAAGAGAAGCAGAGGTTCTGCAAATATTTTGAGCAACCTTCTGTCAGAAAAAAGATAGGCTTTTCCTTCAAAAAAAATATTTTGGATTTCCTCACTAACATCCACACTGCTGAATTGGTATTGTGAACTGCCACTTGCCTCAAACAATAATTTCAAGGTTTTTCCATTTAGTCATACTGACACTCATTGAAGCATTCTATCACATTCAAAAGCATTAGTGGTCCTTGTTCACTTAGGGCACTTGTTGAAATTGAGTTGGGAGGCCTTTGCAACAATATGACCCAACAACTGAATATTAGGCCTACCTGTGTAGCCTATACCAGTGTTGGTTGTAAGAACACATTATAAAGCTTTAATAATAACTACTTACTAACTGAGATTGAGGTCATGCCGGGAAGTATCCAACTGAGGATTTAATGTATCGGCCGAGCGACAGCGGGGGTTGATACGCCAAACCCGGAATGAACAAATAAATGAACGGCCAAGGTTAGTAAGTTGTTTATTATATGGCATTTTTCTCCTTTCATTTTGTAACTGAAAATAAATAGTAATTGTAAATAGAATACATGTTGTTTTGTTGAGCTCTCAAGTCTTCTCACGACACAATGTACTTATAAATAGCTTTCCCGGGAATAGAGTAGAGTATTCAAACCTTACTTCTGATTAAGCAGCATCACTGGCAGATTTGCCTTGATAAATATAAGCATCTCAGCATTTTAGTCAACCTGCCATTAAAAAATGTTCGAATCCGAACCGAGCCCGACGTAATCAATTTCTCAACTGTTCATAGTACTAATGCCGCATTGACGTACGTTTTTTTAAAGAATATCCTGGCATTATTAAACTGGGGCATCAACAGTTAAATGCTCTCTCTCACAAACAAGCGCAGTTAAACGCACAAGCGTACACAATAAGGCCAAATAAGCATAGGCCTATTTCAATTAAATGATCCACATTGCGAGAACGTTTAGTAAAATGGTGCGGCTCCTTTAAAAGGAAGGACAACGGTGACGCATAATTTGGATGTAGCGACAAACATTAATGTGCTGTAAAAAGTTTTTAGTTGTTGAATACTTTTATATTTTTGAGGCTTGAAAACCTAGTTTTGTCTTTGACCCTGTAACAGTGTTAACCAGTATGTGAGTAACGTGAGTTTTACTAAAGCATAGCGTGTGTAGCTATTTCATCCCGTTTGTTAACCTTTCCTGCTGTCTGTATCTAACCAGCAGCAGACGTAAAGGAAAGGGATTTAACCCCGAAGTTAAAAACATATAATCTACTTCGGCCGTGGAGCATTTTACTCCCCTGCAATCTCCAACTACGTTCAGATACAGGCAGCAGGAAAGGTTAACAAACGGAATGAAATAGCTACACATTACACACGGCATGCTTTAATAAAACTCACGTTTTATGCTACATCAACGGAGGCACAACAGACAAGTCTTACCATTGAAGATCTTTTAGCACGCCGACGTTCGTTCTAAAACTATCTATATCCAACCATCGGGGTTTAATCCATGTAGTTGTGGAGAACGAGAGTTGCATCAATCATATTCCTTTAAAACTTAACACTTCCTACATTTGACATATCCAACAGCCTAATAAGAATCTGCATTGTCTACTTAGCAGAAATATCTCCATACAGTAGATTTCCCTTCGTTTAGTATAATTTTAAACTCTCCAAATGACAGTTTCTCTTTAACTTACTCCGTGATGCCATTTAATCTGCCTCCACGGGGAACTGCTTTGGAGCAGGCGTTGCAAATTGCAAACGTATTATCTTTCTCCGACACCACGGCGAAGCCATTTTGTCTCGACTTTCGATTTTGACTTTGACCTACCCGCCACCGACAACGGGGGCCAATGAAATTTCATAACATGGAGACACAGCCAATCACAAGCTTCTTTTTTTTAAAGAATCATTTTCTACCAGTAGCGGCCTGAAATGCCTGTCTCTAACGTTTTATTGAAACGTCTCTGATAGTAGTTCTCTCGCAGATTTTAAGTAATCTGATCGGATCGGTTTGATCGGCCGTTTTGAGAACTCCGATCGATAACGATAAGGGGGATATCTGCCGATTATGATCGGCGCCGATCAGATCGGAGCATCCCTAGTTTCAGGTGTTGTGTAGCAACCAATTACTTATTTATTTATGCGTTTATTTAAAAAGGGACAATGTACATTGATAAACATTTTCATGTAAATGCACCGGAATTAGCTAGGTTAGCTAGTTTTCATCCGTTGTCCTTTGGCAGGGCATGACATAAAGATATGTAAATTAAAAAAATAAAAAAATATATAAAAATTACATAATTAATAGTTACATTGATCGATAGAACATCAAGTTACAAGTTATAGAACACAACACGGCTCAGCTAAAATGGCTTTAATTCAAAGTGATTCAAACTATAGTTTCTGGTCTTCATCATCACTTTCAATAACGAATCTTCGCTTCTTCTGAATTTCCTCCTGGCAGTTTATGTTTTCATTTTCGTCTGGATAGTAAAACTCAGACTGATCGCTTGCGCTCATTTGGAAATTTTCGTCTGAGGGCAATACAGATCCGTATTGACCGGTGAGGAGGGCAATACGCGGGTGGCATGACTACGCATTAGCCAATCATGAGCTTGTACTGACGTTGCCATAGAATAATAGTTAATACTATGGACAGGAATGTATTCAAGCCCTCTTAAAATGTTGCATTTTTGTAGTATTTGAAATGTAGTACCAAGTGTAGTAGATGGAGATTGGACTAAAACATTTTACAATATATTTTTGAAGACTAGTCTTGCTTAACAGAGACTTACTACACTTCAAAGTCATAAAGTCATATAAGCTGTACCCCTTGAAGTGCTTCTGTTTGTCATCATGTACATGGAGCTCTATTGGACTTTGTTCATTTTTTTTTAATTGGTAGGCTATCAAGTCTTTTGTCTCAGTATTGTAGACATGCTTTAATTTACTGGGATTGTCCCACAACTGTAAGCCAATAAAGTTTTTCCCCCATAATTAAGTTAATGTCAACAGTCAGCTACTAATTATTTTTCTTTCACATTCCATGACAGATGAAAATCAAAGCTCAACTAGTGCGTATCTCTGTCAAACCAGACCGATGAGAGAAGGAGCAAGGATTAAGTGAAATGAGAAAATATTTTCTAAGTATGTTGTCTTGAATGATTTCTGGTTTATCGCAACCATAGCCTAAACATTTAGTTGTATAACTTTTACTGAGTTAAAATTTAAGTTAATATGGTTTGTATGTGGTGACTGTTTTAAAACAATTCTTAATGTAGTATCAACATTTATAACAGGACAGCGACATACACTATCATAATAATACGTTGAAATGTAGCCATAGCGATCATAAGGGTTCAAGCAGCTGTGCAAACTGCTCTAAGTAGCAAAAGGTTGAATGATTTGACTGAATTTTCAAATGGTTACGTGTGGATTAATGACAAAATACATTTAAAAGATAGACCAACCCATGTCAGGGGAACAGAGGAAAACATGTAGTGACATGGCTGAATTATTTGAAATTGAGTAGCTCCTATATTTTATTGTAATTGAGCCTACAAAATGTTTTGATTTTTGATTGGCTGTCGGTGGCCATTTTGTGAAGTCAAATGGAACTTTAGCGAGCCAATATTGAATCTTTGAAACTTGGTGTGCCTCCAAAGAATGTGGTAGTGATGCAATGTGTTTAAACCTATACATCACAAGATCACATTGGCTAGTGAGGCGGTTTTGCATGGAACATTATTCACAAGGTGACGTCACTCAACGAATAAGTCGTAATGAGCTAAGGCTAATGCAGCACCCAGAGGCCAGCTTGCCATAAGTAATTTAAACATTTCTGGCAAAATGGCTTTCGATTTTCGAGAATACAAAATTTCATGTGGATTGGTGAAGTCTAAGTAAACTATATTGTCAACCAAAAGTTGGTTAAAAAAAAGGAAGAACAAAAAAAACTATTACAAGCTATATGAGTGCCTATGTGAAGCAGCGGCCATAACTAGACATTGGGTGCCAAACATGATCGCTGCATGAGATAATGAAGCGAAAATACAAAATAAAAAAGAAATTGAAAAATATTATTAAAAGACAGCATATTAATATTACGTTGAATTACTTGGTAAAAACTGACACATTCATTGTGAATATTCTACTGTTTTAATTATCGAGCTATTGCCCAAAAAGTGCTTTGCACCTTACCCTCTTCAAAGGGTGCTAGCACGAATGGACACCCCCACCTAGAGACACAAACCTTTCATTCTGTATCAGCCATGTGGGCCAACAATCATGCCAAATTGCATGTGGATTAGTGCAGTGTAAGTATATGATCTCGTAGACCAAAAATCTGTGAAGAAAAGTAAAAAAAAAAAAACTTTGGCAACCACTGTATGACCGCCCTGAGGAGTTTTTTTTTTTTTTTTTTTTTTACAAATAGTCCACGGTTGCTATGAAGGCTACTTGCCTGCGTAGTAGCAACGAGGGGTTAGTTTCCTCTCCTAGATTCTCTCCCCCTGAAATTGAAATAGCTTTATTGGCATGACCGTTATACGGTGTTGCAAAGCAGGATGTAACAAGAAAACACACATACGCACTAATGTCACCACGAATTGCAACTGCAATTATAATACCTAGCTCTGTCGTCATTGTGTTATCGAAACCTGAGGTTCTGTATTTGAATCAGAATTTGAACTGTAAAGCTATGTCAGCCTGTATGTCTACTTGATAAAAAAAAGTTTAGCCAACCAGCACTACATGGACGTCATAGGTTACGCCCTCTTCAGTGAGCCCCCCTATCAGCGTTTAACATTTTTCCAGGATTGTACGCACGTGTGCCTTTTCTGTACACACTTCCGGCTCATCATGGCGGCATCCATGGCTTGTCAGGCTGTTGCAAAAGGTCTACGTGGAGCAAGTGCCAGTTGCTTGTTTCTTAACAAAAACAAGGTAATGCATAATTCCTTTCTATTCTCATTATAACTGCGGTTCCTACTCGAAAGTCTGCCTAGTCTTCCCAGAGTGTCACTTCAATGAATGCCATTGCAAGCTGTGCTATCAGCTGCTTCATCGGTTCATGTTAAAAGTTTGACCCATTGGAAAATTGAAGTTATGTTATACTATCACCTAAATCAGCGTCCTCCACGATAGGAAGAAAATAAAAAAGCTAATGCAAGAATGTTTTGCAGTGCGTATACTTGCAGGGTAGTTCGTTAGCAACCGAGCTATTATTTAGCTAACTAACTTGGGCAGCGTTTGCTAAGTTACACAGGCAACCTTAACTCGAGGTTACCAGTCAATGTCACATCAGCAGCGTCAAATAATAAACCATAAACTGCAGGACCAATGACGATGAGGAGAAAGGAAATGACCTTGAGAGAATCAAGCGACACTTCTGGCAACACTGAAGCTATAGCACAAAACTCCATCATGATTTACCTGTCCTTGCCCTCTCTTCTTCTAGCAACAGTGTGACAGTTAACTAGCCAAACTAAAGTTTGAGTGGTTTGGAGCGTTTTATAATGCAATTCAAGATGTGGAGCTTGTAACTGCTCACATCAACGCAAAGACACGATTTCCTGAACATAGTGTAGTATGACTATTCAATCTGGTGTACTCAGGTTCATCTTTTTTAGTAAGTGGATCTACGAGTCCATCGAATCTTGCACAGCAGCTTTTCTAAACTATTAAGTGGAGGCAGATAAGATATTATTAAAACATCACTGATAATATCGTATTTTACTGCAATGTTGTTAGAGACTCCTATGAAGAATGACAATTGCTGTGAGGAACAACGTGGGATTGATTGATTTATGGATAGGTTCATTGTCATTGATTGGTTTAGTCGTGAGTGAAATTGACAGTAAAACGTGTCAGATGCATCATTTTTAAATGACCACCCTCTTTGTATGTCCGATGTTCTTAGATTTTAGCTTGCTTTGCCTAACTTTGCATAGATCTTTGGACTGGACAACCTTTGCTCTGAGCTGACACACATTTATGTTGACTTGTAGTTGGTGACTGGGCTGTCAACCTTTGGCAACAGTGTAAAGGGTAACTGTGTTATCAGACTTTGAAATGTACTCTTGATAAGAGACATTGTGACATTATCAGTTTTGGTGTGGTTTGTTGCTCAGAACAAGTATGTTACTGTGTTTATTTAAGAGTCTTCTATAAATCGTTGATGATGAGAATAATTTTTAAGAATAATTTTTTCCATCTTCCTCACCAATGCATTCTACAGGTTAGATGGTATTTATTGTGCTGTGGATTTGTGATAAATGGTAATTTCAATGGCCATCATACTGCCAGTAGACGTCTGCCCTTTGATACCAATTTATGGTTAGGTTATTAGTCTGACAGTCTGAGATTAAGGATCTGTATATGGGTAAAGAATGGTAGGAGGTTGCATCAGACTAATCAGATATTTAGTTATCTAGTTAACTATTCTAAACTTAAACTCAAATTGACATGCAAGAACCACTATTTAGTCAAAGCGCAGTGTTGCAGATGTTTCTAGAACATAGAACAAGTTGTGTGTGTCCTGTTCTGCCATTTGTCCATTCTATTTTTTTGATTTGTAAGATGTTAAAGCCATAATTCTTGAAGGCACACTGGAGAGTAAAAACATAATTCTTCATGTTAAAGTAATAATTGTTTCAGTTTTTTCATGAAGGGACATGGCTTTTTTAAATACACTACACTTTGTAGTGACAGTAGCCTACAAATATGAAAATGATGACTGGATGTATCTGTGTGCAGTATTTAGTGAGTTGCTGGGTAGGTTCTGATTGAGTTCATTAAACAACAAAGTACCTCACAGCATTCTGTGTCAAGACCTTTGACTGATGCTAATGTTGTAAGTCAAATAAATTGACCATATCATTAACAATGTATCTTGGCACAGACACTCAAAGTCATTTTATGTATCAAAAACCAGTGCATGTAAAATATTTGATTTTGTTGAATTGATGATTATTGGTAGACTAGATTGGTAGCTAATTGTCCATCTACTGGCTACAGTAAACTTACTCAGTTGTGCTCATTCAATTTGTAAAATATTGGTAATGTTTATTGTAGAAAACTTTTCTTGTATTTGGGGATAGTGGTCAGGTGAAGCATTTTTTTTTAAATTACACTATTGATTGTAATTAGTGCCTTTATATAGATAGTCATTGAGTTCCTTAGGTGAGACCCCTAAACATTTCATCCAGGGCTTCACTGACTTTGCTGGATACTGAGTCATGGGGAAAGCAAATAACTGTCAACGGAACTGCGAGAAAAGGCAGTTGAACTTTATAAATCAGAAAGAGTAAGCAGATATAGAAAAAGATGAAAATGCCAATCAGCAGTGTTCAAACTCTGATAAAGAAGTGTAAAATGAAGTGTTCTGTTGATACCAAGCTAGTCAGGTAGGCCAACAGATTTAAGCCCTAACTGCCAGGGGGAAAAAATTGGATGCAAAAAGAAACCCACAAGCAACTTCTGAAATACAGGCTTCTCTAAAAACAAGTGCTGTGTTCAGTTACAAGATACACAATAATGGGCTACATAGTTGAGTTGCCACAAAAAAAGCCGTTACTGTGCCAACACCACAACAGCCCACTTACGGTATGCCAAACAGCACCTAAACGAGCTTCAAAACATCTGGAACAAAGTAATTTGGAGTGATGATATTAAAATTGAACTTTATGGTCATAATAAATAAATGCTGTGTTTGGAGAGGAGTCAACAAGGCTTATGGAGGTGGAATTCTGATGTTTCGTGGATCTGTAAACTACAGCGCCACAGGTCATTTAGTCAAAATTGATGGTAATGCAAATTGTTTAAGGGCAAATTGTTTAAGGGCAATTTGCATTCATCAGCCTGGAAGCTGTGCATGGGATGCACTTGGACTTTTTTAACATGACAATGATCCAAAACACAAAGCTAGGTCAACCCTTCAGTGGCTAAAGCACAAAAAAAGGTCACGGTTCTGGAATGGCCACCACAGTCTCTGTGTCATTGAGCCACTTTGGAGAGATCTCAAACATGCAGTTCATGTAATACATCCCAAGAACTCAGGGACATGGAGGCTTTTTGCCAAGAAGAAGGGGCAGCTTTACCACTTGACAGAATAAAGGGCCTCATTCACCACTATCACAAAAGTCTGCAAGCCATACTTTTTAAAGATTTATCTTTGGGCTTTTTGCCTTTAATTGGATAGGACAGTGAAGAGAGACAGGAGGCGAGCTGGAGAGAGATTGGGAGTGGGATCTGGAAATGACCATGAGTCAGACTCGAACCCTGGTCCCCGTGGGCGTTCAGGCCCATCCATGGTACAGGGCTACTGCTTGCGCCACAGCTTCCCCCTGCAAGCCATCATTGATGATAAAGGTGGCCTTACAATGTATTTCAAACTAAGGGAATTCAAACTCTTGATATGGTACACATCTTACAAATTCTTCAAGGCTATGTAAAACTGAAGGTATTTGTTTGAATCCTGAGGCTGTGTCATGCCAAGGAGGCATTTATGTGAAAGAGTAAGGTCACCCCTGTTAAACCCCTGTTTATGTCTGCATAATTAGGTTTAAGCTGTCATTTTGGCAGAGAAGACAGTGACAGTGAGCTGTCTACTGTAAACACTGTACAGGGGATCTTCTGAGGACCGGAATAGTCTTTGCTTGATGTCCATCCTTCCATGATGCGTTCACTGCTCTCTGAAGGGGAACTCAGTGCAGCATTGCAGTTGAGATCCAGCTGCAGTTGATGCTTCTTTTCCCAGAGCTTTTGGTTCTGGTTCTGACTTCACAGATCATTTATAAATGAATCTGCAAGTGTCAATGTTTAATAAAGAGTGTGAAGTTCTTGCCATCCTGGTTCTGGTGTATTTGTGTATGGAGGGGCGATGAGGCTAGTTGTTGCGGCTATTCATGAGTTGTATAGACTCAGAGTACAAGTGTGTTTCTTCTTTGGCTCTTCTTAGCAGGTCATACAGGATGGTTAAGTTGAAATGAAACATTCAGAAGCTGCCTGATATGTATGTCGAGTCTTGCTCTTTTCCTCTTACTTGCAGTGCTTTAGAAATCTTCTGCCAAGACCACCTCATGTTTCTCCCTCCCTCCTCTCAGGCCAAATACACAGACTTAAACAACAGGAAGATCCAGTCTAGTTTTGTATTCTGTACTGCTTAGTCAGCATATATTTTCATCTTGTTGGTATAATGAGACATGGCTGTGGTAACAGGGGACCAACCTCATCTGTCTGGAAGAAGGCTTTAGATAATGAGAAAGTACACAGTGCCAAGTCATATTAGAGTGCACGTCTTTATTGAAAAGTGTTTGCCAACACTTGCTTAAATTCATATGCTACCTTACCTCAGATGAGTTGTGATTAAGTGTGTATTCTGAAAAGACTTGTCCGTTTTAACCGTTAAGGGGAAATACCAAAGGTATGAAATTAGCAATTTTAGCCTGGCTAAGAAGCGGATGTTGAGCATCACTTCAGTGAGGCTTGGACATTTCTCCCCAAAACAATGATCATGAAGATCGCTCTCAGCCACGTCTGTGCTGTTAGTCCCGGCATGTCCACTTTAGCCAGGTCCCATCTGTTTTTTGGCTGGAGTACAAGTTTTTTTCCTCTGGTCTTGCTGACAAGATAAGAGTAATGATCTAACAACATTCAGTCCCTTGGCCAGCAGTTCATGCTGCATGACTGACAGCTAGCTATCACTATGATCCAGCCCATTGGGCTATGACAGCCCATTCCACAAGGAATTCAATTTGAGACGGGTTGTCAATAACAATGCAAAAGAGATTACAACATTTTTTTTTTTTTTTTTTGAGGAAAGATGGTTCGGAGGAAGGGAAGCTGATAAATCAAACCCTCTGGACTGCAAGTCTGGAGTGTCAGATAATCCTCAGGTTATGCGCTTCTTTTATCCCCTTCCTACTCTCTGCTAATAGGAGTGCTGCACTGCGCTGCATTTGGAAATCACTTGCAAAGTTTGAAAGTGTCAAAGCAGCCTTCACCTCATATTGCTGCAGCAGTTGGTGGTTGGTTGAAACAGTGGAGTCGACCGAATGAATCTCCGTCTTGAATATTTTAGTGGGGGCTTGTGCGGGGGGCTGGGGCGGACGTGGGGGGAGAGGGGGGTGACTCCTCTGGTGCCTGGAACTTCAAACGGCGGTCGGCTTCCCCATCTGTCTACTGCATGAACACATTTACATTTCCTACCCGCAAGGGATACAGTAGACCAAGTTTGCTGTAACTGGATTTGAATATCATTTCGCCAAGGTTAATAGCCATTTCTGTTGCTCATAAGAGGTGTTTAGAATTTTTCAATAATTTAGAAGGCCCGCGATCATTCCGAATATTTTGGCAGGCTCCAGTGCAGTGCAACTAACCCTACAGGGACTCTGGCATTAGAAAGTATGTTTTCCAGGGTGATGAGAGCGATGTTTAGGCACACTCTGAAGATGCTCTGTCAAGGTCATCTCAGCACAATTAAACAGTGAGAAAAGGAATGTGGTAAGTAAACTCGATTAGGCACATCTTCCACTGGGTGATCCATGGAAGCAACAGCTGCTCTACAGCTTTCCAGCTCCTATGTTACTCAGTATAGTGCAGTTGTTTTTTTCCAGCAGGCCTGCTCGGACAGCTGTGCAGCATTAGCCATGCGTGTACAAAGCATAGTTTTCACACTCCAAGTCTATTTTTGTCACTTGACAGAAACAGTATGCCTTTACATTCTGTGAAGTGTAATTGCTTGTGTGCCGCCTCCGTTTCGAGTCACAACGGATGGGAAAACAGCAATAGCAGTCAGGTCACAGCTCGTCATCTGTGTATCGGTGCTTGAGCCTACAAGAGCCTTTACATGGCCAGATATTATACAACATCTGTAAGGATTGGATTCTCTTCCCCATGTGCTTCCTTGAGCAGGGTTTGGTTTATTTCTGGGCCTTAGCACCTCCTTGTCACTCATCAATCCCATTTGAATCCCACAAAATCGTCTCCTAATGATGTTCCTCGTTAAGTATGCTAATTGCTCAAATAGTAATCCGAGGAGAGCTGCTTTGCTTTGAGACCCTCCCTGGCGCTGTTAGATTAGGCCAAGCTCTGACTTCTCAATGAGGCAGATCGCAGTGATCTAAATCCTGCAGTACCTGCACATCTTTTGCCTGCCTGTTGTACCAGTAGAGATGTTGCATTAATATTATATGACCTTGTTACTTGTGAACCAAGGACAAACATTTATCAGAGTGTTGAAGGAGAGTAAATTGTAGCAGACGATGTGGGAAGAGCTCTACTGTGCTTTGCAATGAAGAGGGAAATGTAGGAGCTAATTGGCAGGGACATCATGATTTTTTCGCTCCCTAGTGATGTCATCCTGCTAGTTGCTAGTTGTAGAGATTCCATGTACCAAATTCAAACTTTCTGCATGTTTTGGTTGAAAGATGTTTTAAGCATTTCAAACAGTTACGCCTTTAATAGTGTTGCCTCTCTGGCTCTGTCTCAATGAGACCATTTTAGTCATATTTCAAGAAGAAAGACTCCAGGGTAACAGATAAATATTTGCTATAAAATTATGGAATCCTGCATTTGTATGTTTTGATGTTATTAAATCTGTAAATCATTATAAACAGATAGATGATTAACTGGCACTCGCAGTAAAACAAAGTTGTGAAATAGGAATTGCACCTTTTCAGATTACACACACATGAGGACTGAACCAATCAATTATGCACAATCACCCACATGAAAATACATTAATTTCTTTAATTTTCGAAGAAAAATGTCTGGTAAGGATCATTCCTGTTAATTAACTTGGAGGCCATTCAGAGTTGCTAATTAATGAGAGCTGTTTCAAAGGTTCAGGGCTTAGCTGAGATGCTGGTAATGAGGATTCTATCCCCAGAGATGCATTAAACTGCTACTGTATAGAATTGATCCAGGCCACTTGACAGATTTTCTTTAAGAGCCATTCTAATCCGTAATAACTTGTCAAATACAAAATAGTAGGAGCCACGTTCTGTGGACCACAGCTATGCAGAATGAAAAGTTTCGCTGATTATATCGTTTTTTCAAAGATTGTGTGTTTGTGTGCGCACGCATGTGTGCTGATGCAGCTGATCATTAGAATTAGTGAAAGTCTTAAAAAAGTTAAACAAAAGTATGCAGACTTCATTTTTGCCCTAATGCTTAACTTCTTTAGTGCTTGCTCGTGAGCGACTTTTTAAGAATGGTTTCTCAATGATTGGAATGTCAAATAATAATGTTAAAATGCAAATGGTAAATTTGAATGTAAAAAGGAGACCAGAGCAAGATAATAAATAAAAATGGTAGAATGTGGAGGTGGACAAAAAGGTAAGTCAAAGTAAGGTAGTAATAAAAGTAAGATAAATGGCAATAAAATGCAAAAAAGACTTTGAGGTGGGATTTGACAAAAGTGACACAAAAGTGGACAACAAATTAATTGAACTGCTGTTCCAGAGACTACAGATACTATAACCATAGATACTATAACCAAGCAGTGCAACAGCCAAGAGCCCTCTTGTGTACTTATGGTAACCTTTGGAAGGACAAGAAAACTGAACTCAAAAAAGAACTTTGAGGAAAATCACAGCTGAAGAGTTCCGTGAGTAGGTCTAAGACCCAAGTTGGCGGTCTAGTGACATAATACTAGAGTCTCCATACTGCTAATGTGCTTTCTTCAAACCTCTGGGAAGTCCTTGAGAGGTTTCATCACTTCAAACCTCTTCCTTGGAAAAGCTCCCTATTGAACATCCGTAAGCCCCCACTTCCGATTCCCAAAGAAAGACTTTAGCAGGTCAATACAGATTTGTAAATAACCTCTCTTGAATATGAAAAAGGTTTTTCCCTAGGGTGGAGAGGCATAAGCTTTTTTATCCTCTACCTCACAAGGACTCTTAGGAGTCGATGCTCTATTGACATATTGAGTTTTCCTCTCGCTGCCGTTTTAATGGAGATGCTTTATTTCAACCTCTGAGACAGGCTAATGATTATAGCCACCTCATATTAGCATGAAGTACTATACATTAGGGAGGCCATTTCCATACTTTTTTCCTTACTCACAAATCCTACAAATACACAGCAACCATGTCATTTGTGTAGCAGATGTTGATTTTCCGTTTGTACGAGGTGCAGATGTTGACGCTAGTAGGAGTTGCAAATGCAAAGGCACAAAAACAACTGGTGGCACTACAGTATGAAGCTAAAGCAGAGTTTAGAGTTTGACTTTTCTTTGGTTCTTCAGGTCAGCCTTTTACACTGCAGCATTTTTTCATACGCTGCAGGTCTCTTTTTCTATGTCAGTATTTTTCAGTGTTAATTAACTGTCTCTGTTTTGGTGTGGAAGGGGAGGAGTTTGATGGGATGGGCTAGAAATCCGTGTTTTGCATAGATCCATTGGTTAACGCATCTTTGAACAAGGGGCGTGGCTGGGTGTATGGGGAAAAGAAGATAAAATCCCACAGAAGCCATAGCCTAGCTACACTGGACACTTTGAGGATGGATTAGAGCCCCGACATAAATGGATTAGTTATGGATGTTGCTTGCTAGCTAAGTACTTGCTAAGATGGGTAATGTTAGTTTGTTTACAAGTGGCAACAGTTCCTAAGGATAGAAAAGTCACGCTTGTAACCCATAGTGCCATAGACGTTGGATCAAACTGTTGAGGACGGTAAAAATACTTCTAAATACCCCGGTAGACCGTAATACTGTGATACAGCCCAAGTTTGTATGTTCACACTCAAAATGACTACTTGAGGGGACGTTCATGTGCAACTTCCAAATGGGAAACTCTTTCAGAGGCCTGCACTTCTGCAGGAGTACCGTATGTCCAGCGTGGGACTAATTTGGAATGCGGAGTGCGGGTGCGGATGGGGGTGGGAAGAAACTGAAGTGTGCATGAGCGGGAGAAAGACATGACTCACAGGAGTCCCGCAAAAGTGTATAAAATTACATAAAAAGTATATTTTTTGTTCTTAAACTACAGAATTGTAGAAATGTTATTAATATTTGCAGGAGAGCAGCAAAAAATAACCCATGCTTTACATTAACAGGATTGGTGTTTTTTTATGCACAGCACAAATTTATGAGAGTGAGCATGAGCTGAAAAATCTGAAAAATCCATCATGTGTAAATGTCCACCTGCGAGATTTTACAGGCCTGAGCGGGACAAAATATTACATAGATTGGTGGGAGCGGGACAGGATCTATACAGGAGAGCTGAAAAATCCATCCCTCACAGACCTCTAACTAGTATTTTCCATAATTCCAATAACATGTGAAGGCATGCCTTTCTAACAAGTTAAGGGAGTCATTAAACCGCATGACACATTTTTTTTCTTGCGGTAGTCACTCTGCTTCGATTTTTTTAGATCTACTTTGTGAGTGACAGATTAGATTAATAACAGCATTGGCAATGACACACACTTCGTTAGCCACACTCTGGCTCAGTCGAGCAGTCTTGTCGAGACTGTTTATTGGTTGGCTGAGTGTGGGGAGCCAGGCTTTGACCTTCTCTTCAAATGGAGCACTTATTACCCCAATAAATCCCTAAGAATTAGTAGACGCCTCTCCATCAGTGTGTGGGAAGGAGCTTATGACATTGTGGTCCACTTACTGCAAAAGAAGAGAGCTAAGCACTGTGCTCGCTACAATCAAGAGCACCTCTCTTAAGCTTAACACTCAACCTTGAGCCTTACACAACACTTACAAACAACCCTCCTGGTTTATACCTATAGACTATGCATCTCTCCATGGTGTTAATGCATTCTGAAAGGAATTAAAGCCATAGCGTAGGCCTGTCATTTGCTGACTGGCGTATGTAAGTGAGGGCGCTGTAGATTGACTTTGCTGCATTGAGAGGGTGGTGTTATAACTTTGTCTGGGCCATGGGTGAAGCACCTCTGCCATCTGCTCCCTCAGTGCAGAATGGGATGCGAGTGCTTCCTCAACTTTCCACTGCCCTTGTCTTGGCAAGCAAAAAGTCACATCCCACTGTGAGCGTTGGGCCATGACACGTTTTATGAAATTACTATTCATGGTTTTATTCCTGAGTTGAGATGGGTGGATATCATCTTGTTTCTTTCTCCAGGTTGATGTGTTGATGTGAATCTGTTTGCAATCTGTGTATGTTGTAGGGTACTTCACTAATAAACTATTTATTAACCCATTTCTGCCTAAAACGCCTGCTAAAAACGCCTGTTAAATCCTATGCTATTCTATGAGAAAGTACCTCATTTCCTGAGGGTTTTCTGAGAAAACAGTAAGAATTGTCAACGTCTACAAAAACCTTAATATCTAAGCCTCTGTAGCACTTAGAAACATGAAATAAGAAGCATTGTGAAGGTAAGAACTGCAGGTTTTATTAAAACCTGCTCCCTGAGCACACAAACAACAATAACATTTGTAAAAAACTCTCAAACACACAAAAACAATATAAATCAATGATATAAAATACAATAAATACAATTTTCAAGTATGCAAACATTATGAGGGAGGGGAAGAGGGGGAGGGAGGGGGAAAGAGAAATGGGGAGGGAGGAGAGGAGAGTGATGGAGACATCCTGGGGTGGAGCTGGCCTCGCAGTTCACATGGAGCATGAAGCCATGGCGGGGTCAACGTTATCCTGGAGATGGAGATATCTGTAAAAACGTATGGCAAAGCATTCAATCATTGTATTATTATGAGACCCACCCTCTCAGCTGGTGCTAAGACAATGGCCTACTAGACTGTCTATAGGGTAATAGGTGTTCATATGCCAATTGTTCAGGTCTCTTTGAGGCACAGACAGGGAGTACACATTCAAGTTGGATACACAATAAAGCTACACTAACAGAATAGTATATTTCCAGTTCCATCAATGTTATTTATAGTATTTATATTTATTCATAATTGTATTACTATTCATTATGATGTATTATGCTATACAGTTCTCCACGTTATTTTTCTTATCTAAAATCTTTGGACAAAAACGTCTGCTAAATGTAAATGCTATTTATTCATTATGCCATTATTGTATCTATAACTAACATTATTGCATGTATATATTATCAACCATCATCACCATTAGTAATCGCTATAGCACCACTATCATTACTGCCCATTCCGTTTTCTAAGAGAAGAGAACTCGGAAGATCGCACAAGAAAACAAAACATAAATAATTACCTCCAGATCATTGCCGGTTGTCCAGTCCACCTGGAATCCCTCCTCCTCTCCTTCCGTGCCCACAAAATCCCACTCCTGTGCCGTATCTAATGGATCCTCTGACACAAAGTTATTATCCTTCTCCCTCTCAGACTCAAATCCTTCAAAATCTATGTCGAAATCACTGACATCGCTATCAAAATACTCCATGTTCACTGCTACTTCTTCACTGCTACTTCTCGCTAGCCAGCATGGTATCACTGAAAACAAGCACAGAATATCGCGTGGCTATCTGATTGATTGACGTGATTTTCAGCCAACCAAAGTTCATTTTGGTGGTCATCTGATCTTTAGCAAAGCCTTAAGACCCATCCCATGTGTAATTTTAACCAACCAGAGTGAGTTATACGCTGCATTCGTCATGAAAACAACACGTGTACAAAATGCTGCGCTACGCAGCAACCGGCAGGAAAGCCTATGCTGCGCTACGCAGCAACCGGCAGGAAAGCCTATGCTGCGCTACGCAGCATCCGGCGCCAATGGGTTAAAAAACTATTCACCCACATTAATAGGCAGTATGGTGCAGTATGATAAAGCTACTGTACCACAGTACATGTGTGATGGGACTTGGCACGATCCTCATGTGCAGAGAAGCACTCCTCCTCATGCAATTTGGAGTCATGCCCCACAGGCAAAGCTGATAAATGTTTTTATGCTAGCAGTAATTATTATGGCTTATGTCTTACTTCCCCCCACACGTTTCTTGTAATCATCTTCAGTTTCATGTAGCTCAAGATCATTTGGCTTTGTTAACTGGTTTTTCTTTGTTGTGCGAGTTCAGTCAGATAATTGACTCTTAAGTGTCAAGTGATAATGGACAATATGAGGATTCAGTTTTTGAAGTGTGACAGCATTGACAATGCTGAGTAATCAGTGACGCTGGGTGTAGCCGAAGCATTGTGTGTAGTCAAAAAATTAATGAATTCAGAGATGGATACATGAAATGCCAAGACGTTCTTTTTGCTGTCATTTCCCTGCCACAGCTAAATGTCATGTCTGCAAGGAGCAGAGGAGTCTTGCGCAAAACATTTTGGTTTTGAGCCATCCATGGCCTCCTAAGCGTACCAGAATCTTTTTTTTTTATTATTCAGCTGTATATTTTAAGGATGAACTTCATTTTGCATATGCAAGAGCAGATACTCAATATGGTGTGTTCAAGACAGGGCGTTTCATATACCCCCGCACAGTCTGTCCTGTCGCTAATCTGAATGCATCATTTTGCCCCCGGGTCAGTTTGCCCGGATACAAGGCTGCCCTGGAAATGAGCGCTGTTTGCGGGATTGGCCCTTAGCGATGGTACGGTAATCAGTGTTGAAGGTTTCCCTGTTGTGTCCTATGCGAGACTGGCACAGTGTTCGCGAGAGAAAGAGAGAGAGCAAGTGAGTCTTGTGCGCACTCATGCATACCTGTGGAGGCCAACTCCTCCATTTCTAATTTCCTTCCAAGCAGGGGCTGAGTTATTGCTTTTTATGTTTTATGATTTCACTGCGAAAGAACATTCACTGTCTGTCGCTCTCTCCTATTGCCAGAATGTCTGGAAGCTTTTTGTCCTTGACAGGCTTTTCTCCCTCAGCTTATATTTTTCTCTTTCTCTCTAATTCAATTTCAAGTAGCTTTATAAGCATGGCTGCTTATGTACAGTGCTGCCAAACGCATAAACACATACGTGTGGATTCAAATTCTACAGACCAAATGAGCCAGATCAAACCGTAAATGGTGATACCACTCACTGTCTCTCAGGTCATGGCAGGGCAGGCTGTGATAAACTGGGCAGCCAGAGCAGCCAGAGGGTTTCTCTCTCTCTCTCTCTCTCTCTCTCTCTCTCTCTCGCTCAGCTGACTGTACTTTTTTGAGTAGCCCGCTAGGTGTGTGTGTGTGTGTGTTTGTGTGTGTGTGTGTGTGTGTGTGTGTGTGTGTGTGTGTGTGTGTGTGTGTGTGTGTGTGTATATTCATAGCTTGTACTATTTAGACTTTCTCCTGAGCACTGATGAAGATAATTACTGTGGAATGAGTGTCCCGAGGGACAGCTACTATCTGCCACACGTGGTGTCCTCCAGTCTTCGGGGACCTGCCCCATCCCTCTTCTCCAGGTGCTCCCTGGCCAAGCATTCCCTTCCCATAAACCAGTAACCTACAAATGCAAACTACTCTGGAGCATTGAGGAATTACGAGGTTGACCTCCTTAAAGACTCCCCCCCCCCCCCCCCCCCCTGAGGTGTTGAGTAATGTTTCAAATAGTTGTGTATATTGGCACGTTTTCCTCTGACTAAAATGGATACCACCATAAACAGATGACACTGGTGTTTATGGATTGCTACTGAGATTAAGCAGCTTTTACAGCTATATAAAAAATGGCAACACTGAATAAGATGTGGACACTGGTAGCAAGTCCGATGGAGTGAAACTTATGAATTTCCCTTGTAAAATTGATAACAGAAAAGCCACCAGGGGCAGAAAAATGGCTGATGTCTTTATGATGGAGGAGAATTGCACTGGTTTCAGTCCCAGCTACACTTACCTTCTGGTACCCCGTAGGTGTCGGCGGACAAAAATAAAGTGCTTTTCATATGTTGCCTCTGTTTTGCTGTGCCCCAAGGTAACTGACAGTGCCAGAAGGGACGCCAGCAGACCCATTTCTCACTCAGCATCTGCTATTTTAGGGGATTTCTCTCTCGCTCTCTCCCTCTGTCCTTCTTCCTTTCTCTCTTTGTTTCTCTCTACCTTCCTTTTTCTTCTGGCGACAGTAGGGTCTCCTCTGATTGGTTTAAAATGTGTCGTCAGCTCCCTCTCCAACCACTCTGCAGGTATTGGGAGGACTTAGTTAGGGTGTTATTAAGGGTGAGTTTCCACTTGACAGAAAGGAGCGAATCTGCGGAGCAGTATGTTTCTGTACTTGTCGGGTCACATTAACATCTTTCTCCCCATTTTGAAGGCCTCACGCTGTTAATTATCCACTCAGACTTGCTTAGGCTTTTTTTGTGTGCATAGTGGACATCTTTCAAAGTATTTTGGACCCAGTGCCTGTTGTTCGTCTTTATCAGTCTGTTCCCAGACTGCTGGGTTGTTTTGTTGTGTTCATTATCTTTTAATGAAAGTCCTTTTTTTGTTGTATTTATCGACATACCATTTTAATTGGTATGCAGTGATGCTCATCATGTTATCCTCTTCAGTAAACTTGTTTTTTTTCGCATACAGTCAAGGCCCTGGGGGTGAAACTTGACATGGACATTCACACTGTGAGTCAAATCGACGTACAGCCTCTTAGACCAGGCTTTGAAAGTGTGTGCATTCTATTCTTTTCGAGCCTTGCCACGAAAGTGGCAGTGAATTCATTACAATCAGGCTCAAGGCTTTTGTATCTAAAAAAACCCTGTCCTTCTGTACTCAACGAGGCCAGCGCTAAAAAGGGAGAGCGTTGTGGAGGCATCTCAATGACTGGTATAGTCTGGCACTTAATACGAAGATAAATGCTGCGTTTAGACTGCCGACGTATTAAGTGGGACGGCTGGACATTTTCAATAAGGCTAGGTGAGTGGAGCAGTTCATTTTATATGCCTTTGTGTGGCTGTTTTTAATACCTTGTGTCCCGCCACTGAACCCTTTACAAAGCTGTGAGCCTGATAATGAGAGCGAGCTGGCAGATGCGGACAACGAGCTTGCTGTGCCTCGTAGGCCTGGAAGGAAATAAAATGAGGCAACTCTGGCTCTGTCGACGCTTCTCTGATAAGCCCCAGTATTGTCTCCTTCAGGTAACAGAAGCAGGGGAGATGAGATCTTGTCTAAAAATAATGAACTTACCAAGAAAACAAAGGCATTCACAAGCTTTATTGGGAATGGGGCTTTACTGGGGACAACTGAACTTGATCAATTTACTTTTAGGTTTTACGTTCTCACTGTACTGAAGCTATGTCACCCATGCAAAAAATAAATCTTCCGGGGGCGTGTTCGATACGGACAAATAAAGGCCGGGCCCCGAATACAAGCCGGGGGTAAAATAAGGTACCGGTAGCCTATTTTACTGTAGCCTACCAGCATCAGTCCATCTGCACAAAGTAGACATCAAAATTTAATTGAATGCATTTCATAAATACATGTGCATGAAGGCACGTCTGGCAATTTGTTATTGTTTAGCCTAAATGCACCACGTATCGTAGCCTACTGTTGTTTATCTGTAACGTTTAAGTTGGCTTGGTTACTTGGAAACCAGCCTCGCCGAATGGATTTTCTCAGTCCGCGATAAGCATAATAGAGTGTCTAGAAAAAATATTAAAAACAGAGCTTTGGAAATCTTTTCCTCCGTGACTGACAGTGGAGACCATAACTTCGATGTTTATTGTTACGTTGACACTGCACATAAAGCGCTACGCGATGTGCAGGAAGTGTTGAACGCGTATGCAATGAATGATATTAGCCTACTGTAATTATGCCCATTACTTGATTTAAGTAATACAATTATATAACAGAAGAAAAGTAAGAAATAAAGGCCTGCCCCTAATACAAGCCTGCCTCAAATAAAGGACGGTGCGCTGAGCAGCCTAAGTAAATAAAAGCCCCGGCCACAATTTGAGGATTTACGGTAATTCACAATTTGGCTGTAATGTGAAAACTGAATCGGAATAATGGCATTGTCAGCCATATTGTCATGTAATCCCCCATACAGGTGTCCAGTTGTTGCAGAAATGACTAAAACACACGACAAGGACTTAACCAGGATCTCAATGTTTTTTTGCAGAGAGCTGCAAACCTAAACCTTGCCCATATGCTCATATTATGTCCCATAGGCGTCAGTGTAGGCTACTGGCTAACACAGTAACTGACTTTTAATTGATAGACTACAGTGGACATTGACACTTCATGGACTACAGTGTACTGACTCTTGACAAACCATTCTTTTTTTTTTTTTTAAATGTAACATTCAAATGTTCTTTAAGCATATTCTATGCAGATTTATCAGACCATGTAGCTTCCCCTTTTTTGAAAGATAGGTTGTCAAAAACGTGAAGGGCTTAGTCTAATTTGGGCCCCACCACAACTTTTCTCTTCCAGCGGAGTCAAACGCTCTGGATCTACTTTTGTTGACTTGTTGAATAGTTGTGAGGTTTGCGGAGGGTCTGTAAGAGTGTGTCTGTATTGTTGAATGAAATGGGTGGGTGGGTGGGTGCGGGTTGTGTGCTACACCAGTGCTCTCTTGCTCATGCGAGGAGAGACGGCGTTCGCCACGTCTTCCCCACTCATGAATGATGGAGATGCAGGAAGCTTCATTTAAATGTCACGCCATGGCCTTGTCAGGCCCTCTACAACCACCATGTCAAATGGCATTTTTTAAAGTGCCCCTTAGTCATTCCTCCTCCTGTCAAAATCCATTTTTTAAAAGACTCCCAAAGAAAGGTTCCTTGCTTGATCTGCTCCGTAGACTTTGTTGTAATTGAAGAACATTGAATTATTTATCAGCTGTGCTTGTAGTTGGATTTTTTGTGGTGGGGGATGATGCTCACAGGAGCCATTAGAAACACAGACACTAGAGCAGGGAAGAAATTATTTTATATTACTCAAATAACCTGAAGTCCTTTTGATGCATGATTTCATCTGCTGTTCTTTCCGAGCCCGTGAGTTTGTTATGTAACTCCTCTGATGCAGGAATACGGTTCACTGTCAACTTGACACTAAGTGTTTCTACAACAGCTGCATGGTTTTGCCAAGGGAATGTATTGTCACAGATCATTAAGAAACCATGGCTATGGAGGGGTTTCTTCCTCTAAAAAACGTCCTGAACCTTTGCAACGCTGAAAACTCCAATGTAAGGGCTTTTGTTGCTTGGGCCAATGCTAACGTCAGGAATCCGGGGGAGAAAGCCTCTGTATTTGCATGTTAGCTTCTTACCACAGAGCCAAGAATGATTAAATTAGGGGGGTCTGAAGGACAGCCTGAGGCTTATTTTTAATTCCACGTCCTTTTCTCACTTTTAGTAAAATGGCTTTGTTCTCCCTCATGAAGTTGGCTTTGTTGTTCCACACCATTGGGATAATGGGGGCCCCCCTGACGGAACAAAAGGAAAAATGAACCTTAGTGCCGTGCATTTCATATTGGGGCCGATGTCTTTTTAATCACAACAGCAGCTGGAGTCAGCGCTAGGCTGGTTTGCTGAGCAAACAGATTGGGCCTCGATGACACCTGTCTGCCCCTGTCTGTATTCTCAGAGGGTATTGAAAGACAAAGATGAGAGAGGCTTGGGGGGGCGGGGGGGGGGGGGGGGGGGGGGGCACTGTGTGCCAAGATGGGTGGTTCAGAAGTTCAACTTTATAAAGCCTGCTTCACTTCATACACCACCATGTCCTGTGTTTGAAGCCCACCCTCAGTTTATATCAAGCACTAAAGAGCACTGTTTGCAGTGTGGCAAATTTAGTAGATGTAGCAAGTTTATGTGATGTCCTCACCAGAGGGGACAACTTATTGCCATGCCAGTGAATATAAAAAGTATTGAATTGCATTCTGTGGTTTATTAATAAATCCGTAACACTGTGATCAGTGTAAATGAGCTGTGAACTTGCAGTCCTGTAGTTGCAGCCATGAACTTCTTGTTGTTGTTGTTGCTGTTAAACTTCCATTTTCCATGCAGTTGACACACTTCACAGCACTTTTCAGTAACCAGAACACAGTTGTTTCACTTAATTTAAACTAATTTTAGTTTACGTTCTGCTGTGCTACGTCTTTTGCCATTCACAAGTAACCAGTTCACCAACAGCAATGCCGGCACTTGATTATAAAAGGCTGCTCATTAATGGAAGCAATTTACAGCTTGTTTTTGAGGTGCAGGGAATCGTGTAGGCTATTACTGAGGTACGAAACGCGGCAGAGCCAACCGGTGTTGTTCTGAGCTCCTGTCTCCCTGTCTCATCCAGGTTCAGAGCTTCACACAGGAAAGATGAATCAATGAAATTCCCCCTGCAGCCATCGTCTAATCAATAATCACAGAAGTTTAGTTCCAGTCTGCCATTTTACAGCAGTTCCATTGACCTCATGCTGGCTACAGTTTAATGTCTGGCAGGTTTAATGTACAGACGCTGGCTCTGAGCACCTCTGTGAACCATTAACGTGAAGGGCAAAGAAATTAAGAATAAAAAAGAAGGTCAGTGTTTGAAGTGCCGTGCAGCTGTGATGGGACACATCACTTTTAGTGTGTTTAATGAAAGTCACTTTCGTTCGTTGCCATTAATTCCCGATCTCCTGTCTCAATTAAATGCTCAAACAGTCCTGTTTGATGGTTATAGCATATGTATCCCTCGCTGTCTTTGTGTCTTTGTTCCTGTGGCTCTCTTCTCTGTCTTTCTCTTTGTCCCTCTCTTTAGGCTAATTCTCATTCTTGTTCTCCCTCTGCAGTTGGCGCGAGTGAGCTCCAGGCGATGGCTGAATTTGCAGGAATACCAGAGCAAGAAGCTGATGCAGGAGAGCGGGGTAACGGTGCAGCGCTTCTTCGTGGCGGACACTGCCCCTGCAGCCCTGGAGGCCGCCAAGAGGCTAAGTGAGTAGCGCCTGCGTGTTAGCAGCCCTGGGTTTGACTGGTGAGGGCCCTGTGTGTGCCATTGAGTCGGTGTTGCGGCCAACAACAACAGCTGATGTGTTCTAACAGTCAGCACGTGGGCCTCTTTGTTGGGGTTTCTGTGTGTGCTGAAGGGTGCCCATGTTCAGAGGTAGTCAGAGATTTTTGATGTTGGTCATTTATGGCATCAATCATCTTACTCATTTCCTTTTTTCTTTCTCTCTCTCTCTCTCTCTCTCTCTCTCTCTCTCTCTCTCTCAAAATCTCTCTTTCTTTGTTGCCATCTCGCTGTTTTGGTCTCCCACAGTAATACCCCCTCAATGACACATCCACACAAACTTTCACACCCCTCTGAATGTTTAATTCATACAATTCACTCCAGTGTCTCTCACTCTCTCTCTCTTTCTCTCTCTCTCTCTCTTTCTCTCTCTCTCTCTCTCTCTCTCTCTCTCTCCATGCTAACCTTTTGCTTTCTGAGAAATGTGCCACCTTTCTCAAGGAACCTGGTGCGAGCCTTGCCTGCGATGTGTCTTGGTCTATCTCCAGTGTTAACAGCGGCGGCCGTCGCCCGATGCAGTGCCAAGATAATCACACCATGGCACCCCCACTTGCACTCCCCTTCACTCAGAGAAGAGGGGCTGAGCATGGGGTGCTGGTGGAGGAGAGGGAGGGCGGGAGGTGTGTGTGTGTAAGTGGTGTGGTGTGGTGTGTGTGTGTGTGGTGTAGCCTGGAGCTGGTCCAGATGCTGGGGCTTCCCTGTGCCCATCCTTGGCTGCTGTAATCTCAAGCTTATCTCTCACTACACAATGGGCCCACACCACTGGCCTCTTGTGCTCCCGCTGAATGCTGTAATTCGCTGTGGGCCTTGTGTCTGTCTGTGTGTGTGTGTGTGTGTGTAACTGTGAGTGTGTTTCTGTGTGTGTGTGAAACTGTGAGTGTGTTTCTGTGTGTGTGTGTAACTGTGAGTGTGTTTCTGTGTGTGTGTGAAACTGTGAGTGTGTGTGCATGTCTGTCTCTCGCTTAAACAGCTTCACAGACTCAAAGCTGCCATTGATGGTTCATTTGTTCTTAGATTCGAGTGCATGGAGGTGTGTGCATGTGAGCATTGAGGGGTAGGTAAGTGTTAGTGAGTGAGTGTGTGTGTGTGTGTGTCTGTTTGCCTGCACAGCTATTTCCATTCTTGCACAATTGGGCATATTTGCCCAGACTCGTGTGCGAGACTAGGGCCATTTGAAGCCGTGCGGTGGCATGGCTCTGATTTCCCCCACCATTTATTTGTGCTGCGATAGCCCTTGGTTCTGTGGGGAACCAGGCCTGCCTGTGTCTGCGCCGAGGCTTACGGGCAAAGCCAGTCTCTGACATCCTCTCTGGAGAGACAGGCATAGCGAGAGCCCTGGGTAGCCTGGGCCTGATGGGGGATTTGAGGTGACCAAGCATGACCCAAATGGATTTCTGTGCGACGCTGATACGGCTGTGAGCCTTGCCTCTCCGGAACAGCATTCTCTCCATTGGGCTTACCTAGCCATGAAGCAGTGAATGTGACAGCTCAATTGGTGTGCCGTAGTATCTCACCCCATACACACACTCACACTCTCACTCTCACACACACACACACACACACACACACACACACACACACACACATACATACATAAAGGCACAACAAAACACTGGATGCTGCAGTGGTGAGATATCCCTGTGGTGACATTGATTGATAGTGGCAGGTATGGATTCTCCCAAAACAGTGTGTTGTATCTTAAGGCATCACATACAGTTTTAGGATTTGGTTTCCCACACCTTACATACGTAGCTGAGGTCAAATTGCTGTAACGGATCATATTCATGACACAGATGTAAGCATGACGCCCTGCCTACAGTCAGATTGGACAAATTAATGAAAAAGACTGCATCCTTTTCTCTCTCTCTCTCTCTCTCTCTCTCTCTCTCTCTCACACTTCTCACACTTCTCTCGCTACATCCAGCACCTGTCCAGGCTGGCATCCATGTGCCTCAGTGCCAGACAGTGACGTTGAGGGGGTGTTGCTCATTTTAACACTCCCAAAAAAAACCTCCCCTGCGCTCAGTGAGGCTAGCCTGATGCTGGCCTCATCAGTCACCTCGCACATAGAGAGTGCACGAAAAAGAAAGAGAAAGTGTATGTATATTGTGTGAGTGTGTGAGAGATTATACAGCCGGTGCCTGTGCGTGCTACTGCTGCCGCTAGCACGGGAGAACAATACGAGGGGCTCACATATACCGTGTCCGCGTGCTGATTGGAAGATGGAGTGCGAAACTTCCTCGCCGTGTGTGCCACAGGGCATCATAAATCAGCGCGTGGCAGCCATTCTACATCTCAAAGCTCTCCGCACCGCACCGCGCCGTAAACATACACTTTGCAAATGAACGAAGGGAAAGCAGGAGGAGAAAAAAAAAGAGAAAAAAGGGCAGGGAAACCCATCAAGATGAAATGACTTGCAGAAAAGTGGTTTCAGTCTTTTTGACAAAGGTGCTGAGGAGCGAAGAAAGTGCTTGGGTGAAAAAACACCTTATCAGAAATTCAGAAATGTTTTTTCTTTCAAGAGGCGCCCTTCCCCAAGCCAAGGTGTGATCTCAAACACTATATTTGTATGCTGACTTTGAATGTAAACCCTTATGGTAGCTTGACATCTTTAGAGATGAAAGCAGGACATGGAATGAATATAAATGATCATGGTCTCTGCCTCATCCTGTTCCAAAGACACACACACACACACACACACACACACACACACACACACACACACACACGACAGACAGACAGACATGTGCTTGCCTAAATGTTCTCCCATCTACTATATGGCTGTAATTGTCTTGTCTGCTTTGTATAGCATATCCCTACTGACAGACGTATCTGATGACCTAATCTTGATGGATTTCATTCACAATATTCCAAGTTTCCAAGCACCCAAGTCAGTCTTCATCTGCCAGGGTGTTTTTCTCCGTGCGGGGATTGAAGAGCCGTAGATCGTAAAACATTCTTGGGGACTGTTATCTTTTCCACCTTTAGTGCTCTTGATGGATGTATGCACCACACAGGCTGTACACATGCTCTGAGCTACTCTAATTGAAATCATAGGGTCTCATCATATGGTGTCCATATCATCTAGGCCCTAATGGACGCTTTGTCCTTCCCAGTGATGGATGTGTTTACCACACTGCATCAGATGTTGCAATATTTACTTTCCATAGTTAATATTCAATAGCATTCACAAACATTAACGCATTATGTTATGGTGTGTTAGGATGAATTAAGATTATTGAGAAATGGCAGAAAGTCTTGGGCTCTGTTTTGCTTCCAGTTTTCTGAAGTTTGGACGGTAAGCTTTGCTGTTTGTCCTTTCTAGTTTCTGCATTCACTTTCCCCTGCTCACAATCTCATTACTCCCCCGCTCTCCACCTCCTCACAAATGTTAATGGTTATTCAGGAGCTTCCTCCCCCCCCCCTCTGTAAACAGAAAGACAGGCTCCACAATTAGCTAGAGAGAGTGATCATGTTAATTCATTCCACTGCGAAATGAATATTCAAAGCAAACAGTCCTGTTTAATGCATGACAGTCAAGTCTCCTGTGTGCTTATTAGGGGGAACTGGTAGTTTGGTACGTCAAAACACAGCATGATCTTTAAACACTTGTGGCCTCAGCAATCATAGGTGGTGGCAGGTGTGGAGACCTCACTTATCACATGGCAGATACTGACTTGTACTTAGATTTCCAAACGTTTTTTTTTTTAGTCTGTTAATTGCTGATGACGTGTCACAAAATCAATTTTGGTTTGCTAAACTTTAAGATTATTTTGAATGTGGTAAATGTAATATAATTTATTTATTGTAATATATATAATGTGCTGAACCCCCTTCAAGGCATGAATTCCAAAGTACAGTTGATTTATATGTTTAGAATCTTAAAAAGAGCCAATAACACAACAGAGGTCTCTTGCCTGTTTACTCACGATTTTGGCTAACATCTTTCAATTATAGAATTTACTTACGGTTAAGCAATTCACAGTGTTGTGGATGCACACTTAGGAAAAAAACGAAATGTGAAATGAAGATTGTGTGAGGAAATAAATGTTGAAATCATTTAGTCTAATTGAAATTAAATTGGAAGGCCTGGATTGGCTCCTCTGTGTACCAGAAAATTAGCACACAAATTAAATTCAGTTTGAATGATTTACTCATTTTTATTTATTTATTTATACCCTTCAGATAACAGTATGCTTTGTCTCAAGGTGATTTAGAGAGCCTAAGGCTGAATCCCCCATACTTGTTGACCGAAAAGAAACCTTCAACCAAATCATACATTACACAAATCTCAATAACAGCATAGGGTAATGTGCCAGGCAAGGTCATTAAGAAACAAACCGCATTCAGTTCAGTTCTAGGTATGTTTTTCATGAAGCGCTCAAGCTCTCTATTCTGAAGGATATCCCTTTATTCTTCAGTGAGAGACTTTCAGAAAAGATAAACCTATGGAGGCCTCTGATGTACTAATGAAGAAAGAACCAACCTCTCAAGTATGCACTCTCTCACTAATGGATTGGCAGAAAAAGGTGGATGTGTGTTGGCACTAAGCCATCTCCAGAGTCTTACAAAGAATGAGAGGCTTGATTTTCTCCACCGTGTTCTTTTATTCTTGACCTGATGCACCCTCCGACCCAGCTAATTCATTAGCTGACGTCACCTGACCCACCTGCGGCTTTTTAAAAACACAGCCTTTCTCATTCTTTGTGAGACAATGAAGATGGCTTGGTACCAAAACGCGTCCGCCTTTCGATATGCACCCAATCAATTGGTAAGAATTAAGTGTATGCTTGACAGTGCGGTTCTTGTCTTCCTTATCAAAGTCGTTCTTAACTTGCACCCAAAAGACAATTTAATTGGAGTTGAGCGCGCCGGCTTCCTTGCTGGTTTCTGATTTACTGCATTGAGAATGTAATTATACATCTTGAATAGATTGTATATGGCCACTGTTAACATGGCCAAGATACACTGAAATGGATCAGAGCATTAACGAGTTGCCTATTTTGTAGTGATGGTAAAGTAATGCGAGGCAGGTGCGGATGATACTGTGTTTGTATGGGCCACCAGTACTTGCACCTCTTCTCCTCAAAGTATCACTCTCTCTCTTCCTCTCTCTCTCCCTCTCTCTCTCTCTCTTCCTTTCACCTCTCTCTGTTTTCCTCTCTCTCTCTTCCTCTCTCCCTCACTCTCTCCCTCTTCCTTTCTCTCCCTCTCTCTCTCTCCCTCTCTCTCTCTCTCTCTCTCTGTCGCTGAAGATCATCTGTAGCATACCATATGTTTTCTCTCTGGAAACGCCACTCCAGCGAGCCCCCACCATCTGGCTCGTCTTCCCTCTTCTCTCTGGAAGGCTTCCTCAGTCATGCGTGGCGTTTGTGTACCCCTGCCCCCGTGCCTGTTTGTGTTTAACATCTCTGTGCAAACGATGAACATGTTTCTCTTTCATATTTATTTATTCACCAGTGCTGCTCTGCTGTTGTTTCCCCCCCCTCCTGTATGTGTATATAGGGTTTGTTGTGTTGTGCTGTCCCTCGCCTATCTGCATGGCTAAGGAACACTGAGGCTTTGAGTGTTCCTCCCTGGCACATAGCTGGTGTTTGACAGCTGGATCTGAGGCTCTTCCTATGATGTGGGATAAAAGACTATTGAAGGATTCTTCAGCGTTTATGCAAATGTGTCCATTGGTGTCATGGAGTTTTCCCATCCAACTGTATCAGCCTGACTGCCAAACTGGTGTGTGTGCATTTGTTTATGTTTATGTGTGGCTGTCTATGTGTGTGCGTGTGTTTTAGTGTTAGTATGTAAGAGAGAGTTAGTCATAATGGGGTATGGGGTGTTTTTTTTTAAGCCTTCTTTTTCACACTTCCAAGTTAGCCATGTTTGCGTGTAGACATGTTTTCCTGTGTGTGCTTGCCTTGTGTTCTACACGGAAAAAGGACTGCTGTAATAAAGGAACATGCTGAGCCCTCGGATCACTAATAGAATCTCTAACAACACAGAGGGAAAACAACCCCGCCACACACAAAAAAAAGCCCACAATACAAAAATCAGCGAGTTTATGGATCATAAAGTGTAATTGTGTCTCTGATTTGTGTTGCAGTGGTAAACCAATTGAAATGGCTCTCAAATGATCCTGTAAATGCATTCGGAGAGGCACGAGCTCTGTTTCGGGGGACCTCACAAATCAAAATGCAATTTTGGCTTCCTGACGGCTGTGTGTGGGATTGATATTATGCGTGGCATATTACGGTTATTCACGTCGCAGACCCAGCTACCTCGCTGTTGAAGCCTTGGAGTTGTTCAGGCCCAGGGTATGATGCCATTATTTTGGCGATGTTGGCACTAAACTTAATGTTTTATTAGTGCTGTTGTATGGTCCATTGAGCAGTAAATTTGCAAGAAGGAACACAGTGGTATTTTTTTTTTTTTGCCGGTCCCTCTGCGAATTTCTCGCAGATTTGCCGTTGGGCTCATTGTTTTCTTCGGCACAGTCCTGCATAATGTCAGGTCTGCGCGAGATTATGTTTGCCTCCCAAAGAAAGCCCAGCCATCCATTATGGGAAATGATTTTGGAGTGTAACAGGGTTCACAGCAGTAGCACAAAAGCACTGAAAACCAGACCAGTTTTCAGAATTTCAACGTTCACTTAATGGCTATGTTCATCTAGATGTCTTTTGTCTTTGTTCTGTATAAGAGCCTTATTTTATGTGGTGGAGAAAGCCTGAGGGGAAAGAAGGACTGTATGTGTGTGCGTGTGTGTGTGTGTGTGTGTGTGTGTGTGTGTGTGTGTGTGTGTGTGTGTGTGTGTGTGTGTGTGTGTGTGTGTGTGTGTGTGTGTTAGTGTGCGGCCGGGTGTGTTAGTGTGCGTGTATGTGTGTGTGTGTTAGTGTGCGTGTATGTGTGTCGTATGATATGGTCAACAGTAGAGATCAAGATAGTGTGACCTTCCCTCTGTGCTTTGGGATGAGTTGGTCATATTTTTTCTTTGCGGACATCAACAGCATCTAAACTCCCGTCCTCCAGAGCAGCGTCGCTGCCTCCTCAAGCTCCTCCGGCTCCCCCGGCTCTGTAAAGTCTGCTTTTATGTCTCCCTTTGAAACCCAGGCTGTGTCTTTTGAGGAACACTGACACTCGCACTAACAATAAGAGGCTTTCAGGGGTTTTATGTCAAACAGGCGCCTCACTCTGCATGGCATCAGGTAGGGGAGGAGCAGCTCCGCTCAGATCTCCTCCCACCTGTGATTATGTGGGAGCGGCTCAGATTGGTGTGGCCTCAACATGTCCTCTGGTCAATCCTGGACTCCTCTCTCTCTATCTGTCTCTCCCTCTCTCCCTCTCCCTCTCCCCCTCTCTCTCTCACACACTCTCTCTCTCCCTCTCACAATGTCTCTCTCTCTCTCTCTCTCTCTCTCTCTCTCTCTCTCTCTCGCTCTCACTCTTTCTCTCTCTCTCTCTCTCTCTCTCTCTCTCTCTCTCTCTCTCTCTCTCTCTCTCTCTCTCTCACTCACTCACTCTGCTTCCCTCTCTCTCTCTTCAGACAGGACAGGTTAAAGATAGATGCGCCCAAACGTATCATTCCCTTGAAATCACAGTTGCTATAGAGTGATGAGACTGCTTTACATGTCTTGACCTTCAGATGGACATGTGTGTACAGGTGTGTGTGTGTGTGTGTGCTTCTGTGTGTGAATGTGTCTGCTTCTGTATGTGTGTGTGCTTCTGTGTGTGTTTATGTGTGCGCTTCTGTGTGTGTTTGTATGTCTGTGTCATGGTGTCTGGCAGTGGCACCACATCTGAAGCAAAGTAATTATAGGTTTCCACTTTCAAATTAGTTTATATTTTGAAAATATGTTTGTATTCAATCTGAATATCCGTTTAGGTTTAGTTTCACCAGTGATTTCATTATTGCATTTTAGCTGTTATTTTATGGACTAATTTTAGTGTTTGGACGTATTATAGTTTCTGTTTTAGTTAACGATATAAATAGTCAAGGATTAGTGCGTGTTTATTGTTGAAGCATTCAGTATAAAAAGTTTCAATTTCATCAGCATTCCAAGACTTAACTAACATATATAACATATTAGTTTCAGGCTGAAAGATGCAGCCTTTGAATCAGTTTAGCAAAAGGTTGTTGATATTTGTGCTCAACAGCCAATCAAATTATACCCCTCACTTCCACACGCCACAAGCACAATGCTGATTGGCTAGGATTATTTATATTTATCACTATTACATTTGAAATGGTCCCCGCACAGGACACCTTTCCTCCCTAACATAACTGATGTCTACATTTGATAATAACTACAGCTTCTACCATTAGTTAACTAGTGTAGGCCCTGACATGCTATAATCGCCATCTTAAAGTTGTTGGTTATAGCTACACACTGTACACTGAATTTTGGGAGTGTGACACCCATTGCCTTGTTTGGATACGACTTCCGCTGTCTTGAAATGATAACGACAATTCTTTTTTGTCTTTAATTTCACATTTTCTTTTGGGTAAATGATTGTATTTAAGTCTCAAAATCATTACTTTTCATCTTAGTTTTAGCTTTTGACAATAACCCTGGTCTGAAGTGTGTGTGAGTGCCTCTATACCTCTCGTGAGCCGAGTCTCCTGCCAGCACCTATCCTCCCCTTATGTCTGAAGTAGTTTAGAGATGAGAGACGCGCTGCTCTTTTGAGGGGGAACGAAGGCGGAGCAGGATAGCAGGAGCGCAGCAGGGAGGCTGATTGACATGGACATGAATGTTGACAGCCAGTGAAGTGTACCATAGGGGGAGAGAGAGAGAGAGAGAGAAAGAGAATGAAAGAGAAAGAGAATGAGAGAAACAGAAAGAATGAGAAAGAAATGGAAAGGCAGTAGGCGTGGGGTTTTTATTTGGCGCCCACCTCTTTGAGGCTGCAGCTGGGTCTCCCGGCCATGTTGGATGTGTGGCGTTTTCTGCTCCCTCTATGGGTGCCCGAGAGTGGCCGATGAAATCTGAGATTTCATTGGTGCTCACTCGCCGTAGCCCTGTCTGTTTCTTTCCTTCTTGCACTCAAATGCGTTTAAAAAACTGGGCCTAATACTAGCCTTTAAGAATAGGTTTCTCTGGAAAGAGATTCTGAGGTATAATGGATACATTGGACACATTACATTTGTTGGTTGGTTATGACCAGGCCAGCAGTTCCAGATTACCCTCCTTCCTCCCTTCCTTCCTTCCTTTTGTTCCCCCCCGCCCATCTCTCTCTCTCTTTCTTCTTTTTCTTTTCATGACCATACAATTCTACAATATCACCAAAGCATTTGGATTGGGGGTTGTACACACTTGCCCCTTTTCTTTCTCTTTCTCTCTCTTGTGCTCTCTTCCGGCTCAGTCTCCTGCTCTGTCTGAAGATCTATGTGACAGTAGCCTTGCATTCTACAATAGGAAAAAGAAAGTCATCTTGCAGTACAGTCTGATTAGGTAGTGAGGGGTAAAATGAGAGTGGCAAGTTTTTCTGCAGACCTGCAGGTACCTCCCCTTATATTGCTCCTATCCCAGCATGCCTCAGGGTGATGGACAGAAGAGCTTTAGCCCCCTGAGAAAATCAGTGCGCTCGCCTGTCATGCGAAAAGACGGATGGTGTGTGGAATTTTCTTGGCATCATTACCTGCCAAAAAGATGAACTCCTGGGAAGATCATACGCAGGAGACATGGCAAAGCAACGGCCTCTTTTTTTCTCCCCAAGGTTATTAACAGAGACATGCACAAACGACCTTTTCTTTCTTCTCAGGTCTCTATCCTCCTTCTCTTCTCTCTCTCAGTCTCTTTAGTCTGTGAGTCTTGAGTCTTCGGCTCGCTCTCGCTCTCCCTTGTTCTCACAGTCTTGCTTGCACTTGCACATGAGCTCACTGTTTGTCATTGCCTTGGCTTTGTGAACTTCAAGGGTGTTAAAATGATGATACATTAGTAAAAATGTTGAAGGACTAACCAATGGTTACTCTAGGGCCAGTGTACCAGTAATAATGTTAGACCATGGCAGGCTGTAATGAAATCAAATGGATTTGAAATCTTGAGGTGATATCAGTAGAGAGACGAAAAGAGTTCAAATGGACCACAGCCTCTTAACATTAATAAATCTGAAATACAATGAAATTATATTTTACTAAGCATAGGTCCTATTTTAAGATATTCACAAGTTTCCAGTTTAAACGTAAATCAGATCACTGACATGGACAAATGTTTTTTATTTTGTTTAAAAAAAAATTATAATAATTCAATCAATTCTCTGTTGCAAAGTAGACATTTTATAGTTTGAAAACTGAGAAAGAACCATTGGAAAAAGTTCCTAGTTGACCTCAGCTAAGAGGGGCAGAATACTTCACTCCCTCTTGAGACCTTCCCCACCTTCTTTTTTTACCTCACGCACATGTGCACTTCCCGTCGACTTCTCAGAATCATTATCTGGGACTGGGCATGGAAACCAGGTGGACAAGTCTAACAAGGAGTCACCTGTCAGCTCCACACTGCCGTAGGCGTTTGATGTGCCACCACAGGTCTGGGTCACTGATCAACCTCTGTTGGACCTCGGAGGGTGACGCCGTCATTAGATGAGGCCCAGCGGTGTGTGTATTTCCTCCCCGCATTTGGTCCGGCAAATTTGCAGTGTGTGCAGAAGCCAACAAAGAAACACGTGGCACTCGCTCACCATCAAACACATTTAAAAGGCAAAACTATGACTTTTTGTGCATGGCGAAGCGTTTTAGAATTGAACCGTAATGGCAGTGGTTGAGATCGAGTCTTAATATGTGAGGTACCTGGCTGAACGAGGAGCGGGTCTTTTCAGAAAGGAAGAGGCATTTAAAAGCTGAGAGACCGATAAAGATAAAGTTGATGGGAGTCATTTTAGGCTACCACATACCAGTTCATGTGCCACCATGAAGAGCGTTAAAAGGTACCAATGTGCTTCAGGCAAGCGCGCACATGTTTCTAGCCACTAAGAAGCAGCGATGCTACATAGCAAGCTTACAAAAGACATCTGGAGTAGATGGCTAGAGTCTGGATGGAGAGTCAAACACCTAGAGGTCCAGGGATCGTCTGGAAGACCATCTGTTCTGCCATGTGCAGAGTTGTGTGCTACATGTGAAATGGGATTAAAACGCAGACGTCCTATCTAATGGAACTTACATATAGATCCGAATAGTGGCATGTGTTCACTGTTTTCTGTCTTTCTTCTTTCTCTTCATTCTTCTGTTTCTGCTTGCGTGAAATTGTTCACATGGGAACGACACCAGAGAGCTTTCCTCCCTCTTAAGTTAAGACTGAGTCTCTGTGGGTCGACACTCTCTCTCTTTTTTTTCTCTCTCTCTCGCTCTCTTTGTCTCTCTCTTTATTTCTCTCTCTGTCCCTCACTGTCTGGAATGGTTTTATTACCTTTTTAAGTCCCAGACAACTCTGTCTTTGCTCAAAGCCTCATGGCCATGTCTCCCTGAACTGCTGTGAACGGACCAAGTGTCTGGAAAAACAAAAGATGAAAAAAGGAAAAGAAACAGGCAGTAAACGCTTGAGCAGAAATAACAACCTAATGCTGACTTCTGTCGTTAGTAAATAAGATTCAAGTTAATTTGCGTTCATTAATTGGGAATTGGCTGCCTGGAGATTTCCATGTAGCTCCAATTATATTTGATGTGATGTAGTAACACTGCAGTCTTCTCTATTATTATAATTTTTTTTTTTACTTAGAGATAAAATACATATTGTGGTGGGGATTAATTATTCTTGTGCCATGTCAAAAAAGGGACCGTTTTTATAGCTTGTAATGTTGGCCTTATGAGAGTTTGTGTTTTGCAATTAAAAAATATGACTTTCCGTTTTACCTTTAGTCATTCATAACACAACAACTCTAAAAGTCTTGTATCAGCAATATGGCCAAGCTCTTTAGATGGTTATTACAGGAGATAATCAATATGTTTTGACAAAGTAAAATGCTAACATACCAGCGAATGGCCTCCTGCTGAATGAGACAATGTTGTTTTTATGACTTCCTTTATTGCCTTATGTCAGCAGGTTAATGCAGATAGGCCTTAGATATAGGATATCCATTGCTCTTTGCATAAGGTAAATGGTATGGCCATGTTATCATCAAGTGTTTGGATTTACAGGATGACCAGCTTTTAAGCCTATTGCAGCTTTACCCCTCCATTTGTTGGTAAGAATGCAATTATGTCCCAGTAAACCTGTGATGAATAGCGGTTATTATTCAAGTATAGGTACTTGCAATGCAATCAGTTTGTGTGGTGCTCTTTAATTCCATCAGCATATTTTCTTGCCTTAAAAAAAAAAAAAAAGCTTTAGCCTACTCTAGTCCTGTTTTTTCTTTTGCTCTAGGCTACAGGCCAGTGGCTGATGTGAGCATTGTTTCTCGATGAACACGTAAACTACTGGGTCTAGGTCTCTGGGTCTCTAAAGCACACAGGCCTGTACACCAGTTTCTGACTGATCGCAGGATCCTCACAGAGTAGCCTATCTGATATCTCCTAGACTAGGCATGACTCACCTCTTGTTATATTTAAATAATGCATAAGATTGGCTTTGAAGCATGTAGGTGTTCTCACAAAGCTGTACGCTCTTTGTGCAATGCATGAAGAGGATATGCCATTTAAACCTGTTCCCATACAAACCCTGTTTTCTGGCAGATCAATTGTGGAGTGCTAATCGGCCTCTTCCGTCCCACAAATAGCTCAAACGACCCTGCAGTAACATTCTACCACGTTAATGGCACGTTAATGCAGGGTATGAGTCAATAACCAACCCTGAGGACAATTAGCTTAAGATCGAGTGATCCAGACGCGCACACACACACACACACACACACTTAAGCCCTAAGGTCAGGGCATCCTTCGACATGACAAGGCCATACAAACACTTCTTTTCATCCACGGCCAGTCCTGGCTGAAGTGAAGGCAGCTTATTTTAGTCTTTTCAGATGCTGTGATTTCTGATGTGTTTATGTGTGTGTGTGTGTGTGTGTGGACGGGGGAGGGGGGACTACTGTTTAATCTGCGGAGGATGCAGTCTGTCGGAATACCCAAGCAGATTGACATTGGAGGAAAGAGATGATCCAGTTCTTTTTTTTGGATGGTCTAATCTTGAAGCCAAAGGTTTACGTCGATTATTGTGTGTGTGCGCGTGATCAAGGCCAATTTTGCAGTTCATTGATTCTGGTGAGATAAGTCCACCGGTTAGAGAGTGCTTATCCTCTTCCTTGCTCAGATAAGAGAGCATTATCCACTCTCCGTTTTGAGATTTAAAACAGGCCGTCATGCTTTTATTTAGCCTTTTCATCACCTCCACAGTAATGTGTTTCCAAGCCTACCTGGTCTATATAAATGGACATAGGTGGTGGACAAGGCTTAACAAGCATTGAGGTCTCTGGAGGACATCACTCAATGGTGGCCATTTTCCTCTCATATAAAGCGTTTTAAATGGATTTAAATGGAATGCTGCTAAATCTCACTTTACCTGCCGGCGTGAGCAACAGCACCTGTTTCCCAGCTCCCATTTCTCTCCAGCGCTCTTGCTTCCTTTCTTTCATCATGCCATCTGCACACACATCGCTGGCCCCTTTCGTAGATCGCTCTGTTTGTTCGCAGCAACCTGTTTTTCACTGTCTTGTTTCACCTCCATTCCCCCATTTTTTATTTATTTTTTTCCCTCCCCGTCTCTTTAAACAAAAAGTCATTTTCTCCTTTCCATTCCCTCTGTTGTAGCTCATGGCCGCGGGACATGCTATTTCATCTTGCTTTGAACTCCTTTTTAATTTTGTGCTGCAGCAGTGTTTTATTATCATATTCACTCATTTATGATGCTCAACTTCTCCACTGTCGTGCGTGAGCTGCCCTTTATTTAGATTTTTAGATTTTTTTTTCCTCGGCTCCCTCGCCTTAGGAGGAAAGAGGAATGAAAGCTCTCCCTCAGTGCGATGTTGGTTTAATCCTTGCCACCTTGTTCGCTACAGATATCCGTTCTTACACACTCTCTCTCTCTCTCTCTCTCTCTCTCTCTATGTCTCGGTCTCTCTCCCCCCTCTCCCTTTTTCCTGCTCTCTTTTTGCTCACACAAGACTGAGTATGTGCAGCTCACTCCTGCTGCAAGGCCAGCGTGGCTTTGTGTCAAATCAGGTAAGTCCTTCATCTGGATAATGACAGTTCAGGATCAGAATCTCGTCGGCCGCCATTATGATACATCATCTGAATAAAGAAAGATTTAACGCTTAAGGGGCCATGCAAGCAATGAACGGGTGGTGTGAAAGACAGCAGTGTGGTGGGTAGGGGAGTGGTTGACACTTGCAACAACTCCTTGCTAACTGACTCACTGACTTAATTGAGCAGCATTTGTAAAGGGTGCCTTTGCCTCTGGAGCAACTCCAGTAGTGAAAGCTAGAGCTTAGGATTTAGTCTTTTGCCGGACTCAGATTCTCACTGAGAGTTGGCCAGTAGTATTTGTATTTCAAAAACAAATGAAACAAGTGAAGGATTGAGGCGGAAAACTTGACTACCCACAGCATTTTTATGAATGCTGAAAGAAGGTGATTACGTTTGGGTCCAGTGATTATGCGTCATTATTTTGTGGGAGATTGGCTTCTCTCTGGCTCCCTGTAGATGATGTAGCTGTGCCTTCAGAGAGAGAGCAGCCCGTGTCATTAGTGGCCCTGTAGAGGGAAGGTGATGTGAGGACTGGGACCGTGGGAGAGAGAGGTTCAGCCGATCTCCATGGGGCTCACTGTGCCTCCCCCACAGCGTCTCGCCACACCGTGTCGCATCTCCCTCCCCCCCAAACCCCAACCCCCCCCCCCCCCCCCCTCATCCACCCCAATCATGCTGTGCTCACACACCACCTCTGACAGAAACATGCTTCAGTACGATCCCTCATGCTCTCAAAAACCTAGACGCATTACACGTGCACGCTTGCACACACTCAAGCTATCTTGTAGGCCTGCATACACATGATCGCGCACACACAGAGATATGGTGCAGTCTGAGATACTAACACACACTCACACCCATACACACATCTACACACACACCTGCCATAAATCAGCCTAAGGGCAATGGTGGAATGACATTTTACAATGTGGAAAGGGGTGTAATATCGCCTCTTGATTTGCTGATTGCAGAGGTCTCTCTGTTCTCCCTGCACCCGTATCTAAGGCCATCTGATCACGTTCTCCTGCATTGTCCCTCTGCTCTCTTTCAGATGCTAAGGAGATCGTTCTGAAGGCTCAGATACTGGCAGGCGGACGCGGGAAGGGCCTGTTTGATAGTGGCCTTAAGGGAGGAGTGCACCTAACCAAAGAGTAAGTATGCCTACTGCCACATTTTTTGGAGAGAGATTGATGGTAGACATGCCTAGCCCTACTCCTGGTGTATTGCTATCCTGGAAGGTTTAGTTGCACCCCTAATCTATGAGACTTGTCCAATTTTCCAAAGTTTTTCCATCCAGATATTAGTCCTAAAGGCATTTGATTAGTAATTAGCCACCTTTTGGTGTGGAGAAAGATTGTAATCTTTTCACATCGTTGTTTAGAAGAAAGGGGTGAGTTGTCAGTAGAGGCTCTTTTGAACTTTGTTTTTCTAAGGAGAGCACCCAGCTCATTAGCAGCTCCTGTGAGGTAGTGCACCAGTGGCTGCTCTGGACCTCTCAGTGGAGGTGTTCCATAAGCACTCCTAACTCAAACAGCACTGCCCTCCGCAGTGATGTAAAGAGATTTCGATTTGTCAGCTCAGATTTAATACAGCTCACACGGCTAATAGGTGGTCGAGTTTGCCGTTTTGGTAGGAGAGTGTATTGGAAGGCAGGAGAGGTTCCTCTTCCTCAGGCATCTCTGCATCACTATCTAATTCACATCGGTCTCTCATCAGGCAGTCATTGAGATAGGCTTTTTCTCTAAGCAGGTTGGATTTGGGAATGGAGTGTGCAGTGTTAACTTGTAATAAGTTATGGCAGACTGTATTCCCCTCGGAGGATAAATGCCCTGTTATTTAAGCCTGCTCTTAGACATAGCTATACTCAAAGATGTGCTGCAACTGCATGGGTAATATGTCAAAGGTACCAGGACCAGGACATAGACCTGTCATATTCGAGTGTTAAGTCATAGTTTTTTACGTGAAATCTGTGACACCCCAGACAAAGCATGGACTACTTAATGAGCATGTTTGAGCCCCAAAATGGAGACAGTGTTTTTTTGGGTCCAGTGTTCCAAAGTACTGTTCAGGTGCCTGTGAGAGGTCAGGCAAAAGGCCTGATTTATGATAAACAGCCACGTCATACATCACGGTCACCCTACTTCCATATTCAGGCTAACTAGACTGAAAAAGGAAGAAAAAAAAAAGGACAGATACATCTAAAGTTGTGTTTGCCAGCACAGTGATCTATATCAGACGCGAACAAAACCAGAGGCTTCATTTATAATCCCAGCAAAATGGGAAACTGAGAGACCATGGAATGAGTCCAACAGTGCTCAGATTGGCAGAGACTTATTTAAAGAGACGTGTGGACGTATTGAAGAATCTCAAAAAGCGATGCCTTCTTTCCAGGTACCTTTTCATTATAACAGACGCTGCTGAACAACAATAAATAAAAGAAAAGAAAAACTCTGAGAAAGCAACAAACTTTTGAAAGGCAAAGAGCCATTTTATGTAGCAGAAGTTGGGGAGACTTTTTCCACACAGCAGGCTGTAGTGTTTGAATAACAACCATGCATTCTGGCCCTCTGTTTCTCTGTCAGCCCTGCAGTGGTGGGGGAACTGGCTAAGAAGATGCTTGGCTACAGCCTCACCACCAAACAGACCCCGAAGGAAGGAGTCAAAGTGAAAACGGTAAGTCTGGCCGACAAAACAAAGCATCAGTAAAGGTCAGTGTGCTGGTATGTGCACTCAGTCCAGGCTAATTTCTCATCACTTGGTCCTAAACTGCACTGGTGAATTTTTTGTAAGCAGTCACCCATATCATGGGACAGTGGTGTATTAGTCTTTTTGTCCTTTGTCAATTTTTTTCTTTATGTTTTTGAGGAGTATATGTCATTTGTTTTCGTATTCATGCTGTTTTGTGTGACGGTTCATTGCCATAAATAATGCATTAGAGTCAGGTCGTCTTTAACGAAGAAGAGGTGAGTAAACAGCCATTTCCATGTGCCACTAACAAGTAGGAATATCATTTTCCTCACACATACTGCAGCCTTCCCTCCCAAAACAAATAAACCAAAAAAAGCAGACAAAACACATTTTCAGGTAATGAAGCCTTCTTGCTCTCAGCTTGTGTGTTTGTGTGTGTGTTTTTTTTGCTTTCCGCCTGCTGTGAAATATTGCCTAGAGCTCCCCATTAAGGTATGCTTTGGCTTGCCAGTAGCTACTTGGACAGCTGGCAGCTCCCCTGCCTGGCTGCAAAGTGTACGGAAGGGATCAAATGAGTGTGACATTTGTTACTCAAAGAAAAGAAAAAAAAGTGAAGGTTGACAAAGACAGAGATTTGCAGCCAGCTATCAGAAAGATGTCACATTGAGATTTAAGAACAGTTGAGGTGAAAAATGATAAATACTAGCTCATGCCCCCATTTTTTTTTTTTGTACTCTTCTCTCCAGTCTGAAGGCATGTCTGTGTTCGAACCAATCACATGCCCCCCCCCCCCCCCCCCCCAACCCTAACCCCCCCCCCCCCTCACACTCACACCCACACACCCGTCACTGGGGTGCCAGTTTATGAAATTGATTGTGTTCTCTGGCAGGTATCAGCTCTCTCCTGCTCCCATGCCTCCTCCTTCCGATCGGGGTGCAGATCGGGGGTAATAAATATGGCTAGAGAAAGCGTCCACTCCAACATGGCACGCGGGATTGAATATCTGCCCTCTTTAAGAGGCTGTAATTGCGATGTCAGGCTCTGTTTCCCTGAGTGGGGAAAAAAACACAGCCAAGCTGTCTGTCTGCCATTGTAGCCGATCTGTATAATGTGGCTTTATTCACTCTACAATGCCGCCGCAATCCTCTCCAGACTCCACATACCGCTTCCCCATGCCAGGACAGCACAAGAGAGAGAGAGAGAGAGGGAGAGAGAGAGAGAGAGAGGGAGAGAGAGAGAGAAAGAGAAAGAGAGCAAGAGAGAGAGAGAGAGAGGGAAAGGAAAAGAGAGGGAGATGGGGAAAGGAAGAGAGAGAGGCTCATCCTTAAGCTGTTTGTTCAGTCTCATTTAACTCTCATTTGTAAGGAGTTAGAACAAGAGCATTTGCAATAAACCAATGCTGTACTCACTGATAAATTCCCCCTCGTGTCTCTAGCTTCTCTCTCTCTTGTGCTCCCACTCTCCCCTGTCCTGATCTCTTATCCCCTCATAGTTTATAGGCTTTTCATTCAGCCCCACTGCTCTCCCGTATTTCTTTGGCATTTCCTGGTACTGTATAGGCTTCTGTGTATAGCCATAGAAAGTCCTACACACCACCTTTAGCCTGTTCTTTACCCCCCTGAGTCATCCCTGTGCGGTGTGCTAGGTGATGGTGGCCGAGGCTCTTGACATCACCAGGGAGACGTACTTCGCCATCCTCATGGACCGCGCATGCAACGGCCCGGTGATGGTGGGCAGCCCGCAGGGCGGGATGGACATTGAGGAGGTGGCGGCCAGCACTCCAGAGCTGATTTTCAAGGTAAGGGGTTGTTGTTGCAGTCGTCATGGATACAACTCAACCGTGCACCAGCACACACACACAATGGCCACAAAGCCCTGGGCGGGAATGTGGCCAGTCCCCAGTCTCTTTCCTTTCCCACCTTTTTTTTTTTCTTTCCTTCTCTTTCTCTTTCTCTTTCCCCCTCTCTCTCTCCGTCTCTTTGTGACTGAACGCTGTTTGTTCTCTGCCTGTGTTCGGAAGACAGTAAAGCCCACTTTCACTTTTTTGCTCTATGACTGATCTCTGTGAGATTGGAGGGTAATTATAAAGCCATGGCAGGGGCTCTGAGTTCTCTATTCTCTGTGTGGAGCACCACCACTTAATTGCTGCTTTCCTGATTTAATATAAACATCCACTTTGTGTCAAATTACAGCTGATGTTGGCCTTGTGCCCCCCCCCCCCTCTCTCCCCTGTCACAGGAAGTCATAGATATTTTTGAAGGGGTACGCGATGACCAGGCGCTGCGCATGGCAGCTAATTTGGGCTTCAAAGGACCTCTGGAGCGACAGGTAATCACCCGAGCCTTGATATACAGCCACTTTGCTCTCTGAGGACCCCACTATATATGTGGAGTAGGAAAGCCTGTGGTCCCCAACACCACAGCCCTGTTTGCAGTGCTTAGAGCTAAGACCAGAGAATTAGGAAAGTCGATTGGACAGTGCCAACGACGTCTGAGCTATGTTTTATGTCAAACACAGTAGAGGAAGTCGATTCACTTTTTTAGTTATTTCACGAATGTGGTTACTACACCACAGACATGAGTGCAGTTATTTGTGTGAAGACTAGTTTCCATAGCATTAAGCATCATTGGAGGCACCAGCAAAAAACGCAGTTGTGAACATGAAATAATTATTATAAATGTATAAGAATGTATACGTATATTCATGCATCTCTTTTTAATTATGTGGTGAAGTCTACATGAGCCTAAAGTCTAGCTGACATCTAGGGATTTGAATAGGAATTGGGCAATGTTTTACTTATAGGTAAGAGATCGTAATCGTCACCATTGTTTAATAGGTACCTGCGTCCCTCCTGAGAGAGAAGGGGAAAATCTGAGCCAGTTGTCTAGGAGCACTAAGCCATGCCAGTAATCCCATAACTGTACCCAAAGCACCATAAACATCGAATTAGTTCAGATTGTTAAATGCACAAAACATATAAATCAGTTTAATGAATGTGTTTCAAAGCAATGAAAAAAACAGTCAGAGACATTATTCTCCGTGCCACTTGAATGTGCTTGTGTCACAATCGGGCTTGATTTGGAGCCGCCGGTGGAAATGGAAATAATTTGCCACGTGCCTGTCGTGTCAGCTCGCTTCAACGCACGCTGGCTCTTTGTCATAGCAACATCAGCGTTGAGTGTCTGCTCCAGTCTGTGCTAATTACAGTGCCTTTTGGTCGAGGGGGGAAAAATGTCGTTTAAATACCTTTACTGCTTTTGAAGTGCTTTGAGGTGACAGAACCACCTTGCTTTTGTGAAGGTGAGACGCACTACAATGTTCACTGTCAGGTGGCTTTTCAAATCGAATGAGCCACCGGTTGGAAGGGACACAGAAACATGTCATTTTAACCATTGAATCTTTGAAATTCGGGCGCTTTGTTGCAATGTCATTCACTTTCAAAGTCAGCACTAATGCAGTGTAGCACTGATCGGATAGCGCACTTCCACCCTGTGATAAAGAGAAGCAGATGCATAGCTCTCCATGAGCACTAGCAATAGTAAATCAGTGTTTCTCTTTGTTTCATTGTCTTAGAATTATGAAGTGTATGGAACTGTATAGGAAGTGTCTCACGTTAAGCATGACATTTAAAGGCTAATTGGAAACACAAGCCCTCACATTCAGTGTCAAAGATCATACGGGCCTTTCTGATCCTCATTCTTATCTGGCCCGAAAATTGAAGATGATTCAACTCGATTTATGTTATGCACGCTCGCAGCCGTGGAGACGCAGCAAGGCCTCCTGCTCTGCAATGTATAGTTGGGTAATTACTGTCTCTCTGTGGGTCTGGCAGGCGGCGGATCAGATTAAGAGACTCTATGATCTGTTCCTGAAAGTCGACGCCACTCAAGTCGAAGTCAATCCTCTGGGCGAGACTCCCGAAGGACAAGGTAACACCTCATTTTTTTACACTTTTTCTGTCTGTTTCTCTTTCACAGTTCTCAGCTCATCCTTTGCCACTGCAGAAGGTTCTTGTCTGGCTGTCTGTCTGTCTGTCTGTCTTCCTTTTTCTCTGTCAGAGTGTGCCCGAGCTAGGCTGTGGCAAAGAGGGGGCTGCTCACAAAATAGATTCCCTGTCTCCGATTAACCTTACAAATGTCTGAGCTTGATCAACATTAAAATGAAAGATTAAAGAAGTATTGGTAGTGAATTAAACTGATGGAAACATAGTATGATATTGGTACAAAAGCACAATTTCGTACAAGGGGTCCTCTCGAGGCCTGCAGCCTTCTCTGTATGTAGCTCATAGATCATACGCAAAAAGCCCAGCGGGTAACAGCACTGGGGAAGTCCAGACACCATTCACTTGTTCCTGAGCTACAACAGTTCTCGTGGCATAATGAGCTGGTCCTCCAGGGCACTGTGCTCTAAGACTGACTCGCTCTCTTCCATCGCTCCATCTTTTAGAGGCCAAAAAAAGGAGCGTCTTCGGGAAGATAAATCTACCTCTAAAGCCTGTGTATCTCCTGTTGGTCATTATGGGGATTCTTGGCTCTTTAGGATTTTGTACTGTTAAAAGCTCTGTTCTACTGGCTTTAGTTAGCATACCTTAGGCCCCAGTGGTTTTCAACCCCATGATTAATACTGCTGAGAGTGTCCATCAGAACAGCAGGAGATAACAGCACTAATAAAATAAAGCTCAAATCATCTTCAACTGCTTTATGTGTGTGTGTTTTTATATGTTGTTGACTACAGGTAATGTGTTGCTTTTGTGCCATTGCTGTTTTTACGGGGGGAAAAAAGTTTGGCAAGAGGATTCTTCAAGGGTGGACACTGGCCATCAGTCCTGATTAACATAGTTTCCATAGTAACGTAGTTACATACTGCACTGTAGAATTGGACAGCTATGTATATTAGGTCACCCTGTAGCCCCTGATGGAAACAGTTTAGGTATCACCTTACTTTTGAGTTTTTGTCATGTGTCTCATTTTCATAGCATGCAGGTTTTTGATTGTCTCGATATCCATAGATATAGTGGTTCCATCCTAAATATCTGTTGGCATAGTGGAAGTCTAAGAATGGTCTTCTTGCCTACCTTTCAATCAGACACATAATCCCCTTGAAATATAATCCCATCAAGCCCAAACTACACTGCAGTAGCTGTTGATGTGCCGCAGGCTTATAGCAGACATCTGAAATGACCTCTTAAATCAAAACAAAGACCTTGCTTATTTGAAGGCCTGTTTAACCATGGAATGATGGCACCATGAGGCTTTTTAAAGTATGTTTAGTTATGGTTGATTTCAGGTCACCTAGTCATGGTTGCCTAATGACAGACAGTATGAAGACAGTTGACAGTTTTTAAGGAATACTTCAGCTAGCTGTCTTGAAATTGTAACGGTTATTACTTGAATATGTGCTTTAAGCGGGAAAAAGGCAGCCTGTTACTACTGCCAATTTAAGTTAAATGTTTTATTTGCAAACATCTTTGGGTACTTAGAAAAGCACTATGTAAGTCTAAGGTATTATTATTATTATTATTATTTGCTTGTAGGTGAGGCCAGTCCCAAACTTCTAAGGATGATTGTCATCCCCACCTGCAACCTGTTTTGCCCATGCGTAGCACATTAGAAGGATAGGTGCACTCCTGCAGTCGCAATGTTCGTCGGAGGTCGGTCGGAGCTTCTAGTGTTCCTATAACAGCCGCTTGTATTGCACTAGGTTTGCATCACCGCCCTGTCCTTTGTGCAGCACCTCTATATGCTGTAACCCTGTTGGAATAACTAAAAAATTCACCTTCAAACAAAACTGCACCAGATTCACAGGAAATGAACTGGACCTGGTTACTTATGTAAGGCAATCACATAGTGTTTGGAGAGTGCTACAGGTGCTCTTTTGAAATATATGCAGTTTTATGGCCAAGAAACAACATGGCTCTATTCCACAGATACTTTGCTCCAGCAAAATAGTAAAGGTTAGCTAATATGGATACTCTGTCTTAATGTCCAGACGATGAAGCTTACCAAACAAGTCAAATGCAGACTGCTCATAACCCTTCCGCACGTAAGAAGAATAGCGTGTACCTAAGGATCGCTTCCAGGCGTCTGTGGTAAAGTCTGGAGAATGCCCATGACAAAAGAGCATGAAAAGAGTGTGAACTACAGCGACGGAGCAGACACGTCCACGTCCACTCCCTGGCTATTTTTCTTCCCTTATCGGGGGAGAGAGCGTGTACATCAGAGCCTTTATTATGTCTGGGACCATCAGCTCCGGCTGTATATCCCAAGGATGAGCCATTACAGCAGGAATGTGCTGTTAGCTCCAGCGGGATCTCCTCTCATTTTTCCTCTGGGCCGTTATGCAGTATTGATAGATGGTAGACTCCAGTCACCGGTGTGTAAATGATGGTGTTACGGAGGAGAGGAGGCTTCTTTGAGTACAAATCCCAAGGAGGAGGTGCCTCGTGACTTTTAAGAGAAAAGAGAATCTTCACAACTTCACCCGCGGCTATCTATTCGTCTATCCATAAAGGAGGAATGGAAAAGGATTTAAAAGATTAATTCACTTTGTATGTGTTTATCCATAACCTCATGTACAATGTGGTTAGTATTCATTTTTGCCTCAAGTGTTCTTAAATAATAATCAAATGACCATTGTACAAATATTGTTTCATCTTGTAAGAAGGGAGCACTTGCAACTTACATTCATTGCCTCGCAGTGAATCGCATGTCAGAATAAATGGCAGGACTAGCCCTTTCCTGTTACTTGCTGGTCTCTGCAACAAACTATTGTGAAATATTCCAGTTTTCAAACAATATGAAATTTCAGCTGTTCAACTGCTTCCATTTCCGCGTTTATCTCTACACACTCTACAGTATTCTTCTTTCAATCACTCACAAAGTCGTTATTGGGTAGACATGAAACATCAAATGATAGAGCAACCTTCATGCTTCACAGTGGCGCTAGTAGCTTGTTTGTGGGACAAAGGAAGTAGGAGTCATCATGTTTCAAAAACTCATCAAATTCAACAAATGTAGCAATCATTGGTCACTTCCTCACCCATTTCACAACTTTTGCGTGAATAGCTGAATAGGTTGGTGGTAAGATGTGTATAGCCTCACGCTCTCAGATATGATGCTAGTTGCTACTCTGTGCAACAAAGTATAGTGGAGTAATCCAATTTTGAAACAACATTAAAGTCCATGATGTATACTATTTTACATATACATAGACATATATTTTTATATTGCTAAGTCATATAGTGTCCCACCATCATGATTCTGATATCCACAAATTGCAGACATTTACCCCAGATGCTGCCAGAGAGGTCCGAAACTCTTTAGAGGTGATGTGTGGGTTGACTTTTACCTGATTTATTCTTCTTCTGGTGCTTCTTGGTGATGGTCTTGATCGGCGTCCACCTCAAGGCAGAGATGCGGTCATTTTGAATGCCCTCCATTTCTAAATTATTTGTCTTGGATGGATGGATGGAGCTGGAATCTTTTGGAGATGGTCTTATAGCTTTCCCAAGACTGATGGGCTGTCAATACCTTCTTCCTGATGTTCTCGGATATCTCGTTTCCTCTCGGCATTGTTGATCTGTGTGGGTACACCTTGGCACTACAGTAGTTTGGTTGGTTTCCTCTCTCTTTTAATCTGTGTTGCTCAAACCTTTCCCTTAGGATGTCTCAGTTGATGGGTTTGCTTAATTGACTAATTAAGCACCCAAATAAGTTTCACCGAATCTGTTACCTGCTTGACTTTACCAATTCAGCTGGGGGTTCACTTACTTTTGAAATGGACTAATTCCATGTTTCATGTAGTTTTTTTGGCCACTCAAACAATTCCCTCCAAACAAGAACATGCAAATGATAAACATAAACCTGACATTTCATCTATGGAAAATTGGTGATGAAAAAAAATGAAAAATCACGGTAAAACAACAGAAAACTCTAAGGGCCTGATTTACTAACAGGATTGCGCCCATTTCTGGCGTAAAATAGCGGTCGTAAACATAAAACGGTATTTACTAAGGGGGCAGAATCGCATATTAACGCTTTGGGGGTGTGTACCTGCCAACAAGTGGGATGGCACGAAATTTGGGTGGTAACGTGGGCGTAAAGCGCTATTTAATGGGAGGAGTGCGCCTAATGATGTATTGCGTGGAATTTACTAAACTGCCTGACGAGCGCACGTCCCTGTTTGCGGGCTAAATTCTCCGCCTCATAAAAGCACGTCTTAACAGGAAGCGCATTTTCATTGAGTCAAGAGCAAGGAGAAGACAGAGACAGCGAACAGAAATAATTTTTTCAACTCGTATAACACATTTTCAGTAAAGCGAACCACAAATCATTAGACGGTACAGGTTAACCAGCCACGCAATACTTCAATTACTGGACCAGATCAGAGAGACATCAAACCCTCCACCCTGCGATCACATTCCATTCCATCAGTTGTTAAAACTAATTTGCAAATATTGGCCTCCGGATAATTTCAACCAGTTTGTGGAAAAGTGAATTCCCCTTTCCACCGTCAACATTAACATTGACTTATAACTCACGTTGCCCCGCAGACACGGGAGAAAGACACTTCACTCTCGTTGCCCGGGAGGGAGAGGGAGAGGGAGAGGGAGAGGGAGAGGGAGAGGGAGAGGGAGAGGGAGAGGGAGGGAGAGAGAGAGAGAGAGAGAGAGAGAGAGAGGGAGAGAGGGAGAGAGGGAGAGAGGGAGAGAGGGAGAGAGAGGGAGAGAGGGAGAGAGGGAGAGAGGGAGAGAGGGAGAGAGGGAGAGAGAGAGAGAGAGAGAGAGAGAGAGAGAGAGAGAGACACATAGACATTGAACTTGCGCACACACACACACACACACAGAGCCATGACTATAGCTACCCATACAATGCCGCGAGTTCGGCTCTGAACGCAATTGTGGACTTTGAAATCGCAAACTTTCGGAACCATTGATTGCACCCACGTCCATATATATTGTAGTGAACCCATGTCCCTTGTAGAAATTATTAATCTCACCATGTACACATCTATATTGTTATAATAGACAGTTTATGCATTAATGCCACCAATAGCATATTCTTTATAATCGTGTTCTTTTAAACATCTCGCTGTAGGTGATGGCGGGCAGAACAACAATATAGCAGCGCACACATTGAATCAGGTTCAGTGATTGAGCGAACGTGAACCAATATATATCTCCACCTCGCTGAACCTTCATTTTCTCTTCCTAAAGAAATACCACGGAAAATGCGCAAAAACACCGTGCGTTAATGTGCGACAGCAGTTTAAGCAGCGGTCGCAGTGTTAGTAAATCAGGCCCTATATAGGGCGAAGTAAACACAGATTGCCCAGCGCGTTCTGGTTTGATAAATACCAAGTAAAATGCGCAAAAACACTGTGCGTTAATTTGCAAACGCAGATTAAGCAGCGCTCGCATATTAGTAAATCAGGCCCTTAGTGCTCAAGGGGTTCACATACTTTCAAGTGGCACTGTATATATACAAAAGTCTGAATATATATACAAAAGTCTGAATATATACTGTATATACAAAAGTCTGAATATAAACGTGTTATTATTGCATTTCTAGTGAGAAATCAATGTTTAAATTTTACAATATTAAAGGAAAGCAGTATTTCATGAAGCAGAAAATACGTAATTACAAACATTTTGGTACCATTGATTTAATAGGAAGCGCTCAGAGTTTTGTATATATATTCAGACTTTGTTTTGTATATATATTCAGACTTTGTTTTGTATATATATTCAGACTTCGTTTTGTATATATATTCAGACTTTTGTATATATATTCAGACTTTTGTATACAGTACCTTGCGTAAGTATTCACCCCCTTGGATGTTTTACCCTTTTATGGCTTTTATAAATCAGTCATGGTCAATATAAGTTGGCTTTTTGGACAAAAAAAATCACAAAATAGCTCTCTTTAATGTCAAAGTGAAAATATATTTCTACACAGTCATGTAAATTAAATACAAATATGTAATGAAAATAAGTGATTGCATAAGTATTCACCCCCTTTATCACCCCCTTTATATAGACTGACCTAATTCAACAGAAGTCCAGCCAATTGGTGCTAGAAGTCTCACAATTAGTGATATGGGGATCAGTGTGCAGTAAATGTGTCTCAAGTGATTGTAGTATAACGACACCTGTGTCTGGAAGGTCTATTCACTGGTCAGTATTCAGTAATCAGTATTCCTGGCTACTGTTACAACATGAAGACCACAGATCACCCTAAGAAACTCAGAGAAAAGGTTATTGAAAAGTACAGGTCAGGGGAAGGATACAAAAAAATGTCCAAGGCACTTAACATCCCCTGAAATTCTGTTCAATCCATCATCAAGAAATGGAAGGAATATGGCACATGTGTAAATCTGCCTAGATCAGGCCGTCCTTACAAACTAAGTGACCATGCAAGAAGGAAACTAGTAAGAGAGGCCACCAAGACACCTATGACTACTCTGAAGAAGTTTCAAGCTTCAGCAGCTGGTATGGGAGAGACTCTGCATACCACCACTGTTGCCTTGGTTCTTCACCAATCAAAGCTTCATTGAAGAGAGCCACTGTTGAAAAAATGCTCCACTTTGGTCTCATCAAACCACAGAACCTTCTTCCACTTGACCATGGAGACTTCCACGTGCCTTTTGGCGAACTGTAGTCGATCCTTTTTTTCAACAGTGGCTCTCTTCCATAAAGCTTAGATTGGTGAAGAACCAAGGCAACAGTGGTGGTATGCAGAGTTTCTCCAATCTCAACTGCTGAAGCTTGAAACTTCTTCAGAGTAGTCATAGGTCTATTGGTGGCCTATCTTACTAGTCTCCTTCTTGAACGGCCCCTCAGTTTGTGAGGACGGCCTGATCTAGGCAGATTTACACATGTGCCACAATCCATCCATTTCTTGATGATGGATTTAACAGAATTCCAGGGGATGTTTAGTGCCTTGGACATTTTTTTGTATCCTTCCCCTGACTTATACTTTTCAACAACCTTTTTTCTGAGTTGCTTAGAGTGATCTTGGGTCTTAATGGTTTAACAATAGCCAGTAATACTGATTACTGAATACTGAGCAGTGAATGGACCTTCCAGACACAGGTGTCGTTATACTACAATCACTTGAGACACATTTACTGCACACTGATCCCCATATCACTAATTGTGAGACTTCTAGCACCAATTGGCTGGACTTCTGTTGAATTAGGTCAGTCTATACAAAGGGGGTGATTAAGGGGGTGAATACTTATGCAAGCACTTATTTTCATTACATATTTGTATTTAATTTACATAACTGTGTAGAAATATATTTTCACTTTGACATTAAAGAGAGCTATTTTGTGAATTTTTTTGTCCAAAAAGCCAACTTATATTGACCATGACTGATTTATAAAAGCCATAAAAGGGTAAAACATCCAAGGGGGTGAATACTTACGCAAGGTACTGTATATATTCAGACTTTTATATATATATTCAGACTTTTGTATATATATTTAGACTTTTGTATATACAGCCGCGGAAAAAATTAAGAGACCACTTCAAAATGATCAGTTTCTCTGGTTTTACTATTTATTGGTATGTGTTAAAGTAAAATGTACATTTTAGTTTTATTCTATAACCTACTGGCAACATTCCTACCAAATTTCAAATAAAAATATTGTCATTTAGATCATTTATTTGCAGAAAAATGACAATTGGTCAAAATAGCAAAAATGATGCAGTGCCTTCAGATCTCAAATAATGCAAAGAAAACAAGCTCATATTCATTTTTAAACTACACAATACTAATGCTTACACTTAGGAAGAGTTCAGAAATCAATATTTGGTGGAATAACCTTGATTTAAAATCACAACTTTCATGTGTCTTGGCATGCTCTCCACCAGTCTTTCACATTGCCGTTGGGTGACTTTATGCTACTCCTGGCACAAGAATTCAAGCAGCTCGGCTTCTTTTCATGGCTTGTGACCATCCATCTTCCTCTTGATCACATTTCAGAGGTTTTTTATGGGATTCAGGTCTCGAAATTGGGCTGGCCATGACAGGGTCCTGATCTGGTGGTACTCCATCCACACCTTTACTGGCCTGGCTGTGTGGCATGGAGCATTGCCCTGCTGGAGAAAACACTTCTCAGAGTTGGGGAACATTGTCAGAGCAAAAGGAAGCAAGTTTTTCTTCCAGGACAACGTTGTACTTTGCCTGGCTGAGGTTTGTAAAAGACCATAAGGATTGAAAAAGCGGACTGGAGGTTCTTCTAAGTTCGTCTTCTCTGATGAGTCCGATTTCACAGTAGGTGAATCACTTCATCAAATTTGCAGATGACACAACAGTGGTGGGCCTCATCAAAGACAACAATGACTCAGCATACAGAGAGGAGGTACAGCTACTCATCAACTGGTGTGAGAAGAACAATCTGCTTCTCAACGTCAACAAAACTAAAGAAATTACTGTGGACTTCAGAAAGAAACAACCAACACACATCCCACTCATCATCAACGGCAGTGCAGTAGAGTCTGTGAAAAGCACAAAGTTCCTGGGAGTGCACATCACGAATGACCTCTCATGGACTACCAACACCACCGCACTGGTCAAGAAGGCGCAGACACGACTCCACTTCCTGAGAAGGATGAGAAGAGCTGATCTTCCCACTTCTGCCCTCACCATCTTCTTCAGAGGTGCTATTGAGAGCATCCTGACCAGCAACGTCTCTGTCTGGCACGGCAGCTGTCTAGCTGCAGACAAGAAGGCACTGCAGAGGGTGGTGAGGACAGCAGAAAAGATCATCAGGTCATCCCTACCACCCATTCAGGAACTGTACACTTCACACTGTTCCAAGCGGGCAATGAACATCATCAAAGACACAACTCATCCAGCACACAGTCTGTTCTCCCTTCTACCATCAGGGAAGCGGTACCGCAACCTGCGGGCCCGCACAAGCAGACTGAGTAACAGCTTCTTTCCACAAGCCATCAGACTCATCAACACACTGAAGAAAACCACATGAACATTCCATAGTCACTTCACCATGCCACTGGCACTTTACTTTACTGTTGCACCTTATGACCACTGATTGTACTTCTGCTGCTATGTGTGTGTGTGTGTATGTGTGTGAGTGAGAGTCTGTGTGAGAGAGAGATTATTGTCAATGTCTTATTTAAATGTTTGTGTGTGTGTGTGTGTGTGTGAGAGAGATTTTGTCAATGTCTTATTTAAATGTTTTAAACTGCACATTGGAGACTGGTCAAACGCAATTTCAAACTTCTGTGCTAACCCTGTTACATAGATTTTTGACAATAAAGTACACTTGACTTGACTTGAAAAGGTGCAAGACTCTCTGGCTTGTAGGCCTCTCCAGGTCTCCGTCTAACCATCAGACGACCATGTGTTGGGCAAAGCTGAAAATTGGACTCATCAGAGAAGACGAACTAGAAGACCCTCCAGTCCGCTTTTTTCAATCCTTATGGTCTTTTACAAACCTCAGCCAGGCAAAGTACAACGTTGTCCCGGAAGAAAAACTTGCTTCCTTTAGCTCTGACAATGTTCCCCAACTCTGAGAAATGTTTTTTCCAGCAGGGCAATGCTCCATGCCACACAGCCAGGCCAGTAAAGGTGTGGATGGAGTACCACCAGATCAGGACCCTGTCATGGCCAGCCCAATTTCGAGACCTGAATCCCATAAAAAACCTCTGAAATGTGATCAAGAGGAAGATGGATGGTCACAAGCCATGAAAAGAAGCCGAGCTGCTTGAATTCTTGCGCCAGGAGTAGCATAAAATCACCCAACGGCAATGTGAAAGACTGGTGGAGAGCATGCCAAGACACATGAAAGTTGTGATTTTAAATCAAGGTTATTCCACCAAATATTGATTTCTGAACTCTTCCTAAGTGTAAGCATTAGTATTGTGTAGTTTAAAAATGAATATGAAGTTGTTTTCTTGGCATTATTCGAGATCTGAAGACACTGCATCTTTTTTGCTATTTTGACCAATTGTCATTTTTCTGCAAATAAATGATCTAAATGGCAATATTTTTATTTGAAATTTGGTAGGAATGTTGCCAGTAGGTTATAGAATAAAACAAAAATGTACATTTTACTTTAACACATACCAATAAATAGTTAAACCAGAGAAACTGATAATTTTGAAGTGGTCTCTTAATTTTTTCCGCGGCTGTATATATTCAGACTTTTGTATATATATTCAGACTTTTGTATACAGTGGGGAAAATAAGTATTTGAACCCCTACCAATTTCGCAAGTTTGGCCACTTGCAAAGAAATGTGTGATCTAGAATTGTATTGGTAGGTGTATTTTAACAGTGAGAAACAAAATATCAACAAAAAAAAATCAGAAAACTGCATTTTTTAACATTTATGACTTTATTTGCATTTGATGCAAAAAAGAAGTATTTGAACCCCCAAGCAAGCAGCAAGAATTCTGGCTTACAATGACCAGTTATGTGCCCAAGAAGCACACAGATTAGTCCTCATTAGGTCTAACAAGGTACTCCTCATCTCAACTGGTGACGTTTATAAAAGAAACCTGTCCAAAGAATCATACTTCACACCTTCAACCTCACCACCATGGGCAAGACCAAAGAGTTGTCCAAGGACGTCAGAGATAAAATTGTAGACCTGCACAAGGCTGGAATGGGCTACAAAACCATTGGCAAGCAGCTTGGTGAGAAGCAGACAACTATTGGTGCGATTATTCGGAAAATGGAAGCAACACCAAACAAATGTTGATCGCTCTAGGTCTGGGGCTCCATGCAAGATATCCCCTCGTGCGGTATCAGTGATCATTCGAAAGGTGCAGAATAACCCCAGAACTACACGGGGGGAGCTTGTGAATGATCTCAAGGCAGCTGGGACCACGGACTGGTGATGTCGGCGCCTGAGATATGGCTGCCGTTGCCCTTGCTCCTCCTCAACTTTTCACATGTTTTAACAACGTGTCAAGCACGAATCACGTACGACAGAGAGGCTTTACTTAATATCAGGCTGAATCTTCAAATTACAAACGCATCTTGGGACTTTCACTCCGTTGGTTACCAGAGTTGTTTACCTGGCTGTTTACCCTGGATACCCGTGAAAAGACGCCGCCGGAGGAAAAGGGGGAAACGAGCCGGGACCCTGGTGAAATTAAGGAAACGACAGAACCGTCCTCCGCTTCCTAGTATCCTACTTGCTAACGTCCAGTCACTTGACAACAAGCTGGATGAATTAAGAGCCAGGTTGGCATTTCAACGGACTGCATTGCATTTGTACGGAGACGTGGCTGGACCCCTCAATTTCAGACTCTGTCATCCTACCCGATGGCCTCTCCATTCATCGGCAGGACTCAACAGTTGATTCGGGCAAGAATAGAGGAGGTGGTGTGTGTATCCTGATCAACAACCAGTGGTGTGTGGATGCGAAAACAACATCGTCCGGCTGCTCACCTGACCTCGAACATCTAATGGTCAAGTGCAGACCATTCTCTGCAGTCGCTGTTCACGTTCCACCTGACCCCTTCCGTCACATCCCACGCCTTCGCCTGCTTCGTGTTTGTCATGTCCTGGTACATGTCATGAGACTCCTGGCTTTGTATTCATGTATTGTTTGTGAGTTGTATGCTTATGTGCTGAGGTGTGTTTGTCATGTCCTGGTGCATGTCTTGTCATGAGACTCCTGGCTATCCCTAGGGCCAACGCAAGTGGCAGCTTTTTCATGTAGCGCTGGTGTTTTCTATTCATGTATGTTTTGTTTGTGAGTTGTATGTGCTTATGTGCTGAGGTGTTTTTTTTTTACTGTTCCCACACTGTAGGCTACTCCTCTAGGAGCATAGTCTGGGTGTTGTCTTTCTCTCCTTCTCTTCTTCCCTATCTTTAGCCAGTTTCACTCTGGCAGGGGGACTGCCAATGAAAACTAGCTTTTTGGCTACAATTGGGTGCATTTACATTCTAATGTTTATTAATTCACACTGTCCCTCTTCATCAAATAAACAAATAAAAATCAAAGTCACCAAGAAAACCATTGGCAACACACCACGCCGTAATTTTTTTGAAGTACTGCAGCACTCTCAAGGTCCCCCTGCTCAAGGAAGCGCATGTACAGGGCCATCTGAAGTTTGCCATTGCACACTTGAATGATTCTAAGCAGGATTGGGAGACAGAATGTGGTCAAATGATACCAAAATCAAGCTCTTTGGCATCAACTCGACTTGCCGTGTTTGACAGGGGGGGGAATGCTGAATATGACCCCAATGTACGTCATACCCACCATCAAGCATGGAGGGGGAAACATTATGCTTTGGGGCTGTTTCCTCTGCCAAGGGTACAGGACGACTCCACCGCATCAAGGGGACTATTGATGGTGCCATGTAACGTGGAATATTGGGCTTGAACCTCATTCCCTCATGCCCTCCCATTGAAAACGCAACATTAAAGATTTGGAGAGGATCTGCAAAGAGGAGTGGACCAAAATCCCTTCTGAGATGTGTGTAAACCTAGTGACCGTCTACAAGAAACGTCTGACGTCTGTGCTTGCCAACAAGGGTTATTCCACCAAGTACTAAGTCATTTTTGTCAGTCAGTTTTGCTAGGGGTTCAAATACTTATTTTTTGCATCAAATGCAAATAAAGTCATAAATGTTATAAAATGCATTTTTCTGGATTATTTTTTTTGATATTCTGTTTCTCACTGTTAATATACATCTACCATTACAAATTTATATATATATATATATATATATGAAAGGATATCTTGCCTCTTATACATTTTGAGAAATTCTTTGAGATGTATGCAAGTAATATCATATAGAATAATGTCTTGAAAAAAGTTAAATATAGCATGTATGGCTCGTTTAGACGTTAAGTCTAAAACTAACCTAATGCTAAAAATAGCCTAGGCTTGTAGGAGTTAAGCAGTGAGTGGTATTCTTACAGAAGGCTCCATTTAGCAATGTATAATTATCTCTGCTAGTGAATTAAATATCACAAAAGAGTAATGACTAAAGACAAATCAGACTAATGTTGGCATTATTTATATGTAACTTATGTGTTTTCTGTTGGACTGTTGCAATGAGTAATTTTTGTATTTTGTGAATAAAATATGCTTCCTTGTTTCTTTCTATTTTATTCCATAGTGGTCTGCTTTGATGCCAAGATAAACTTCGATGACAATGCTGAGTTCAGACAGAAGGCTGTCTTTGCCATGGACGACATGTCAGAAAGCGACCCCACTGAAACAGAGGCCGCAAAGTGGGATCTCAAGTACATCGGATTAGATGGAAACATTGCTTGCTTTGGTGAGTTTTTTTTTTTTTTGTCTACTGCTCTTCTCTCTCTCCCTCTCTTCCTCACATCACTCTCATACACACCCATGCACACACACTCACTTTTTGGCTCCCTCTCCTTCCCTCACATTCACACACAAACACACACCTCTGGTTTTGAAACTTTCTTCCCCTTTCACTTCCACAAAGGGCGTCATGCAAATCAAACTTAAGTGGAGACAGCTCTCAGTGGGCTTGAATCCAGTCACATTCATAACCGGCTTTTTAACAACTCCAGAAGGAACCTGCCGTATCCAATGGCTTCTAATTAGCATGAACCCGCCAAAATTCTCAAGTGAGCAGGATTGTTAGCGCTCTCATTAAAGCGGTCCCGCACTGTAAATCAAAGCGCCTTTTTTTTTCTTCTTGTACCGCGCAGTGCCACTTTGGGTGATGCAACACATCTCCCCTGCATACCAACAGACAGAGAATATAGCACAGCCCTGGAGAAGGAGCACAGGTTAGCGACTCCTTTGGCTCCAGAGGATCTGTTGAAGAAAAAAAAACACGCACACACACACACACACACACACACACACACACACACACACACACACACAGACACACACACAGACACACAGCTCGGGCCAGATGAGTTCCTTGAAAGGCTTCGTAAGCCAGCAAAGTGACAGCTTTTAAAGTGAATTTCCCTTTATAGGGACTTTCTTTCAGGGGTGCTTGCCAAGAAGCCCGTTCGGTTCCAATAAACCAAATGAGGTGAGATGTTTGTAGCAAGGCTTGTTGGGTTTAGCCGGATGCGGACGATTCGCTTGGCTCTCGTACAGCTTGGCAGCCGTGAAAATGTTTGGTAGGCAGACTAAAACATCTCTGAAGAGCCTTTCAAAGCGAGGTAACTCGTTCTGAAATGAAGAGCTGAGTTACCTTAATTTTTTCTTTTATCCATTTACATTGTTCATCTAGTAATGCAATGCGACACTAAACATTCCTTTTTGAAGCCATTAAATGCTCACTCCCTCCCTCGCCAAGCATAAAATAGTCTTAGTCATTCAGTCTTTAAAACCCATCGTTTTAGTTTTTTTTTTAGGTCTAAATCCAGTGATTTTGTCTGCTGCAAATACTTAAAATACTAATTGTGAATGTATGTTGTGTTACTCTTCACACTTGGCAAAGGTTGTTTTTTTGTTTTGTGGTAAAAACCCCAGTAGTAGGGTGTTTCGACTCATTCTTCTCTTTTGACATGCTAGCTGAGGTGTGGGTCACACATCCTCTCTCAAATCAATTGTGGCTCTCTTTCTTAGTGAATGGTGCTGGCCTTGCCATGGCAACCTGTGACATCATTGACCTCCATGGAGGCAAACCTGCCAACTTCCTGGATTTGGGGGGCGGCGTGAAGGAGAATCAAGTCTACCAGGCATTCAAGCTCCTCACTGCTGATCCAAAGGTACGTCCAAGACAGGCCAGCCCACGCCTGCACTCTCCTATTCAGAAGGCAACAAGCCTATTGAGTTTCACTTAAAAGCTGTCTTAATTACTGCTGTGGTGCGCAGCATAGCAGCCTTCACAACTCATCACGCTTTTTAAAGAAGAGGGTAGAGATTTAAGTGCATACTTACTTGGCTGACTGTTTTCTCACATTCATGGCACTATACAGTATATGATTCATTTCCAAGGGCCCACTGTCTGTTCAGTTTTACGAGTGGGAAGAGTACTCATTAATGGCTGCAGAAATACTAAAACACCAACCACCACCATGTTTTGTTTTTCAAGTCATTATTTCAGCACTGCTCTACAAGTACACATCTCCCAGCTCTTCTTGACATGGAATTTCTGTTGAAATCTAACTCTCACACAACAGCTGTCTTTGTTTATTTCAGTTACTCTACCGGCATGAGATTTTGCGTACATGGAAAACATTTCAATGCGTGTTGCTTTCTGATGTGTCAGCCTCCATTGCTGGTTTTATGCACACCGCCATCAAACTGAATTTGGACCTCACGTCACCCTCTTGACAACCTCAAGTCACTAATTATCACCCAGACATATTTTGAAGTATCCACTGGCATTATCTTTGCCAGTGGAGCACTTTTTTCCTTCTCCCGTGACCCTATTACACTATTTCCACTGACAGGAGCTAAGCACAGTTGTTGACTCGAGGTGGCATTTATTTAAAGAAATACATGGAAATATATTTTGTGACATTTTGTAAGCGTCTCTGCATTTTGTGACATTTTGTAATTGTCTCTGCATTTTGAGACATTTTGTGAGCTTCCCTGCATGACTCCTTTACGTCTATCCAGACTGACTGTATGAGCATATAGGAAGAAATGTGTGCTTTTAAAGCACCATTGGGAAATAATGTTTTTCTTTAAGAAGTGCACACTGTTTCAGTCTTTGGAGTAGGTATATACTCACCCAAAAAAAAAAAAAATAGAACAGAAACAGAGAGGGGCAAGTCTTACACTTAAGCTTATGATGCATAGTTTTGGACAAATATCAGTGTATTTAATTTTTTTTGCCCAAGCATGGATCCATCACAGTGTCCTGGAAAACAACAAACAGAACCTGAGAGAGGCGTGTCTCATGCCCTTATCTGACTACATGGACGGACTCATTCATTACTGTGTCAAACAGGAGCTATAATGGTGATGAATGGTGCTGGGGCATTTTAAGAAAAAATGAATTATGCATCCTGTTACTCTGGAGCTCAGTGTGTTTTTCAACTTTCTGGACTACAGTCAGACTTCTCCAAAAATCTGTGTTTTTGGCGCCCTGAAAGTGATGAGGGAAGCAGAGGCTCTTTCCATCTGGCAGAAGCAGACGGGGTTAAACCTGTGCATAGCTCTATTTGAATTCCAGAGTAGGATAGTGGGCCACCTCAGATCTGAGGAGGGGATGTTCTCTTTTTTTCTGGCATGATGAAATTCTCATTAGCATTGTGTCCATGCCATATCTCTTAACTGTGGGTAATTACGTTTACATGTTGTCTCTCTCTTTCTCTCTCTCTCTCTCTCTCTCTCTCTCTCTCTCTCTCCCCTCCCTTTTCCTCTTTCTTACTCTTTATTTTTCACAACCATACTCCATAATTTTTGGAAGCCACAGTGTGCTTCAAAGGGCCCAAACCAAGCAAAACAATGACACAACCGATGCCGAAAACATTTTTGATATTTTACCAATCTCGACACAGAACTGAATTTGACATTGATTATAAGGCTTATAAGATGCAATGGAATGTAATAGTGTGATCTTGAAGGCAGCAATTGACTTCAGGGGCCCAATACACTAAAGTAATTATGTGTAGGCCAAAATATATTGCCAACAATCAAATGAAATTCAACAGTAGTAAAGAAAACCTCTCGAATTGTTCCCTTTAAACTACGAAAATGCTTGAATAAATAAGCAATATTTTTAGTTTCATGTTAATTAGCATCCTTATTAGATGACACTTTTAACAGCAAAAGTAAGCATGGTTATGTGGAATCCCTAAAGTTCAAAAATAAAGTTACTTATAGAGATCATAGGCACTACACCTGTTTTCTGTTACTGTAAGACACCTTTTGTTCCACATTTAGTCTCTCAGTGTTCCTTGAAAGGAATGGTGCCTTTATCAACACTAAGGCTATCAGTGCTATTTAACTTGCAACAGAATGACTATAAATGATGGACTATCCCAGTTCCTGAATCAGCAGAGCCTTACCATCTGACAAAAGTGCCACCACGAAAAGACACCTTTGCAACCTATGTGGCCATTTCAGAAGGCGTTAAGAGTGGTGCAAAGTCTGATGTTTTAAGAGCATGCCAGCTGGTGTTTTCTAGGCAAATATAGCCACTGATGTGTGATCATTTAATAGGTGTGCACCATGAGTTCTTAACATGAAACAAAAAAAGGGCAATCGCGTAAAGCATTTTTGATTACTAAGGTACATTCCTAATGCGCTAAGAGTTGAGCACCTTCTAGAGCAGCCAAGGCCTCATTTGGGTGTGTCCATTCAAAAAGGTGGGAGTTTCATGGAAATAGTTTTGAAAAAAGGACATTCCCATTTCCTGGTTTTCAACATCTGACAGGCACTTTCAATCTAATCTCGACACAGTTTGACGGCATAATATTGACCACTCAGCCGACTAAATTGACCGATCATTTGACTCAACAGAATATATTACCAAATGGCTACATTGATGATGCAATTAGGCACGACTACGCTCCAAGTGGCACACAAAGTGAATATAATTATTCTGCATCTTTCATCTGGGCCTTCGGTAATGTGCAACAATAAGTGAGATCCAAAGTTATATTTTTGTCTCTATTTCACTGCATACACATTCAGTTTAGACCACGAATCAACGTGCCTTTGTCCCATCTCCGGTTCTAAAACAGCCTAGCGTCACTATATAGAGGCAATGAAGATGGGCCTAAAGGCAGAAGGAGCACAGTTTCTCTGTCTGCAGATAAGATCATTGCTGTAAAATATTTGCTTAGTTTTTGCTGTTCATTAGATATAGGTTGTTGCTAACACAGGCTACTGACACTAGCATATTAGTTGACATTTCACAAGTATACGAGTTCCATAATGTTGCTTGAATTAGAGTAGCACCAATCACATGAAGCTGTTTCTTTGTCATTGAAATAGTGTCATTGTTGTAGTTATAGTATCATGCGACAATCGCTTTCATCATATAGGTAGCTTATAGTAATAATATATTTTATGTCTACATGATGCAGGAAGCCAGATGCTCACTCTGTACTTCCTTTAATTAGTCTCACCCTCAAATGGATCTGGTTTTATGTTCTGTATAAAACGGCATGTCAAATTTATAATGCCACATACATATTTAGAAAGCTGAACCGAGGTAGGGGATTCATCTCCATCCATCATTCACTGTTCACCGTCACAACTTGAATTTGGGAGCGCAAAAAGGGAATGTGTCAAGGTACCATCTGAAACAACTGATCTGATATAGCTGCCAAAGTGTCCTAATGCTTTTAAATCTCTACTTGGCTTATTAGCCCTTTGGGTGTATTTCTCTTTGTTCTGAATATGGACTATTGTCATTGTGGGATCAATGCTTTTCTCTCGTTTTTCTGTTTGAGTTTAGCTGGGACTGTTGGCCATTAATTGGTGGGTATTTCAGTAGTCTTGCAAGAAAATACTTTGAAGAAAACCTGAATCTTTTTGGCTTGTTGAAGTGTGCACATAGCATACATTATCTTCTCCACAGAGGAGGAGTTAAAGTAATTAGGATATGCATTACTACTAACCTCTTCACTTACCTTTCCAGTATGTTCTACAGAAAAGATGTCCAAATACCTTATGTAGCTTGTGTTCAAGCGTGTTTATCATGCCTGTATATGTAACATAATGTAAAGACCACAGAAGTGGCTACAGTTGCTGGGCTGTTATCAACATTAACATGACAGATTTAATTAATCCACAAAGACAATTTAACAGTTCAAATATTTTAATAATATGAACTGATTTGTTGGACATGAATCAAACATCACCGCACAAATCAGAATTCCCCTTGTTATAATGGCTCAGAAGACACAAATTCAGCAACACACAAAGACTCTTTTGACCTGTCCCATAAAGGCTTGGCTCTTGGCTGTAGCTCTCCTAGGTGTGCATACATGCAAAATAGCAATTCTGCTCAGCCACAGCCTCTGACGTTAACCTGTTTGAGCAATATCATAACGCCACAACGCCACGGCGCCACAACGCAGAGCACACAGCCTTTCAAAGTATGGCCTTAGTATTGTAAACCTCATCTACTTTTCCCCCTTGGATTTTGTTTTCAAACAACATTAAGATGATCAACTGATGTGACACATCTACTGAGCAGACTAAGCGAATAGCAGCTAGTGACACAATTTTTTCAGCCACTTCTGTTTCTGACATGTCTTTCTCATTGTATTGTCTTTAACAGTCTTTTTACTCGCTGTTGTTGATTGGTTGTGCCTCTTCAGAGAGGTTGGCTGGCGACAGCTCCGTTGCACAGGGCAGGCGTTGGGACAGCAGCTGTCTTTTGGCAACAGCTGCCATACTTTACAGGAACTTAGTTCCATGAGTTCGGGTACGCACCATTTGCACTGGCTGTTGTGTCCTCAGTGGAGGCGAAATCGATATCACGTCCTCTTTACATTCGGTCAGGGTCAGGCACACACACCGATGGTAAAAAGGGCTAACAGGTTCCCCCAAGGTTTTATTTTTCCCTCTTTTTGACTTATTTTGACCAGGCGCTCAACACCAGAGCACACACACAAACATTTTTTGATAAAAATCATAACACCTACAGGCCACACACAAATATCTCACTATTACCTCTACCTGTCAGCTGAGGTATGTGCCCAGTGAATATATGCTTTTGCTTGTGGGCATTTTGTGCTGAAGACTGTATTTTATTCTAACTATTTGTGTGTGAGAAAGGATGTGAGAGAGGACGAACACTGGGGAAGCATTGCTCTTAGCCAGCCGTTTGATGAAGGTGCTTGTCTGGGTAATTGTCACCTGTGAGCTTTTCAACCTGCTCAGTAGGGCCGGCAAGGCACTCCGCAGGTGATGTGTTATTTAAGGTTAACAAGGAACGAGGTGTAAACGAAGCAGACAGGAAAGGCCTGGCTCACCTCAGCCGCAATGTGGAAGAGTTTGGGCGAAGAAGAAGCGGCCATTATTGATGTGTTATTTAAGGTTGACAAGGAGCCAGGCGTGAACGAGGCAGGTCTCAGCCGTAAGGTTGAAGAGATCGGGAGGAAAATAGTAAGGGGAAGTGAATGCAATGTGAACCAACACGTTAGCGTCAGAGCATTTGGTTGACCTCCACCTTGAGTGTGTGTGTGTATGTGTGTGTGTGTGTGTGTGTGTGTGTGTGTATGTGTGTGCAACAGAGCGCGAAACACAGAGCTGCACATGTAATTTATTAACACACGGCTGACCTCAGATGAAGGTATTCACTTTTGCTCAAAGTTCCACGCCCGCATGTGCTCCCTCTCTGCTCTCCCCTCCCCCTCCGTGCAAAGGTGCAGAGCAGCCAGAGGTGCCTGTTCCCAGGGTGTGTGTGTGTGTGTGTGTGTGTGTGTGTGTGTGTGTGTGTGTGTGTGTGTGTGTGTAGGGGGTGGTGCGTCTAATTGACTGAACTCGTCACTGATAGGGGGTGGGGATGAGGGGAGCCTGTCACGTTTTCACACAAATGCCTCCCAATAACTCCCCTGCATACATTCAAAGAGCCCTTTTATTGTGTGCAGAGGCCGCTGTAAAAGAGCCGTGGTGAAAGATTGCCCGCGGCTTTGATCTGGAAATCCTGTTGGACTGTCCCCTGTGCCTCACTGCACTTAATCCCTCCCAGGAGAGGGCCAGTGGCACAGCATCAAGCTCAAGGCTTGGCCAATGATGGAGGCACGGGCCACGCTGGGCTGAGTTTAGTCGTACCCAGGATTACACACACACACACACACACTCTCACACACACACACACACACACACACACACACACACACACACACACACACACACACATTCACATTGTGACAAGTGTCTAGGACGGGACAAGCTCAAGCTCTATTTTTAAAACATCACACTGAAGTTGTGGCATTAATCCCATCCACGTCTTGAGTTGCTTCTGGGCACCTCTCTTTTATTCTTCCACTTTGTCACTCTTCTGCTGTTGCACAAGACTGTGAGCTTGAGACCCATCTGCTGTTAGATCGTATGAGGTGCGCTGAATGATATTGTCATTTCCACCTACGCCAACAATCACCAGTGTTCAAGAAAACTTCACGCTTTCTGTAAGCGCACATTTGCTCTGTACCGTGCGTGCGTGCGTGCGTGCGTGCGTGCGTGCATGCGTGCGTGCGTGCGTGCGTGTGTGCGTGCGTGCGCGTGTGTGTAGGTTTTTTCTCATCTATATGTCCTCATCCTAATCTTAAATGTGCAATTTGTGTAAAGAAGCAGTGGTGATGTGATGTAAAAGGGTGGCGAAAAACCTTGCACTTGCAGTCTGTGTGGTGTCATTAACCCCAGCTGGTGACTGTGATGGCAAACACCATGCGTAGATCAGGAGGACTTGCAAGCGGAACAGCGGGTCAACACCAAGGCCAGCACCGCAATGCATTTATCAATTTGCCTACCTTCTAGCACATCCTGTTTAATCAGGTCATACAAGCAGGACCTGTTGTGGAGACGGTGAAAAAACTATTATTTACAGTAATGCACCTGTGTTTTCGCTGCCCTTGACATCATTCACATCACTTTGACATGGTTAGGGCACGCTCTGCATTGAGGAGCTAAGATTTCTAGTTGTAATATCGGCAATATGGCTTGGCCGTAGTATGGGTGTATGTGTGTGTGTGTGTGTGTTGGGGAGAAAAGAGAAAGTTAACATGTTAATGAAAAGAGAAGTCAGCACAGCCATACTTTAAGTTTTGTAGCTGTCGGGGTTGTGTCTGCTGTTTGATCATCAGTGTCAGCAGCAGCTGCTTGATTCATTGAGTCGTACACAATTTGGCCATGTGCGTGCGTGCGTGCACAGTGTGTGTGTGTCTCTGGGTGTGTGTGTCTGTATGTGTTTGCCTAGCTTTTCAAGTAAAACACACAAACTTGTGCACTATCATGTTGAAGCACAGCTTGAAGGAGCCTGTCACACAGTTCAGAGCTGAAAGTAAGTTCATACTGATGGTGTCAAAAAAACTAAAAAAAGTTCTTGTTAATATTCACACATATGTCTTTTCAATATCTGCATGGCTTTACTCTCAAAAAATACCCAAGCTGTGATTCGCCTGCGAGTCACGACTTTACTGTCACAGCGTGTTCACACTCCCACCTCTTTGCAGGCATTTACTCGCTTTGCAGAGGTGCTTATCTCCAGCTGACTCCAACAACTGCAAAAAGAAAGAACAAAAAAAATTGTAAGAAAATCAGTTTACAGATATTTTTGAAGTGGAAACAGGAGAGCTATGTCTGTCGCTGTGTGTGTGTGTGTATGTGCATGTATGTATATGTGTGTGTGTGTATATATATATATATATATATACAGCCGCGGAAAAAATTAAGAGACCACTTCAAAATTATCAGTTTCTCTGGTTTTACTATTTATTGGTATGTGTTAAAGTAAAATGTACATTTTTGTTTTATTCTATAACCTACTGGCAACATTCCTACCAAATTTCAAATACAAATATTGTCATTTAGATAATTTATTTGCAGAAAAATGACAATTGGTCAAAATAGCAAAAAAGATGCAGTGTCTTCAGATCTCGAATAATGCAAAGAAAACAAGCTCGTATTCATTTTTAAACTGCACAATACTAATGCTTTAACTTAGGAAGAGTTCAGAAATCAATATTTGGTGGAATAACCTTGATTTAAAATCACAACTTTCATGTGTCTTGGCATGCTCTCCACCAGTCTTTCACATTGCCGTTGGGTGACTTTATGCTACTCCTGGCGCAAGAATTCAAGCAGCTCGGCTTCTTTTCATGGCTTGTGACCATCCATCTTCCTCTTGATCACATTTCAGAGTTTTTTTTATGGGATTCAGGTCTCGAAATTGGGCTGGCCATGACAGGGTCCTGATCTGGTGATACTCCATCCACACCTTTACTGGCCTGGCTGTGTGGCATGGAGCATTGCCCTGCTGGAAAAAACACTTCTCAGAGTTGGGGAACATTGTCAGAGCAAAAGGAAGCAAGTTTTTCTTCCGGGACAACGTTGTACTTTGCCTGGCTGAGGTTTGTAAAAGACCATAAGGATTGAACCAAAGCGGACTGGAGGGTCTCCTAGTTCGTCTTCTCTGATGAGTCCAATTTTCAGCTTTGCCCAACACATGGTCGTCTGATGGTTAGACGGAGACCTGGAGAGGCCTACAAGCCACAGAGTCTTGCACCTACTGTGAAATTGGACTCATCAGAGAAGACGAACTAGGAGACCCTCCAGTCGGCTTTGGTTCAATCCTTATGGTCTTTTACAAATCTCAGCCAGGCAAAGTACAACGTTGTCCCATGAAAAACTTGCTTCCTTTTGCTCTGACAATGTTCCCCAACTCTGAGAAGTGTTTTTTCCAGCAGGGCAATGCTCCATGCCACACAGCCAGGCCAGTAAAGGTGTGGATGGAGTATCACCAGATCAGGACCCTGTCATGGCCAGCCCAATTTCGAGACCTGAATCCCATAAAAAAAACTCTGAAATGTGATCAAGAGGAAGATGGATGGTCACAAGCCATGAAAAGAAGCCGAGCTGCTTGAATTCTTGCGCCAGGAGTAGCATAAAGTCACCCAATGGCAATGTGAAAGACTGGTGGAGAGCATGCCAAGACACATGAAAGTTGTGATTTTAAATCAAGGTTATTCCACCAAATATTGATTTCTGAACTCTTCCTAAGTTAAAGCATTAGTATTGTGCAGTTTAAAAATGAATACGAGCTTGTTTTCTTTGCATTATTCGAGATCTGAAGACACTGCATCTTTTTTGCTATTTTGACCAATTGTCATTTTTCTGCAAATAAATTATCTAAATGACAATATTTTTATTTGAAATTTGGTAGGAATGTTGCCAGTAGGTTATAGAATAAAACAAAAATGTACATTTTACTTTAACACATACCAATAAATAGTAAAACCAGAGAAACTGATAATTTTGAAGTGGTCTCTTAATTTTTTCCGCGGCTGTATATATATATATATATATATATATATATATAGTGCCACTTGAAAGTATGTGAACCCCTTGAGCAGTTAAGAGTTTTCTGTTGTTTTACCATGATTTTTCATTATTTTCATCACCAATTTTCCATAGATGAAATGTCAGCTTTATGTTTATCATTTGCATTTACTTGTTTGGAGGGAATTGTTTGAGTAGCCAAAAAACTACATGAAACATGGAATTAGTCCATTTCAAAAGTAAGTGAACCCCCAGCTGAATTGGTAAAGTCAAGCAGGTAACAGACTCGGTGAAACTTATTTGGGTGATTAATTAGTCAATTAAGCAAACCGATCAACTGAGACATCCTTAGGGAAAGGTTTGGGCAACACAGATTAAAAGAGAGAGGAAACCAACCAAACTGCTGTAGTGCCAAGGTGTACCCACACAGATCAACAATGCCGAGAGGAAACGAGATATCCGGGAACATCAGGAAGAAGGTACTGACAGCCCATCAGTCTTGGGAAAGCTATAAGACCATCTCCAAAAGATTCCAGCTCCATCCATCCATCCAAGACAAATAATTTAGAAATGGAGGGCATTCAGAATGACCGCATCTCTGCCTTGAGGTGGACGCCGATCAAGACCATCACCAAGAAGCACCAGAAGAATAATAAATCAGGTAAAAGTCAACCCACACATCACCTATAAAGAGTTTCGGACCTCTCTGGCAGCATCTGGGGTAAATGTACATGGGTCTACAATCAGACGAAAATTGTTGGTTTTGATCATGACCAAATAATTCTATATCGGACTCATCTGTCCAAAGAAGGGCATTCCGGAAGGCCTTTGGTTTATCCAAGTGCCCTCTGGCAAAGTTGAAACGGGCAGTTTTGTTCTTTCTTGAGAGCAGAGGCTTCCTTCTAGCAACCCAATCATGAATGTCATGTCTATTCAATTTCCGTCTGATTGTAGACCCATGTACATTTACCCCAGATGCTGCCAGAGAGGTCCGAAACTCTTTAGAGGTGATGTGTGGGTTGACTTTTACCTGATTTATTCTTCTTCTGGTGCTTCTTGGTGATGGTGTTGATGGGCGTCCACTTCTAGGCAGAGATGCGGTCATGTTGAATGCCCTCCATTTCTAAATTATTTGTCTTGGATGGATGGATTGAGCTGGAATCTTTTGGAGATGGTCTTATAGCTTTCCCAATACTGATGGGCTGTCAGTACCTTCTTCCTGATGTTCTCGGATATCTCGTTTCCTCTCGGCATGATGGATCTGTGTGGGTACACCTTGGCACTACAGTAGTTTGGTTGGTTTCCTCTCTCTTTTAATCTGTGTTGCCCAACCCTTTTCCTAAGGATGTCTCAGTTGATTGGTTTGCTGAATTGACTAATTAAGCACCCAAATATGTTTCACCGAATCTGTTACCTGCTTGACTTTACCAATTCAGCTGGGGGTTCACTTACTTTTGAAATGGACTAATTCCATGTTTCATGTAGTTTTTTGGCTACTCAAACAATTCCCTCTAAACAAGTACATGCAAATGATAAACATAAACCTGACATTTCATCTATGGAAAATTGGTGATGAAAATAATGAAAAATCATGGTAAAATAACAGAAAACTCTTAACTGCTCAAGGGGTTCACATACTTTCAAGTGGCACTGTATATTACATCAGCATATGGAAAAGGAAAGTCCAATGGTTGAAGTATAATAACTTTTCTGTTCTGCTTTCCTGTCCAAATGTGGCATGCAATCAGTCTGCGTTGTCACTCTCTGAAGTGCCTCCCGTCGCACCATCCAGGAGGACAGGCGTAGTTCGTTTATTCTCCTCTTCATGCGGCCCCCTCTGGGCATGGAGACTCTTGCTCATCCGTCCTGCTATTTAAAAAGGCTCCATCGACGGGCAGCGGAGAGGAGCGCCTGTCATTAATTAGCTTTGTCTCCTCACTGCCTTCATTTCCCCCACCCCCCCGCCCCCCTCTTCCTTTTGTTCAGTACTGCTTTTCATTGGTGGCCGTGGCACACCAGCCAGTACTTTATGTGCCTGGCATTAAGAGAGAGCCCAAGCTACAAGTCCTTCTCATCAAGCCAGGAGGATGTGTGTGTGTGTGTGTGTGTGTGTGTGTGTGTGTGTGTGTGTGTGTGTGTGTGTGTGTGTGTGTGAGTGAGTGCACGCTTGTTTGTGTGTCTGCTGGAGGTGGCCGCTCGGTGAGATGATGAAGCGTTCTGTGTGCCAGCGCCAGCTCCCTCTCCGTGGGCCTGGGCACCTGTCGTGTTGCAGCCCATCTCATGAGCACATATCTGATAGGCGTCAGCAGCACTGGGCTCCTCATCTCAGGAGCACATATCTGATAGGCGTCAACAGCACTGGGCTCCTCATCAAGTGCAGCTCCTGCTCATCTCGGATGAACTTCCTCTTCGCTGTGTCATCGCCACACTGACACTGACTGTATTTCGTTTTTGGTTGTTGTTGCTCTGTATTCACTCCCCCTGACCAGTGCCATTATATGATCTTTTTAAGACAGTGGAGTGGGGTGATCCAAAGCCTGTTAATGACCAACAGTGCAGGGTGTGTTACATTTAACTTTAAATTGTTCAATTGTTGTTCAGTCTCAACACTACTTTTGTTTAATTATTCATTCGTAGACTAAAACTCACCGTTTGTGACCATGAAGTGTGTAAAAAAGAAGTAGGACATACGTAAATTGTACAATTGTGGATTAAGTCTTGTAACTAAAACTGCCACTTCAATCACTTTCAGCTTCTACTCTAGCTGTTGTTAAATCTGAACCTGTCTGCTAATGAAGGCCCTTACGCAGCAGGTGGGAGGGAAGAGCTGGAGACTTCAAGGTGGTCTGGGTGGGTGGGTAGGTGTGTGTGTGTGTGTGTGTGTGTGTGTGGGTGTGGGTGTGTGGTTCTGTGTCGGGGTTGCTGGTCCCCCGCTGTTGGCTGGGGCCCTGGGATGTTGTTGTTGTTTGGGCTGCTGCATGTCTGTCCTGCTGCCAAGAGCACTGATGTGGCACTGATGTGGCAGATGAGGCTCTGGCCTGGAATGCGTCCAGCTCATACACACACAGACACACACACACACACACACACACACACACACACACACACAGCAATGACCGACACACACACATACTCACCCTTAGCTTTGATTCATGCATGTACACTGAGTATATAGAGCAGACATGGTTTGCTTTGACCAGTGAACTAGTAAGGCTTATGTACACAGCATCTATCCTCTTTGAGCCCTGACTGCATTGTTGCCATGTTCATGGATGAGGATTGAATTAATAGGTATACTGCTGTGCAAATGAACAATTAATCCTGTTTCAAAGGACTGATGTCCTGTGTGAGTTTACTGTCCTTGGGAATACCATCCTTATTAGCATGACGGCACATGAAATATTTGCATTTTACCTTTTGTGTTTGTACATGAAGCGATCAATGACTTCCCCCGCAGAGACTGCCTGAAGTCTTTAAGCAAACAAAAACTGCTGTGTTCTTTAGAGCAATCACATGTTGCCTTTTTTTCATTCTCATCTTGGCTGGAGGTTTTTATGAAGATTTCATCCGATATTCGCAGCGGTAGCATAACAGAAATAGAGCTCTGGGTTTTTCATCTTTCACTGAAGGTTAATTCTGGGGAAGGTTTGTGTTGGTCTGATCGATAGTTCCACAAGCTGAATTCTCACATTTGATTAGAGCTGTTCAATGGTGTTGGACACAAAACTCAGAGAAAGAAACCGCGTTGCAGGGGTGGTTTAATGGATCCAGAAAACTGAATACTCCCATCATCTACAGTGCATTCACATTTTGTGATTTTTTTTATTGTTTTTTATCAATATAATTTCGCTCTCTATTGCTGCACTCCCTCCTGAGTTCCTCGGAAGTAAACGCTTGATTGAAAAGCCCCTTGTCCGCTATTCTTCATCCGAGGACCAAAATCAATAGCAGACCCCGAGATTGCGCCTGGACTAATTGAGCCATTCTCTTACTGTTATTGTGGCATGAAGCCCTCCGTCATGTCAATGGCCACCCCCGATAGAGCACTAGGGCAGCCTCAGACTCCCTGGGATCATCAAAAGGGGAATGCAATACATCAGTAAATGAATGTGGCTCATAGCATGGCTCCACTTGGAAGGGAAGTTGGGCCATTTGCTCCCATTCTCTCTCTCGCTCTCCCTCCCCTCTCTCTCTCTCTCTCTCTCTCTCTCTCTCTCTCTCTCTCTCTCTCTCTCTCTCTCTCTCTCTCTCTCTCTCTTTCTCAGTCAGCTTTATTGGCATGGCTGTCTGTAAAATATTGCCAAAGCATAAAATCTAGCGTTTAATAGTACCGATAAAGGGAAACAAAATAATTAAAGGTGCATTAAGGATTAATAGGTATTCGCTAAAGGTATGCTAGCAGCTAAAACTAACGAAATCTCTTGAAATGTGCTGACTTTGACATTATGACAAACTAATTACTCAACGACTGTCCTTACACAGTCAAACATCAATCATGTGCAACACAAGACTAAGCAAGACGGCAAATAAGCTACTTACTAGATCGGCAGAAGGTAATCAAAGTCAGGTCGGCGGGCATCGGCAGGCAAAACTACAGAAGGCAGTTATATGCCTATCGACCCTGCTATGACATTGGTACGGACGCAATTCTCCATATTAAAAGTCATTGTAGCGCCCCAATTTTTTTTAAGCTGTTATTTTAAGGTTAAACTGCTTATCCTAACCCTAATCCTAAAGCATAATTGTTGCATATTGTGCCTTTAAATAAGTTCAGTTAAAAAAAAACCATACGTCTATATAAAGTGTAAATGTATTATTTATCATTGAAAGTCATATGGTACTCTCTGTCAATAAGTGGCAAGGGTGCAGATACTGGGAGGCTTGTTGTGTGCATTCAGTATTTCACCCAGGAGGAATGATCATTTTCCCTCTCTATTTATTTTTGTAAATCCAGGGCAAATGTCTTCTATTCTTGAGAAGTGGTTTTCCCTGATGTTTTCGTATTTATTACATCCTGTCAGGAAATGTAACACATCCTCCACTACCCCATCACTACAGTGAGTGAGTCTTCTCGAGGTAGACTTGTAGACGTGTCTACCCTTTTCAAAGGCAAGGCTATATTCACTGAGTCTGTACCTTGTCAACAACTTTCTTTATTGGTGATTCCTAATTTGTTACAATCATGGTTTCAATGTGTAGTCATTTTCCTAATTAGTTTTTATGTCAATGTCATTTTTATAATTTCTCTTTAGGGGTTAAGCTTATTTAAATGTTTAATTTAGTCTGTCTAATTGTCAATGTATTCTTTTTATTTTCTCTCATTGATTTAATGTTGATTCATTACTCATGCCTTTTGTGTTTCCTTTATGTTTTTGTACTTAATAATCTAGAGGCTAGCAATCTGAGTGTCCACGTCTCAGCTACACAGCAGTGTGTGGTACACTGCTCTAGTATACAGTTCTGGAGAGGGTAATGTTCTGGAGAGGGTACTGTTCTGGAGAGGGTACTGCTCTGGTATACTGTTCTGGAGAGGGTACTGCTCTGGTATACTGTTCTGGAGAGGGTACTGCTCTGGAGAGGGTACTGTTCTGGTATACTGTTCTGGAGAGGGTACTGCTCTGGAGAGGGTACTGTTCTGGTATACTGTTCTGGAGAGGGTACTGCTCTGGAGAGGGTACTGCTCTGGAGAGGGTACTGTTCTGGTATACTGTTCTGGAGAGGGTACTGCTCTGGAGAGGGTACTGTTCTGGTATACTGTTCTGGAGAGGGTACTGCTCTGGAGAGGGTACTGCTCTGGAGAGGGTACTGTTCTGGTATACTGTTCTGGAGAGGGTACTGCTCTGGAGAGGGTACTGCTCTGGAGAGGGTACTGTTCTGGTATACTGTTCTGGAGAGGGTACTGCTCTGGAGAGGGTACTGCTCTGGTATACAAACTACAGTTGTATTCTCATTAGTGGTGATTTTAATATTCACATTGATAACCCAGCAGACTGTTATGCTATGCAATTTACTGATCTGTTGTCAATGTTTGAGCTTACACAACACATTTCTGTACCCACTCACAATTATGGTCACACTTTAGACCTTGTTATTTCTAAAGGCCTAGATATTTCCATAACAAGTACCTTAGATGTTGGGATCTCTGATCATCTCTGTATCCTCTTCAATGTTGCCTGGCCAACTACACATACATCTGGCCAAAAGACATTTTTAAGGCGCAACATTGGGGAAGACACTCCGGAGGCTTTTATTAGGGCTTATAGTAATGCTGCTGGGTCACATTATGACCTGAGTCAGGTCTCTGTTGCAAACACAAATATGAATGTCTCTACTGATTTTATTTTTGATAGTTTAGGCCTATCCTCAGACTGCGATGAACTATTTTAATGCTTCTGTTACACAAATTATGGATAGCATTACACCAATGCAACTGAAGTCTGTCTCAAGAAAACAAAAGCCTCCTTGGAGGAATTCTAAGAGCATAAAAAACGTTTAAAAGAACCTGCCGTAAATATGAACGTAAATGGCGCAAGACTAAATCACAGGTTGACCTCATGAACTATAAGAGTCATTTGCTTATGTACAACTGTGCAATGAAAAAAGCTCGACGACAGTACGTCTCTCAGATTATATCAGATAGTTCAAATAATTCTAAAGTCCTGTTTAATACCATTGACAGACTTATCAATCCTCCGCGTTTGATACCCTATGAGCTCCACACTGAAGAGAAGTTCAATCAGTTTGCTACATTTTTCAGGAGCAGTATCACATCATCTTTCACTAATGGCTTCAATCCTCAATCTCTTACCCTAAACTCTGCCCGATAATATGGTTACTTTCCACAATTTTACTCCGATCCATCTGAGTGAGTTGGAAGAAGTCGTACAAAAACTAGGTTCAGCTACTTGCTCTCTCGACCCTGTACCTACTAAACTGTTCAAACAAGTCTTCAGCTGCTTCGCGGCTGACATACTTCATATTGTCAATACCTCCCTGCTATCTGGAACATTCACTGGTTGCCTCAAACATGCCATTGTTACCCCACTACTAAAAAAAACTACGCTCGACCCCTTGGTTTATGAGAGTTATAGGCCGATCTCTAACTTGCCTTTCTTTCAACTTTGCACCTTTCTGTCTCAAAATTCCATATTTGATGCCTTTCAATCTGGGTTTAGGGTAAAACATAGCACCAAGATTGCTCTTGTCAGAGTCGTAAATTACCTAAGAATTGCGACCGACAATCAAAAAGTGATGTGGAAGTGGAACTGTTCTTGTATACTGTGCTGAAGAGGGTACTGCTCTGGAGAGGGTACTGCTCTGGTATACTGTTCTGGAGAGGGTACTGTTCTGGAGAGGGTACTGTTCTGGAGAGGGTACTGCTCTGGTATACTGTTCTGGAGGTGGTACTGCTCTGGTATACTGTTCTGGAGAGGGTACTGTTCTCGTGTACTGTTCTGGAGGTGGTACTGCTCTGGTATACTGTTCTGGAGAGGGTACTGTTCTCGTGTACTGTTCTGGAGAGGGTACTGCTCTGGTATACTGTTCTGGAGAGGGTACTGTTCTGGTATACTGTTCTGGAGAGGGTACTGTTCTGGAGAGGGTACTGTGCTGAAGAGGGTACTACTCTGGTATACTGTTCTGGAGGTGGTACTGCTCTGGTATACTGTTCTGGAGAGGGTACTGTTCTCGTGTACTGTTCTGGAGGTGGTACTGCTCTGGTATACTGTTCTGGAGAGGGTACTGTTCTGGTATACTGTTCTGGAGGTGGTACTGCTCTGGTGTACTGTTCTGAAGAGGGTACCACACTTTAGTCTTTCCTTTGTATGCCAACTAGGAGAGGGTTTCTCCCAAGCTCTGCCCTCCAACCCAGAAAAGGGCTATTTCCGATCACTCCTAAAATGTTCTTACAGAATTGCAAATGTTTGCAGTTCAAATGGATTTCAGTTTGGCTTTTGTCCCAGGATTCAAAATTCTCCTTGTATTTGGTGCCCCAAATTTCACTTCCCTATAGCAATATAGGTTTTATTCATGAATCAAAAATATTTAGCCAAACTTTATTGAGGGATTAAATGGAAATATTGATTTCCTAATCATGTGAAATGTATGTTATATGTAAGAAGTCTTTGATTGCAGTGTCAAGTTGGCCAGATAAATAAATTGTTAATCCTAAATAACTACTTATACTAATAACTTTTTTTTCTCTGGGAAAACCATTATTTGTATTTTTCCATGTTATTTGTAAAGGCCCAGGTTGTGCTGTACTCCTCAACAATAGAGAGCCTTTCCTCCTCCTCCTCCTCCTCCTCCTCCACCTCCAGGGGGGAGGAGTATGAGGAAAGGTGGTCTAAATCTTACTCATTCTCTTTCCTTTTCTCACTTTATTTTCCCTCCCACCTGTACTTCAGGCTTAATATAAACACACTCACCACCAAGGCCAGAGAGCCCTAAAAAAGAAAATGTGAATGTGAGTAGGTGAAAGTGTGCTAGAAGTTTTTGGGCATGCTCCAGGAAGTTTTGAGATCAGGGTGCCAGAGATGAAGCCAGATGACCACTCACGCTCTAGCCCGTGCCTGGAAGCCAAATAACCTGATATCACCCATACATCATGGTGTAGACCACGGTGGTTCATTTTCACTGGTCTCTACACACTCAAACAGTAAAGCTTCTGCTAAGGTTTCAGGTATCACCCTGAGCAGCCCAGGATTAATCTTAGAGACATAATGTTGCTGAGGTGGAGGTTGTGAATGATTTATGTCCAGACGAATCTTGAATTCTTAGCAAAGATCCATGTCATGATAATACCCCTTTTAAAGCTTAGAAGTGACAAAGGGGATTACCTGATTGACATTTAAAGGCACTAGCAAAGAATTCTATTTTGATGATATGTGCTGTTAAAGGTCCCTGGAGGATTTATCCTGTTGCAATATGTCACATCAAGGGAACAAAGCACATCCATGAGAAATCTTGGTCTGGTTACTGATCTGATCTGAAATACATGATTTTGGTGATTCAATAAATAGTTTGAGTAATTCAATGACTCATTTATTTCATCTCCAATTTCAAAGGGTGTTCATTGCATCATTTTGTGTGATTCAATCATTTTGCAATTGATAGGAATGGTCATGTTAGCAATTATTCCGATGCATAACATCCTTACACCTCTCAAATAACCGTTAAAGGTCAGGGAGTCGTTCAGTCCTGTTTCACAGTTAATAAACTATGAACACTTATAGGACGTTTCCTTGACGGCTGTACTTGTACGCAGGCATGCATGCATAGAAAAGGTTTATGGGTTGTTCTGTTCTTCTCAATTTGCCGTTATTCACTTGATCTTACCCAGCTCTATTAAAAGAAAATATAGGATGACATTCATATGGATTCTTTTCCACTGCTATTGACAAATTGAAACTGTGCTACTGTTATGCATAATCTCGTGTTGAGGTTTTGCTCCTTCTGTGTCCAACCATTAAGCTCTTTTCCTCTCATGATGCTCACCCACACCCTCTCAAGCTTGTAAATGTAAAAGGAAAATGTCCCAGAGACTTGTCAGCAGTCCTTGGACTCATTAAAACCATGGTGTGCCTTGGCTACCGTCTCAGTGCCCGTTTCATGCATGCGCGTTTCTGGTTCCATTCATTTCCAGAAAGCTCAGCCGCTGCGATTAACTTCTGGTCAGATGCCCACTCTCTCTTTCCGTCACGGAAACATCAGTACCACAGATGCTGTTTCAGCATTTAATTGTGACCTTCCATCCATCGTCCACCCATCTCATGTCATCTGGGACACGAACACCATGCACGCATTTCTACTCCTTGCCTCCTGTCCACTAATGCATACTGCTAATCTGGTGTGTGTGTGTGTTGTGTAGTTATCACGTCACTATTAACTCTGAGCCTGATATGCTTCATGGCTCATATGAGTTTGGCTGTTATTTTGCTCTGACATCTATGCATGTCTGCCTGTCTGTAGATGTAAATGCCTTATGTGTTTGATTGTTCAATGAAAAAGTCTGTAATGACAACCAGCGACTTAAGTGCTCTTGAGTAGTATTGAACTATCAGAGGCACCCAAGGAGTCTGAGCAAGACTTATAATCACATCATAATTCGTATCTCTTTGAGGCTTGGATTAAAAGCCATGTTTATGTCAAGGTGAAAGCGTCTCAGAACCCAGTGTAGCACTATCTCTTTTGGGCCATTGCCAATGACACACACCCGAGGAAAACCACGCAAACGTTGTTTTAATAACCAAGTGCTTGTGGAGATTAGATGCTTATTTACTGTGCTGAAAGAGCAGGCATTTCTGCAGCTAGATCGTCTCCTCATCACAACTTGGGAAAAGCCTCAGTGGTGGACATTGGGGCCGTTTGCGGGAGATAGTATAACAGTCACACAGTAAAGGGCCCGTAGTCCCTTAGCTGTCATAATCTAGGATCAGAACCAGGCTTGTGCTGCATATCCGTCTCCCCCTCCTCCCCCCTCCCGGATCTGGAAAGGGGCTCATAAAAGAGGCCCCAGCCTTCTCCCCTGTCATTCCTCCCAGGCCCTGGGTCCTGGCCATAATTAATCTGATGACTTATAGCATGTTTGATGAGACCAGACGGGTCTGCGACTATTTCCCCACAGGCTTCCCCTACATCATATTGGCTTCTGTTCTCTGCTCAAGTACAGGGAATACAAATAAAAATGCATGGTTTTAAAAAAACTGTCCTAAAAATATAAAATTAAAAATGTAAAAACCTTTCAAGTAATTGAAATGTCTGTCCGTGTGATCGTTGTATTAAAAAATAGAATTAGCATTGTCCTAAAATAAGCAGGATCAATGAGATGTGGCAACAGTCGTTTAGTGGAGGAGATGGCTGTGACACATGAGCCAGCTCTGTGTATTACACAGACATTTCAGACCTGCTGTTTGCTCTTCCTCTCCTGATGTTTGCTGTGTATGCGGAGCCACACTGACTGCAGTTCAGAGAGATTATTGTCGCTGTAATTGGCTTTTCCCTGCTCGATTTCATATGAGGCACTTGTCTGATCTGTACACCTCTTTGCCTCGGAAATGGGAAGATGATGAGACTTGCCCAAAATGTTTCTTTCATTAGACGGCAGTGAAGTCATCAGACTCGAGCCAACCTTCGGCACTGAAGGGTGAAGCACTCCATGTAAATGACAAGCAGGCTGCGATATAATAAATAAATCAACTGAAATGGCCACATTTCAGCATGCATGACCCTATGTGAAACTACCAGCTGCAAGCTTCCATTAGCTGCCATTCATTTGGTGTTGATACTGCTACCAAATCACAGATATCTCTGTCTCTCTGGCTCTCAAACAAGTGTTGTTCTGTGTGTTTATCCCCTTGGCTTCGCTATCAGCCATCGTAAAGAGGAAATGCTCGACATGCCCTCATATCCCCCCGTGTCTGAAGAGGCATCTGCTTCTGTCAAACAGCAGCTGAGATGGACAGGAGATGGCTGCGTTTTCTCCCTATTACTCACCCCGGCAAGAACAACAGGCACCCCTGAGCAAGCTGTTGTACCCCAGAGAGCCCAGTAAAAAAAAAAAAAAACAGCAGGTAATGTCTGCTGGCAGTGGTGCACATGTAAGCCTCATATTGGGGGGTGACTCATTCCTCCAATGGAGATGCATGTATGTGGGGGATTACCTGATGTCAGGAGGGGCTTTTTTCTTTCTTAGTCTCCTCTTGAAAGGCCCACTCTTCCCCTCCCCTGGCTGTGAATGGGACTTTATTTGAAGGGATTTGGTTTTTGGGCAGGTCAGCGCTGCAGCATCAATTGATGGAGCCTTTCACATTTCCCATTTTTCAACCCCCGGTCAGGGGCTGTCTGCCAGCGCGCGGCGGCTCCTCCATTTTAAAGCACGGGAGTGATTACACTGTCCATCAACAGCCCCTAGGACCCACATCAGCCGCCAGATTGATGTTTGACAGAATAATTAGAAAACTGTCTCTGTCTGTAATCACTGGAGCTCATCTTTTCCGGGGGAAAGGGCTCCCGGTGCCTCAGCCGCCCTCACAGCAGGGGGAGGCTTGGAGGGGTTGAGTGGTGCAGGGGGTATGAGGTGGTGGTTCAGCCAGACGTCGTTTACTCCGCTGAAGCGGCATGTGTTAGGAGTGAGGTGAAGGGGTGTGGAGGTGGAGTTGGAGTTGGGAAAGGGGCTGGAACGGTGGGAAGGATGAGAGTGGAAGCAGTGGCCCCACCTTTTCCTGCTGGAAGCGGGGTTCATTAGCCTGACCACCACGGAGCTCAGCGGACGGGCGGCGCCAGTACCTGTGGAGCGACATGTCCTGCCACGGGGGGTGGGGGCTTTGGTTCAGGGGCGGGCGAGGAAGCATACTCAGCGTGAGGCCTTTCATCGACTTTCAGGCTCTAAATCGCCGCGTCTCCCAGGCTCGACCGCTCTGCCCTGATCCTTCTAATTCCCGAGCAAACCTTTAATGGCTAATTGATATGCCTCCGAGTTATGCAGATTAGTGCTGCAGCCCTGCAAGGTCTGAGGCATGCGTCAAAGAGTGTTAAGGCGTTCCAAAGACGAGTCGTGTCTGCTGAGGTCTCCCATCTCTGCAAGAGGCCGACTCCATCAACATCCTTGGCTGATGATCTCTGCCTCTGAACACATCACACAGGGACTCCCTACACAGACCAGGAAAAAGCTCCCCAACACATCCAATCAGTGTATGTATCCATGTCGAGCTTTTTGGAAATTAAATCTTGATTGCATCCATCTGTTTGCCCTGATTTGTGATATTCTGGCAGTGGTTGCCGAGCTTCACTGGGCCCTGTGCTGCCTCGGTGAAGGGGAGGGTTGCGGGAGTCTGCAATATGTGTATTCTATCAATTTTTAAATTACTCATTTGGTTCAAGCCGCGTCGCACCAGAACCCGGTCATAGCATTTCAATAAGTGCTGTGATTCACTGATTCGCACAGATGAATAACAAATTAGTGGTCTTAAAAGGAACTATTTTTAGAGGGGGGTCCAGAGAGGGGGGAAATGCAATATCAAAATAGCGTTCCATCCATCAGGATTAAAGCTTTCAGGGGTTATTTCATCCTGGCTAAATTGCCTCTCTAGCTAAACAGTACCAGAAAAGTGAATTATTGGGTTCCTCTCAACGGTTTTGCTTCAGCTTTTCCTAGCTGCCTTTAAATATAGAGCACAAATATGTTTCCCCCTTGGCTTTTACGGGATCTTTTCTGAGAAGCCTCAGTCATTAATAACAGACTGTGTGAATTTATACCATATATCTCTCCTCTTTGACAAATGGTTGGGTGAAATCGGTATCCTTAGGACAAAAATACATCACTTTACATGGAACATAGCATGACACTTTATGTGTTCATACTCTATTTTAAGTATGAATCATCGAAATACAAAAAATGAATAATGTAGGTATGCATTATCAGTTTGCTTTTTTTTATATCATGAATGTTGGTTGCAACCTCATTGAGTTCTTCGGACATTGTTAGACCTGTTTGCTTTTTTTGTTGCAATTTACGATTGGAGCTGTGCTCTGCTTTTTGTACCTGTAGTGTCCTGAAAGGCAGCGGAGCATTAAGAGTCCATCAGCTGCCCATTGTAAATACTCCCCAGCCCAGCCCAGCCCACCCCACCCCCCAAATCCCATCCCATCCCATCTGCACTGAACTGAATGCTCACTGGTGGCACTGCCTGACCTTCATGCATCTCCTCCTTGCATGACCTCTAAATCATCCAACCCCAATCTTTCTCCTCCGACCAAGGGAGTCCGGAGCGGCATGATTCAATACCATGGCTGCACAATAAAACATAAAAAAAATCATCTTACGTCAAGTGCACACTAACAAAAGACTAGTGGTCAAAGTTCGTTGCTCAGAATCTCTGGTCTCTTATCCCTCTTTTTTTCTGAGGTTCTGGCTCCATTGTCAGTCCTGTCTCTGACAATACCTTGCTACATTTCTGATATTCCTCACAAACAAACAGTTGAGTATATCCTTTTAAAGGAGGTTGTACTCCCCCCAAAAAAGCAGAGGGGTTGTCTCTAAACCGTGACTAAACTAAGATGATTTGCCTTGCAAAAATGCACAGCTGCCCTTTAAAAGGCTCATTGGCTCCCAAGATCAGGTGCAATTGGAATCAGAATCATTTGGATAATTGACCTTCTGTGAGAATATATTTGAATAAATTAATTTTGATTGACCATGCAGCAAAAGGAACAAAGTGGGAGTGTTGGTCCTTTATATTCAGCTGTGGTTTGTTGTGGCTGCTCTCTGAGGTGATTATGTATGCCATTCGCAGTGATTATGCATTCTTTCAATTTAATAAAGCAATTGGGGCTCAGAGCTCAGAGAAGTGCAGTGGCAGAGTTGTGTGCTGATTGAAAGAAGAAAGGTAGGCGAGGGTGGAGTCCTCCGAAATGCATTTGCAGCTATAATCTCACGAGGCCACTGCTGAGCCTTTGAAATTTTACAGAGCATCTCGTTTTTTTTTCTGTAGGATTCTGAGGCGTTTGTCACCTCAGCTGTGCACAAAACATATTTTTTCCGATAAGAACGGACACCTCTTTGATAAATCACCCAGCCCTTGAGTCATACTTCAACAGGGCTGCAGTGTCATGCTCAGGTATGACTAGCTAATCAGCAATTAGTTGGAACACTGAACCTAATGGTCTGTTAAATGTTGTAAATCAACACTAAGAGGCTGTGTGGTATCTAGCCACCATCTAGCCACCATCAGGTCCTGCACACCTCTGCATGGGTATCCCACAGGACTCCTCTTGACAGTAGCATGACAGGAAGAGCATGTGTATACTCCATATGCACAGAGCTGTATCTGAACCAGGCCTCTGTGCGCCAGCTCTTTCTCTGTCAGCTGACATTAACCCTGTTTGATAAGGAAGAGGAGTATTTACATCTGGCTGTCATCGATGATGGTGGGTGATCAGCCGGAGATGAGAAACACACTGCCCACGCAGGATGTGCCTTTTGTCATGTGAAACAGAGCGTCATGAAGCTCTTTGAAGGAGCATGTACTCATCAGTACTCGCAGTACAAGCAGTGTGTATGGGTGCTTAGGCACACTTAAAAAAAGTGTATTCCAAATCCTTGACTGACAATACCGACGTTCTTGCCACCTCACAGCCATATAAAGCTTCTCCAGCTCCCTCTCTTGCTTTCTCTTTCTCTCTCTCTCTCTCTCTCTCTCTCTCTCTCTTCCTTTCTCTTTCTCTCTCTCTTGCTTTCTCTCTCTCTCCCTCTCAGTCAGCTGCTGCATTTCTCCATTTCAATGCCCCATTTAGAGCTGGAGATCCCTTCTCAAGAGACCCACTGATCGTTGCTTTGCATTCGGCCCATTCAGACCGCTGACTCTGCTCCCACCTCCTCTTATGGAGTTCCCATTTCCTCCCATCTGATTAAAAAACATGGGAAGTGAACACACTGGGTCTCCAGTGCACCACTCCCGGACGCTCCGAATGTGCTACCAGCGTCACCTCCGCCACCAGCTTTCGCTTTTTTTTTTAATGGCCTCTTCTAAAGCCATGACAACAAAAGCCCCAGAGGAGCCGCCCGCCGTCATCTCCATAATAAAGACCGGAGTCAGGAGTGCTCTCATTGCTGAGCTGTGTGACTTGGGACCAGGGAGCTGTTGAGCGTGCGCCTGTGCCTGGGCCCCGGTCCTTCACCTGAGGCCTGGGGTGAGCTCCAGAGTTCCAGGTGCCGTAGCCGCCTGCCTGATGAGCCATTATGCCGGAGCAGTGAAGTCAGGCTGGAGGAAAAGAGCTCTGCCAAGTCATCACCAGCACACCTGATGGCCCCACACACGGAGCACACCCTCTCAAGCTCAGGGCCCTACGCTCCGCTAGCTGTGGAGAGCTTGTGCTGAAGTATGCACATGCATGTCTGTCATATATATACTCAGATATGCTTAGAATGCCTAGTTCCTTTTTTTTCCTTAAATTTATTTTTGTCATACGGGAGCATGGCATGCAGTTTTTCCCAGTCTACTCCCAGAGCTGTTGTTGGAATATGCATGAGACTGCATCAGGGAAAGCTGATCCAGAGAATCCAGATGAATCCAGATTATGCCTTAATGAATGCTAAACTTACTCTTGCCCTTTTAACTCGTCTGTGGCCTTTGCCATGGCTCACATTGTTTGGCCAGTGTGTATTGATGTTCATCTCGTTTCCTATTCTCTGTCTCGCAGTAGTAAGTCATCTGCGGCACCTTCTTGTGGATCACTAGTGTCATCAGTTGAATTATTTTATGGACCACCACCACCATTATGAAAAAACAAAAATAAAACTGAATTTAAGCCCACCAATATGAGAGTGTTTCTGCAACTGTCATAATGATTACTCCATTAACATCGGTGTTGAGTGTTCATCCGTTGTATAAGATGGATGGTGGTGGAGGTTTGCAAAATAAATGAGGTAGGTCTTTAATGTGTTGGAAGAGCGTGAATAGTGCTTTCATGATTAAGTAATGACTATTCCTGTTGAAAGCTTATGTAGTGTTTTTTGTGAAAAAATGTTTCTCAAGTCATTGTTTGTATGCTTGTTTGTTTGCTTGAGTTACTCAAGGTTAAGGCCTGTGGATATCTGGGACCCGCTGCCTAATTGGCAATTAGCGTAACATTCGTTTTTCTGGAGTCGTAGGGTCAATATGAAGAGAAAAAGACTATACTCTTTCACTGTGTGCATGTGTGTGTCCCCAGTCACGTAAGATGCAATCTCAGTCTCTATCTCTGTCTGTCTCTTTCTCTTTTTTTCTTTTTTGTGTCCTGCGCCAGCAGTTCAGGCCAGTGTGCTCTGGAAATTGAATGACGGACTGTCTGAAAAGACAGTCTTGCTCATCTGCCGCGGGGGCCATCGATAGGCAGCTGTCACTGTTCGCAACCTCACAGGCGGCCTCACAAAGCACGGAAGACCTTGAGGGGTGTATGGTCGGCTCGAGTATCAATTCACAGGGTTGTTGCGTTGACTCGTTCACTCCCTTCTCGTCCTCCTCCTCCTCCTCCACCTCCACCTCCCCAGACCGCCTCTGCACTGAATGGCTGCAAACCCATTTCTCCTTTGATTGGTTTCCTTTCTTTGGAAGAAAAGAGAGAGCTGAGCCGACGCTCAGATGAGACCTAGGGGAGCTCATATGGATGGATCTCTCTCTTTCTCTCTCTCTTTCTCTCCTTCTTTATTTCCCTCTCTTTCTCTCTCTTTCATTCTCTCTTTTTCTCTCTCTCTTTTTCCTTCTCTCTTTCTCTCTCTTTCATTCTCTCTTTTTCTCTCTCTTTTTCCTTCTCTCTTTCTCTCTCTTTCATTCTCTCTTTTTCTCTCTCTCTTTTTCCTTCTCTCTCTTTCTCTCTTTCATTCTCTCTTTCTCTCTCTCTCTTTTCCCTCTTTCTCTCTCTCTCTCTCTCTCTGTGTGCATGGTAACCTACCTTGTTTATAGCCTCGTTGTTGTTGTCTGAGGGATGTTGGCGAATAGAGTTGGCACCATGAAAGCTGCAAGAGCTCTTCATGGTTCATTAGCACAGAATATGCAGTTGACAAATGACAGAACTCCTATGAACATGTAATGTATGTTCATACCAGCATTCAACCAGCTCTCACTTGATCAAACTGTTTTGTGGGACTGCTGTGATGTATGATGCAGTGTTGTAAAGAAGGAAAACACAAGAATGGCGTTTCTTAAGAAGAGGTATCTTGGGGTGGTTGTTCAGCATTTTGCAGGTTTGGTTTTGTATTATTACTCACAATTCATAAATTGTGTTTCTTGTTTATTTACTAACTCTTACTCTTTGCATTTGTAAACATAGAGTTAGCCCATTTCTTTGCCTGGGAGAGAAAGAGCGAGTGCGAGAGAGGAAAGGGGGGAGAGGAAAAGAATCTTACACAGTCTATTGATCAAGGAGTCAGCTGCCACTTTTCAAGTGATTCCTAACAGGAAGTGAAACTTCTAATGGCGGTGTCAAGATGTGTCTGTGTTTGGGAGCTGATTTTTGACATAATGCTTCATCTCTTTCACTCTGGGCAAGGAGGAGCTGTCATGCTTCAACAGGCTGGATAATTATTTCCCTCTTATCCCCCTCGCCAGGCCCAATCCCAACATTTAATAGAAGCCAAGGCAGGCCCGGCTCCTCTCTCTCTCTCTCTCTCTCTCTCTCTCTCTCTCTCTCTCTCTCTCTCTCTCTCTCTCTCTCTCCCAGGTGTAAGTGCCAGAGGAATGGATTTTTGGAGAGGTAAACAGCCCCTAGATCCAGTAAGATAACGCCAAAGGAAGGGGGGGGGGGGGAGAGAGAGAGAGAGAGAGTTGCTGGAGAAACGTGCAGTTTGGCGTGTGTCCTCGGCTTCTTCAACTTCTCCGAAGGCTGTTGTTTCTCTTAGCGCTCAAGGTTGGGCAAACGCTAATGGAGATAATGATGGTTGCAAGTGTTGGTCTCCTGGTGGGGGCGTTTGCCAATAGTGATATGTAGCTGTTGTCATCCCGTAGTGTCATTAACATGAGGCAAGAACCCTGTACCAATGCTTTCAATGTAAATATTTAATGCCAGAAAAGCAACGCTCAGGATATCCATCTGGCTATTACTGAGTTACCAGACATAAGCACCCTTGCGTAATCCCTGTAAGAGCTGACAACAAACAAAAAACAACAAACTCCCTTCCAAGAGATGGCTGACTTGTTGCTCCTGACTCCTTCCTCATTGCCTAATTCAAGTTTTTTTTCTTTAGCCTTTGACCCCCAATGGTGAAAGCTCAGACTCGCTCCCTGGCAAAGACAGAGTGACCAAAAAAAAGAAAAACATGTCAGAGACCAGACTGGAATCCAGAAACGGCCTGCGTAGGACCGATAACGCAGAACAATACGGCTAATAGGCCACCGAGAGGCTAGTATTTGCGCTTGGTCAGTACAATGGCCTCTCCTCCGACAAAGGATGGAAGCCTTTCTCTGGCCAGATTAGCCCTGGTCAGCGGGGGCACAGTGCTGTTAGCGTGGGGCACAGATGTGAATGTGGCCGCGGTGATAATTCAGTCCCATACAGCATCACCACGCTCTGCCAGGCCCATTGCACTAATGCTGTGCTGAATGTGTAAGGCTCCCCCTTTTAGGTTTTGTTTTGAAAGAAGAGACAGGCCTTTATATAAATGTTATTGTTTCTCACAATTATCAAATTGCAGTCATTAAACACAACAGGATTTGTGTGTCTGTGTGTGTGTATTTGTGTATTTGTGTGTGTGTGTGTGTGTGTGTGTGTGTGTGTGTATTTGATCCCTCTAATCATGTGTGTGTGTGTGTGTGTGCGTGCGTGTGTGTGTGTGTGTGTTTGCGTGCGTGTGTGTGTGTGTGTGTGTGTGTGTGTGTGTGTGTGTGCTGTCTCAGAGAGCAGTATGGCTTGTAATCTTCGGAATAAACCTAATTACGCAAACGAGCATAAAAGATCACCCTGTACCTGGACATGTTGCTCCCATTCTGTTTCCCATCTTTAAAGAGGTCTCACACCAGGAGAGATGAGCATTCAAGCTTCCATTCAAGCTTCCTTCTGTGCAGCACAAAACGACCCGTTTTTGACTCCTCCACGTTCCTGGATGTCTCTGTACCGGCGGCAGCATTGCAAATAGATTTCCTTTGTAGTTGAGTATGGTTTACGGCATGCTTAATGCTCCTCAAAAGACTGTTTCAGCCGCTGCGACGTTTGAAGGCACAGAGCCTTGACAACGCGCCGAGCTGCCGGGTGGCGTGATGCCATTATGTGGAGTCTGAATGGGTCACAACTCTCAGGTGGGCCCTCGTAACTAGGGCCCTCCCAGGCTCACCTAGACTCTGTCAGGACGACGCGGTGCCTGCTAGTCCGGTGTATGATCTGGTGATCAGCACAGATGAGTCTTGTTCACATCTTTGTCGAGCCTTGACATCGTTTTTTTTTTCTTTCTTCTCTGCACCACATAGTTGGATAGTGACTTGCAGGGTATTTGTTTGTTTTTGTTTGTTTTTTTCTCCCCGTGTATAGACTCAAGGCAAGTTCCCATAACCATTGGTGGGTGGCGGGATCAAACATGTTACATTCCAGGCAGGACTCGATCAGAAGCTTGGCCGATTACATCTATGATGGACTGTTCATCAGGCTTGGCTTCCAACCCAAAGGAGATCGACTGAAGCTTCGCGTTTCCTCTCTCCCCCTGCCTTGAACCGATGTGAAACACAAAACGTACTCCACCATCGCACAGAGGAAAAACTAGAGCACTGAGACTTGGGCATTCCTAATGCTTTGGCATGAAATCACTGGAAGCCATTGGTTTCTGAGCTGTGTGCCTCTGAAGGCGTCTGTCCGTTCTCTGCGGCACGCTCACAGAGTTCACCAGCGTGTCAGGGATACGGGGGCCTGGAGATGGGCACTCAGTCACACTTGGTTATTTGGGGAAGAAAGATCCAAAACAGCATTCAACTCAGCCTGAATGCAAACACGTGGCTCGCTGCTTTTGAAGGACCTGCATTTAATAATTCTCTCTCCAGTTGGTTAAAGGGTGCAGCAAGCCATAGCAAAAACAGTTAAGTAATATTGATAAGTAATTAACTATTAATGCCAAACCTAAAACTGTAAAGCCGTAACATGTTCTTGTGTAGGAATCTGCACTGATTCAAAACACAGATTGCCTATCCTGTTGATGTGAATCAGCACTTTGTCTGGTTATCAGGCTGACTTTCTAGTTCCTGTGGTCTTGCATTTAAGCATAAAGGTGTTAATAAAACCTTTCTGTCACATTCAGCCTACTGGGTGCTTCACAACTGCATTTACTTGTGTACGGCAACGCATAAATCATGTCCCATGTATCATTAATATACATAGATGTCAATAGGAGACGCATGAGTGGAAGAAATATGATGGTGCTCAATAAAGCCGGAATTGAAAAATGGGCTTCTGACGGTGACAGAACCAAGTCCTTTCTGTGCCCGGTGCCTGAGCCACTGCACCTTGATCTACAGTGCCCTCTAGTGGTGGTCGGACACACTAGCAGAAACCCTTTACAAGCCCCTCATGAGGTAGCTGCCATGAAGGACATCCCATTGGGTGCCTGGTCCGTCCGACCTAGAATGTTGTCAGAACCCTACAGAGGGGAGAGAAGGTTGGATGCTAATGGTGGACAGTGTATATTCTGGAATGATGGTTTATTTTTCTGTATTAAATGACCCAGATTACATCTAACCTCACATTAGAATATTTTGATACTGTAGATGTAGAATGTAAGGTAGAACGAATCATATTTTACATGCGTCAGGCAATAATTCACTCAATGAGTGATTACCAAGCTCAAAAAACCATGCATCGACTGAGATTATAGTTGTCACTTGTGTGTGTGTGTGGTGTGTGTGATGTTGTATTGATTGACGAAATACACACACACAAACACACACACACACACACACAAACACATACAAACACATGGGACATATGAGGGGTACTGAAGGAGATCAGTGACAGGCCTGGGCTTGAGTGGTGCTGCAGTATTGACACGTTTCAGAGAAACCTCATCTGGCACGACCAGATTTGAGCTGTCCACTGCATCGAACTCTCTCGCCGTCATATCACCTGAACTTGGCACATCCAGGGAAAGAGCATGCCCAACTGCTGTGTGGAGTCCTTGGCTTTCTCCATATTACAATAACCTTGGCCTACTCACCTGGTGCTTGATAGGCCTGTGTAATGTAGCCAGATCCTGTCTGTGGAGTATTGGCTTTTTCTGTCTTATGCACACACATGTATTTGTGCTAAAAAGAGTGGGAGAGGTGTGTGTGTGTGTGTGTGTGTGTGTGTGCGTGTGTGTGTGTGAGAGAGAGAGAGCATGTGTGCATATGGCTTTGTGGGATGCTGTCACAGAAACAAGAGGGCATTGTCCAGCACCTCTGCTGTTAATTGTGCTGTGCCACTGACAGTGATGAACAGGTGACCCTGCTGGTTGACTGTTCCCTGTGTTCTCTTTGGCTGCTGACAGCTGGCATGGATTAATATGGGCCCTGCTCACACCACACACCACACACCACATGCATACACGCGCCGTGTTTGGCGCTCTAAGGGCAAACAATGACAACTGTCACCTCGTGAAGAATGGCCTGTCTTTCTACTCATTATGTACGTAGACTCTCAAAGGTATTCACAAGTGGCCCATATTTCATGTACTCTACACACCTAAACACACACACACACACACAGATATAGATACATACATGCATACACACACACACACACACAAACACAAAGATAGATAGAATAGATAGATAGATAGATAGATAGATACACATTTGAGAGTTGTTGGATTTGTTACATTCTCACATAATGTTCAGGTGTGGAACTGGCCTTTGTTCTGTGAGGCTCTTTCCTCTAGCTCCAGACTGCTCCAGACTAATTGAGAGTGAGATGTCAGGCCTTTACATCTTCACCCTGCCGGCAGTCTGTCTTCAGGCGAGAAAAGGCTCAAGTCGAGGAGCGGCCAAATCCCTCCGCTTCATTTAGAGCATGCAGAGAGGCCCCAAGATCAGAGGGATCAAATCCACACACGCACACACACATACCGCACACACACACACACACACCACACACACACACACACACACACACACACACACATAGATACACACACACACACATACATACACACACACACATACACTCGCACACACACACACAGACACGCACACACACTTATCCCTTAGTCTGCCTGCTGCTGAGAAAGGCCCCGTCTCCATGCTGTAAAAGCCTGTCAGAAGCCTTTCCACAGTTCTGAGTCAGTGCCCAAAATGACTGGAATTGCCACAGGAGCTTGCCTGGGTATCAGGAGGAGCCCCAGTAACCTTACTGGGAGCATCTGGGGCTGTGTGTGTGTGTGTGTGTGTGGGTGTGGGTGTGTGTGTGTTATTCTATTATTATCTGTTTATCCTATCTTTTTTTTTTTTGTGGTTTGTCCCCAACTGCAACCCCTTGACTGATGTTGAATAGTGATTTGCTTGTGGCAGGTGCCTCCTTTTTAGGTTAAGATGATACAGTAGCATGTTACAACTCTTCTCGTCCAGTGCTAGTTTCTGTCTCCATATCTCAGGCCACTACACTCTCTCTCTGTCTCTCTCTCTCTCTCTCTCTCTCACTCTCTCTCACAGTCTCACTCACTTACTCATACTTTCTCTCTCTTTCGCCGTCTCTCACAAACACAAAACACGTAGACAGTGTTATTTTCACAGGCATATAACAGGTTTTTAATGGAGAATCACCAGTCAGATATTTGACTTTCTTTTGCTAAGATTTTCTTTGTTAACATGAAATAGGCGCTGCACAAGTGATAGCCCCGTTGTTGAAACCAAAAAATGCTTCTGAGGTGATTTGCGAGGCATCTGCCAGCTAACTATCTAATGTTAGCATGTCCACAAGCTAACTGCCTACAAAGTGGACCAATAGCCAGTGAAGTTACACAGCGGTCAGCAATTCATAGTGCGGTGATTGGTTGTTGACATATAAATCTCACTATGACTTCAACGGCTTTATCAACACACCCTCAGACGATGGTCACATGTTATGTTATGACTGGTTGCATTTAGACACAGTATTAGCCTTGAGTTGATCTGTTTGTGCTGAGATTGGCTACTTGACCAGATGGAAAATTGTATCACTCCTTATATCACACCTTCACAATGTGCCTTTTCTTCAGGTGGAGGCCATATTGGTGAACATCTTTGGGGGCATCGTGAACTGTGCCATCATCGCCAATGGCATCACCAAGGCATGCAGGGAGCTGGAACTGAAGGTTCCCCTGGTTGTGCGTCTGGAAGGTATGTGTCTGCTTTGAATCTTCACATCAGCATTCTTACAGTTCTCTTTACCTACTCCCAGGCTGAAGGGGAAAGTTGGTACAAAGTTTAGCTGACATTGGATCAAAAACCCAGCCTGATGAATACAGGAGCCTAAGAGCTCTCATCATTTTTCTGTGAGTGAGAAACAGCTAGGCAGCTAGAGGACTAAACGTGCTTAATTAGGAAACTCTTGACAAATGCCACGTTTGCAGCATCTGCTAACAGTAACAGCCAAGTCCCCTCCCCCCACACACACACACACACACACACACACACACACACACACACACACACACACACCCCCATCCCCAGCAGCGCGCATGTGTGACAACATTCCAGTTCTCTTCAGCGGAGTAGCATCCGCTTTTAGCTTGTGTGTCAGTGTCACAGTTAGCACCATGGCTCTGTTCCTTCAGCATTGGCAGCGTTTTGGCCACAGATTTGTTTGTTGAGATTCAGGTGCTTACAAACAGTTCTGTGTCTTGTTGTCTGGTCTGATTTAACCCATGCCTTGTGTTGCCTAGCAGCCTGCAACACACTCACTTGGGCAGGCATGTTGACATGTTGACTTGTTTTGGTTGTTTGAAATAAACCCATTGGATATGGAGATTACCACCATGGTAATGCCACGTCCTCCTGGTGGTCTCCCAGCTGATTCTCTTGATGGGTGTTATACAGACAAATCAAACATGGTGCTGCTCTTAGCAACCTGTGAGCACTACTAGTCTGCAGAGGCATGTTTGGACAGGGGGAAAGGGGTGAGCAGTTCTTGTAGAGAGATTCACTTTGGAGACCATATTCATTTGTTTGGTGTCTCTGGCCCTTCAGCATGAGTCAGGTCATCTGGCACCATACCCTATCAGGTGTTGATACAGACATTCTTTTTTCTTCCCTCTCTCTACAACCACCCCCCGACACCCCTCCACACACACACACACACACACACACACACACACACACACACACACACACACAAACACACACACACACACACACACACACACACACACACACACACATTGCCCCTTCCTCACACACACACACACACACACACACACACACACAAACACCTCCACACATACACACATATACACACACACACACACACATACACACACACACACACACACTTCCATCACCTTGTGCGGTGCGTGGGCTGTTAGTGGAGTGGAGTGGAGTGCAGCAGACAGCGCTGATTGTGGACCTCTCACCTGCGTATGCTAATAGCGAGGTGGCGGAGCGACGGGAGGCCACGCGGCCCCAGCCCATCTGGTCATTAGGATAATTGGCTGAAAACAGCTGACTCCTGTGTCCTGCGAAAAGTGACGAATCCTCCACTCCATTAGCTCACCGTGCTCCATTTGTCCCCTCCGAGCAGCCTCACACACACACACACACACACACTCATGCCCTACGCATGTGGAGTTTTTGAACATCTCAGGGAGGGACTACAAAAAGGATGCAGATGTGAGAGAAACACCAAACACCTGGGTACCTCCATTCAGTTGCTGCGACCAGACAGGATGCACAGGAGTTTGCCTCCGCAAACTGTTTGGAAGTGCTCGAAATTAAAATGAACAGTATAGCATTTAATTAGTCTCAAAATCCGTGCACATGAAAACCACGTGACGTAACTGGACTGGAACAAGAGATTATGCATGAAAGTGATCAAACCAAACAATCGAATGTCATGGTCCGTATTCAAAGTGACCAATCAAAGGAGCAGAGACATCAGCCACTGTCCCCGCTGAAGTCTCAAAATTCAACTTGACGAGCGAGCAACTGCAGATGCGAGCACGTGGGGAGGGTCAATCGAGTCCCTTGCGAGGGTGGCATTCTGGTTGCGGAGGCTGCTCGGATCACGTGGTGGTCATGTGCGTGGAGTTGGAGACAAATGAAACGGAGTTGTACAGTAATGCGCTGTCAGAGATCAATACAGAGTTCTGTTCTCTCGTCTGCTGCTCATCATTACTGACAGCACGTCCGTGAGATTGTTCCCCTTGGTCGCTGTTAGAGCATGCTAAGTTGAGCATCGATCCAGTCACGACCTGCCAGGGAGCAAGAAAACGGCACTGTACGTCTTTCCCCTTACAAAGTGAGGCTTGGATTTGTGTGCTTATGTTAGACTATGTTAGGGATAGAGGTTGAAGTACTGCCAAAGCAAGGCTGTGAGTGCAAACCAGCATCCCATCTCTGAAAGGACAAAAGACAGCAAGATCTTTATTTATCTTCCAAGTCTATGGAAATGAAGATGTTTGACATACTTTGTGGTGCACCGAAGGTCATAGCCATTGACCAGTCTTAGGCCTCAGCCTCGGTCCATTGAAGTTAAACGTCATCCACCCTGAGAGTGACATCAGAATATAAGGCATCACTGCAAATCAATCTTAAGGGGTTATTTTTCTGCCAAGTCCCCATGGCTCCTCTCCCCTTTCCATTGATTCTAATAATGGCAAGCTGTTCTTCAGGAGGATTAGGCAGGGATTAAGTGTGCCACTATTAATTGGGAATCTTCCCTCTCTCTCTCTTTCTCTCTATCTATCCATCTCTCCCTCTCTTATATCTGTCTCTGTAACTCTCTCTTGCTGATTTTCTCTTTGGGGCGAATCCCCCCCAGCGAAACAGTCTGACTGTCTGTCCGTCCATCACCCAGCAGAAAGCTGACGAGGGCAGATCGCGTGCGACGCTGGGCTGAAGCACACGCGTGTTTCCCAGTCGCGAGTGCCTCTCCCGTCCAATTATGTTTGTTTTGATTCACCGCGGTGTGCTCATCCACATGTATTTAATGATGTTTAAATGGTGCTAAAAGGCTGATTTGCCTCTATTACTGGGGACGCCAGGAAGGGTGCCATTTTCATTTGACCGCAGAAATGGCCTGGAGCGAGTTAATATGCACTGAACATTTATCGGCATCCAGCGGGCCCCATCGTCTTGGGGGGGGGGGGGGGGTTTGCTGTGAGGGGGATTTCCATCTCCATAGAAGAGAGAAAATTGCAAATGTTTAATATTCCAATTTGCATGCTTCAGCGCGAGCTCCAGCGGAATGGGCTGGAGTGATACACTTCCTGAATAAAATCTACCAAATGTCTTGCATTCTCTCTGAAGTCGTTTTTTTTTTTTTTAAGTGGCGACGTGGTCTACTCGACTAGCATAGGGAAACTGTATCAGCACCTGCAGTGGTAACTGCATCATTATAGACGCATTTTGAAAACCAAGTGCAGAGTTCTTAACATTGTCTCCGAGATTAGTGCCAAGTTACAACAGGAATCCTGACAGTTTAGATTTAGCGGTGTCACTATGAATGTCAATGAGAAGGTGTGTGTGTTTTTGAGCGAATGTGTGACTGTGTCTGCATGTGAACCTGGTGTCTGTGTGTCTGTGTGTCTGCGTGTGTGCGTGTGTGCGTGTGTGCGTGTGTGTGTGTGTGTGTGTGTGTGTGTGAGAGACAGCGAGAGAGAGAAAGAGTTGTGTGTGTGTGTGTGAGTGAGAGTGAGGATAGAAGGGAAATCAAGAGTGTGTGTGTGTGTGTGCATGTGTGTGTTGTGTCAGAGAAAGTGCTGTGCAGTGACTGACTGCTGCCCCCTCTCTGAGAACCTTCCCTAAACACCCCACAGGGATTGCCTCGGCCTACTCGGAAAGCGATTATATTCCTTTAAGCCCTGATACTCCTATTGATTTAGAGGGCCCGCTCCGGCTGCTGTCTCTATGAAAGTGGAGGCAATTTAGTGTTTAAGGGGGGAAATATGGACCATGTGGCCACCCCTCCGAATGCAATTAAAAGAGACTGTGGATCCCACAGCGGTGCCTATGACTGCTTCCCCGAGTCCTGACAGTGTCATTACAGCTGTATTAGGGGGATCTGCCAGCACAAACACACTGACACACTCACGCACTGACACACACACACACACACACACACATGCACACATACACACAAACACAGTATGCATGCTCAGAATCCATCCACTTGAGTAAGGAATGAATTATTTTTGTTTTCTGCTTCTGACCTTTCGCATAGGCACACACACACACACACACACACACACACACACACACACACACAGTGACTCTCTATCGCTCACTCACACACGCTCACAAACTCCCTGTGACTGTGTTAACATAAGAAAGGCTGTCCATCTTTTAACATACCTCATGAAGAGTTGAATGTGAACACACACAGACCTCTTCTCACATGAAAGTGTCTCATCAAAAACAGACTGATGGTTCTGCTAGTCCTGCTCAACTCCACTCTTTGTGCCATTGGAGCAGCACACACACACACACACACACACACACACACACACACACACACACACACACACACACACACACACACACACACACACACACACACACACACACACTATCCTGTAGCTCTCAGTCCCATTGAAAGACCACAGCTCCATCCATCCTCTAAATGCCTGCCATTGACATTAAGCTGGGAATGGGAAGCCTGCTGGTGAACTTGTGCTGATTCGGAGCAGAACATGGAGCTTAATGTAGCCATTGGGTCCCCTGCCTTAAGCTAAATGTCTGCAGGTCTCCCAGATCTGGGCTGAGTTAAGCATGCGTTCTTTCACAGGCATCATCTCTTCTCCAGTCATTTCTGCTCTCTCTCTCTCTCTCCCTTCTCTCTGTTTCTCACCTCTTTTTCTACCCTTTAAAGGGTCTTTTTGTGCAAACACTCCTCCCTATCTCCTCTCTTCCCTTCCCTCTCCTCCTGGCTTAAAGGGGCCAGTGCCCTTGCTTTGTGGAGCTCTGTGGCCGGGCGGTGAGAAGGTATTTGGCAGCACCTAGTGGTGGCAGGTGAGCACTTCCCCAGCAAGTCTGAGTACAGAGGAGAGGAAGAGAGAGAGGATGGAGCCCTCTTTTAAGCTTTACCCTGCTATCACTCAGCCATTTCTCTCCACACACACACACACACACACACACACACACACACACACACACACACACTCAAATACACATGCTCACATATACTCACACACACAAGCACGCTAGAATATGTACGATTTTATACTTAATGCCATAGAGTAGCCAGACGTTTTCACTGAAACATTTAGAGGTGTGAATCTTGACTGGCCTCACAATTCAAATGCAGGGGTAACGATTTGATTATAAAACGATTGGCGATGCATCACGTCGCATCTTGGCCTTGTTATTTTCTTAATAAAAACAAGCAAGATTTGAACTCTGTTTTCCCTTTAAGCTTTTTATTGAACAGCTGTTTAAAGAAATGAGGGATTCACGTTACAGAAAAAACTGTCTCCTTTTTCAAAGATTCCCCAGCAGTAGGTCTGTCTAAATACTAAATATTTTGTAGACCACTGCTTTGTAAATACAATTTCTAAAAATGTAATTGGTTTCACATTAATATAAATAAGACAGGATAATCTATGTACCTGGCTAGCATCAGCAGACATGGAGTGTGTATTTCCAGTATCTGTAAGGTCACCTTTCATTCACTGACATCTATTGGGGTCCTGGTGGAAAAACTCACTAGACCCTAAGGATTGTGGCTGTGCTTTTGCCAGTGTTATCTGTAAATTCACTTTTAATTTATCATTACAACTGCATAATGCATTAAAATGGGTTTTAATAAGTTGTGTAAATTAATTATGCTGGCATGCATATTATTCAATTACGTTGTTTAAATAGAAAAATATATATATTTGTGTGCATCGATGCCGAATCTTTCACTCTCGCACCATTAATTCCCCAGCTCTACTAATATTTCTTCCTGTGTGTACAGTCGTTGAGGCAAATTAGTTTTTAGCGTAGTTATGGATGAGCTAGGAAGATGTGGGTTTCGATCAACAGCTCCACATCAAGGTGTGATATTCCGTGTTCAATAATGATTGATACCTCGTGTGCCGTATTGTATAATGCCCCCGTTGGCTGGCCCTCTCTAAATCAATGGATTGTTTTCTGCCAGGCGTATGCGACGTGTTAGAAATTAGTGATTATGTGAGCGAAGGAAAAGCGCTGAAATATTAGGAGTTAAGTGGGGCTGGTAATTGAATTCCTTGTGAAACTGCTATTGATCAGAACATCCACTCTCCTGAGATAGATATCACCGTAATTACACTCCAGGCCAGCAGGCTGATGTGCAACACCAGTGCCCTAGAGTCAGGGTCACACACACACACACACACACACACACAGGCAAACACACAAACAGTCACTCAGAACAGAGATTTATTACTGTATTACTCAGGAGTCGGCAAGTGAAAGCACAGAAATAGTGGGAGAAACGGAGAAAGGCATCCCTACTTAGTAGACTTATGCGTTTGAAGAGAGGCAGAGTTTGTGTGTGTGTGTGTGTGTGTGAGAGAGAAAGAGATGGAGAGAGGGGAGGAGAGGAAGTGTGTTTAAGTGAGAGAATGTGTCTGTCTAAGGGAAGAAAGAGAAATCTGAAAGGTTAGAAAGGCCTTCTGATTCAGTGTCCTAATGCATATAAAATGAATGAGAGTGTGAGTAAGACACGAATAGTGTGTGACCGTGTGAGAGTTTGTGATAGAGTGACAGAAAGAGAAGGTGTGTGCCGTTATTTCAATAGAGCAATGAGCTGTGAGCTACACGTGTGACGTAATAATAAGCCGCAAACGGCGCAACATAAAAGAGACGCGTCGAATAATTGCTCTTTATATGTATGGAGAAATGGCGAATAAACTAAGCGAAGACTCAAATAATATTAGGAAACATGGGAAACTATCAGATGATTTTTGGCATCTACCTTGATGAATTCCCTTTTTGCGCTTCCAAGTTCAATGCAAACCAGGTGACCAGCAAGCAGGTCAGAGAGGAGGTGTTGAGTTAAATGACTGGTCAATTAAACAACTCAGTGGTCAATCTTATGCTGTCATACTGTAGAGATTAGATTATATGTGCCTTCAAGAGATGGCAGGCGACATTTCAATCAAGGAAACGGCAGAACGCCTTCCTCAAAACAATTTCCATGCAATGCCCCCCATTTTGATCCGCGACGCCCAAATGAGGCGTCGGTCCTCCCTCAGAGGCGCGTAGGTCTGTGCACGTGTTATGTGATTACCTAATGAATGCGCCCTAGTAATCAAAATAGCTTTTGATGATGCATTTCTTTATTGCACGTAAGAGCCCAAGGTGCTCATCTATCCAATTAGGGCCCCCAGAGTTCTGGAGCACAGGTGCTTTATGAGGGCCCTCCCTGCAGCTGTACCCTCACCTGTGAAATCACTCAGTGACAGCATCAACAGCTGGCCCTCTGTTGTCTTCTTTCTCTCTCTTTCTTTCTCTCTCTTTCTCTCTCTCTCTCTCTCTCTCCCTACCTTCCTTCCCTTGCCCATTGCACGTTCACTCTTCTTAGTCTTTCTTTTCTTCTCCCTCCCACACTCCCACACAATCACTCACTCACTCTCCCATTAAGTAGAGAAGACACACCATCCCACTCTATTATTCTCCCACCTTCTCTCTATCTCTCTCTTCCTCCCTTGTTTTTATCTTATCTATTCCTCCGTGATTGTTTTAGTTCAGTGTGTCTGGCTGGATGCCCTGGCTGTTTGGTGGGTGCTGTGATGCAGAGAAGGAAGGGCTGGGAGTCAGGGAGTTTGGGGGGGGGGGGGGCCTTGCAGTGGGTTGGGTGGGAGGCAACAGAGCAGATTTGTTGGCTGCGGGGGATGGGTGGGTGGGAGTGGGGGATAGGGCCTGACAGAAACCCACTGTGCGTTCATCCGGGCCCCAGGGCAGCGGCCCAGCGGGGACCCACAGCAGCTGCCTCAGATCAGCCACGGCAAGCGGAGCGCTCCGGCGCCTTCCGGTCCTTCACTAGAGCTGGGGCCTGGGTTGGGTGGAGATTTGGCCCCTGGCGGTTTCCGCTGGTGAAGGCACTGGCATGTGTGTGGAGTGGAACAGTGAGTGGATGGGCATGCATATGTCTCTCCAGATGTACTCCACAGTATATGTGTGTGTGCTTAAAGAAAGAGCTGCTGAGGAGGCTATGTCTGTGACCCAAGTCATCATGTCTTCTCTCTCTCTTTCTCTCTCTCTGTGTGTGTGCACAGGGACCAACGTTCAGGAAGCCAAGAGTATCCTCTCAAAGAGTGGGTTGCCCATCACATCTGCTGTGGACCTGGACGACGCCGCTAAAAAGGCCGTGGCCGCCATCAAGAAGTAGAGGCTTGACCATCAGCATCCAGGACCATCTCACACACACACACACACACAAACACACACACACACACACACACACACACATACAACATACCTTTTTTAGTATTGCAGATTCATCATGTTAGCTCAGGTTGGTCTACACCACTTCACCTTGTGTCTTTTTTTTTATCTTTAATACACTTTGTTTAATATTCTCATTCACTCTTGCTGTTCACGGTGTCTTGGGCAGTGTTGCATTAAGGTCCTCTTCCCTGCAACTCCCCAAATTACACAAATGAAGGGAGAAAATTGGTATGCAGTTTTAAGTAATTGGGTGCCCTTGTTCGCATGGGAGGACTTGGAAAGCTGTTGTGAGTGTTGGGAGGTGATAAATATCTGCTGCGATTGTTATCGGGATCGGGGTCACAGATGCCAGCTTTGTGTTACCCTTTAATCATCACTGTGATTCATTCTCTCTGTAGGCCCAGACATGGCCTCTGTGAGTGGCTGAGACTTGAAACGCGCCATCTGAAAAGAAAGCTGTTCCTCAAGTGACTTTAATAATAACTCATTGCCTTGTTTCTTACATGTGTTTTTTTTATTTAAGCCGTAATGGGAGATTTAACAGAGAGGTTTTTGTTATCTGCTCTTCTATAAAGTTCAAAGCACAAACACCTGAGACATGTGAAGACTGCCTACTCCATTGTGTTCTTTTTTTCTCTTTTTTTTGCCAATCCTGAGATATGCCTTTGGTTCAGAACCATATTTTGAATTCCTGGTGGTAATGTTAAGAAGCTGGATGCAATGTGTAACAACCCTGAGCCTGATTCTGATTGGGCCCCACAGCTGTGTGTAAGCCTTTGATAACTAGTCAACAGAAGCTTAAGCCAAACCAGCAATCAGTTGAAGAGAAAAACATCAACAGGCTAATTTTGTCAACTGCTTATTCTTCCGATTTTTAGAAGAATATTTCTGGTGGTTGCAGAAGCAGATATTTTTGTAATACCTTATGTAATTTCAAGTGTTACTTTTTGACACGGAAGTGCACTAATTTGTGAATCAAGTTCAAGAACATTCCTGTTAAAGGCCATTCTTGTTTATCTGAATAACAATATATAATTGTAATCTTTTTTTGAAATCATGAATGTATTTTAAGAAGCAATATATATATATGTATACTCTACAAATGAATTGTCTTAAAACGTCCAAATAAAGAGGAATATAAGGAGAAGAAGGACAGGCCTATGGTTTCTCTTTCCTCGTCTGCATGAGTGTTTTTGATGAGTGTGAGTGTGTTGGGCTGGGATCAGATGAATGTTACTGAGTCATGTGAGCCTTCAGCTTTGGCTGCCTGATAAAGTGTGCTCACTGGCATGAGCTCAGAGGGAAAATGCTGAGTCATCACTTCCTCGAAGCTTCGCTCTGTCATGGTGCACATATTTAACAAATCTACACTGGGGTTTTGATATCCAAATGCTGTGTGCCATGAAAAAAAATCCGCTTCCACTTTTAAACCTTTCCTCGAGTGACCAACTGCTGTATTTCTGATTATGGAAGAGTGTTAGTATGTGTGAGGTTGTGTAAGAAAGTGAGTAAGTCTCTCTGTGTGTGTGTGTGTGTGTGTGCCCTTCATGGCTCAAAGTGAGATATCCAGACCCCAGGTCCGAAATCCATCCCTGTCTGACAGCCTGAGCTTTTGATGGATTATCTGTCATGGGATCTGAGAGGACACCCAGGCCGGATCAGATGCCCAGCACGGCAAGGCCAGGCCAAATCTCCACTCACATTCATTCACGCACTCACTCACTCTCCTCTTCCTCTCTCACTCACTCCCTCTCCCTCTCCTCTCTCCCCCCTACTCTTATTGTCTGCTGTCCCTGAGAGAAAATCAAGTGGATTGATCTGAAGGCACTCGCTGTCAAGCGCTGTAATCAACATATTTGGGGCCTTTGCGGTGTGTCGTCTTGCCTTATTTTACCCCTTTTTTATTTTTCGACCTACCTCTGGCTCATAACATGCCAATCGCAAAGTTTCCACAGTGTGAGATGTTATTATAGGAAGGGACAACCTGCCCATTTCACAGTGGCTCTCTAAGAATGGAGTAGATGGTTCAATAATTGCTTATTTCATGGTCCTCTTGCACTGTCAGAAACCTGTCCCCTGATCGATTTAACTGTGGAATTTAAGGGTTGTTAGAATGTGCTCTTGCGCTGACATTGTTTAATTCCACACCCGGCGCAGGTCATCGAAAAAGTGCATGCAGATATACTAGCTGAAATTAGTGCAGCGGCGTGGCACAAATACAGATGAGGTTGCAGCTCGGGAGGTGACGCCGTAGATTAAATCATTTACCCCGGCCTTTTAAGTTGGCTCAAACCTCGTGAGAATATGCAAGTGATAGACTAGCCTCACCAGCGCGGCTAATGCCGTTGCCGGCAACTAATTAAAAAGAATTGCTATGCCAGGAGAGGCTTTTCAGACCTTTTGTAGGTGGTTTTTATTTATTCCTGTAATTGTCCATTCAGGAATCTGAAAGGTTTGTTGAGGTTTGTTTTAACCTTCAGAATTGATGTCAAAACTGGTAATTGCCATTTTATGAATCTGCCTTTTCATGTTTATCCTGAAACCCGGGTGCCAACGCTGTGCAGAAACTATTTGTTTTGCACATCACTGAGACAATAAGGTCAAGCCTGGGCTTTCAGGAAATATTGGTTATTTATTGTGCAATTTAGAGGTAACAACTGCTAATATATTAGTTCATAAAAAAGCAATACTCTTATAAATTGCATCCAGCGATTGTTCAATGTCTTTCATGGACACAGGTCGTCCCCACATTTACACGCCTCGGCTTGCTGGTTTTGTTGCTCCATTGCAGTCCGGGGGGTTTATTGAGCTCTCTGAAAGAGAAGCAGCTCATCTCCGCTCCGACCCCCACATTGTCCTTCAGTGTCAGTGGACATTGCGGCTGGGATTGCTTGGCCACCATTTTAGGTCTCTTTTCATATAGGAACAGAGCTCTCAAGAACTGACATGTTTCATTGCAGCACCAAGGCTAAAATGGGGGACACAGCTCAGACAGGTTTTATGTCAGGAGTTATGGGGGGTGTTAGCATGACTTAATGACAATGGCGGATAAGCAGAAAAGGATGCAGTATGGTTGTAATTGAGGGGCTTAAAAATCAATACCAATTACCTTCAGAGCCTTCTTAACCAGAAACCCTGTGTCGTGGTACCAAGTTAAGTTAAAATTATTTTTTAATTTTTTCCCCACTTCCTCATTTGACAGGCAGTCTCTCTTCATGGAAAACTGCGGGGAGATGGTCTAAACTTCACCCTGGTGTGGGATTTGAGCTTCTCTTCTTCTCTAAATGCCCTCATCAAGTTATTATTTGGCTGAGTAATCCACTTATCCTGAGCTTCAGGTGTAGAACCATCTTTTAAGACCCTGTTGAGCTTTTCCATGTGTGCTCCACAGGGGGAAGGGCAACCAGCCGCTCAACCACCAAATTGCATTGCTTTTAAAAGCATCTAGCATCGGAATAGCGCAGTTGAATTCCACGTGCGCATTTCTTTTTCCTAAACGGCGGCAGATTTTGGGGGGCTGAATGTGACATTGGTGAGCGATGACTGTGATGGGTCGCCTCCTCGTCTGCTCGCATGCTCTCTTGGCAGAGGCACTCCTCATTTTCTGCCAGTGCTGTAGCCTTTCAGAGCCAGCTGTGTGTTTGCGTTCACGTCCGTTGTCATCGAGTGCTTAATGGCCCCTTTATTAATTCAACAGGGGAGGAAACAAAGCCACAAGCTCAATACACTTCGCCAGTCAAGCATGCAGCCTTTTCAAATATTTGTGAGTTCCTTTTGTTTGATAAACTTTTTTTTTTTTCTCCATCGGCAAACTTTTGACTGTGTGCTTGTGCGTGTGTGTGTCAGTGTTTGTGAGCACTCTCTGATCCAATTAACTACAAAGAGGTACCCAGAGAGATAGCTTCAATAAAGAGGGAATAAACTGATGGCTGACACTAATTAAAAGCTCATTTTGTGTGACCTCTGAAAGCCTCCCTAATTAAAACAGAAGCAAAAGCAACATAATTTTGTTTAAAATTGCCTGATAATTAGATGTTGCCACTTCCTGGTGGAGTTCTCAGCAGGTGTGCCGGTGACATGCACAGACACACCGGCATCGGCGCCTGCACTTGCGTGACTCCTGCATTGCCAAAGAGAGAGAGAGAGAGAGAGAGAGACTGGGACAGAGGGCCCTAAGTAAATATGACACACTCTGCAAAGTACACAAGTTAAAGTGGCATTTTGAAGTAATTGTACTTCAGGATTAGGGTTAGGATAAGCAGTTTTACCTCAAAATAACCGCTTAAAAAAATTGGGCCACTACAATGACTTTTAATATGAAGAATCGCCTCCGTGGCATTGCCATACCAGTGACCGTAGGCATATTACTGCCGTCTGTAGGTTTGCCTGAAGCCGCCCGGTTTCTACTGTATGCCGAACTAGTAAGTAGCTTATTTGCCGTCTTGCTTTGTCTTGTGTTGCACTTGCTTGATGTTTGACTGTGTTAGGAAAGTTGTTGACTAACTAGTTTGTCATAGTGTCAGAGTGAGCACATTTCAAGAGGTTTCGCTAGTTTTCTCCGCTAGCATCCTGTAGCGATTAGCAATTTATCTGTTATAAATGCTGCTTTAAGAGCACATTCTCTTTAAATTCGCAGTTGAACAGCCGGCCTGAATCCTTTCCTGTTCCTGTGCACCAAGTCTCCTTGTTTGTGTTTGCCTGAGGTACGGTATGATATTTTCAAGCGTTTACAGGTAAATACTGCACTGTGTTCAGCAGAAGTGTGGCCATGGGGCTCATTTCTGTTCTTCCCCATATTAATCATCTTTAATCTCCTCTTTAGGGTGCATCGCTTAGCAGATGCAGGTGTCCTAACCCCTTCCCTAAAAATAATGCCGGCTAGGCTCTGAAGGTGACTTTCTTTCCCCCTTACCGGCGTAACCTGGGGATTCGGTAACATCTCTCTCTCTCCTCCCACCCCTGCGCTTAAGGTGAATACATGAAGAACCGTGCCACGTCAAATGTTATTGCCGTCAAACATGTTTAAGCATGCCGTTGCGGCGTCCTGTGCATGTTTTTCTCAGGTGTGCGGGGAAAGTGGCCTGTCAGTGGTTTATTTTCTTTCTTCTTTTTCCAGAGGTAGGGCGGAAAGCAGAGGTGTAATGAGAAGATGAAGTCTGCAGATGTGGCGAGACAGCGATGCAGAAGGTCTGAAGGTGATGAAGTTTGACATCCTCGCCTCGCTCCACCTGCACCTCAACCCCCCCCCCCGCCACGTGCTTTGATGTGTGAGAGTGAATGTTAATGAGCTCTATGTCTATGCGTGTGTGTGTGTCTGTGTGTTTGTGTGTGTGTGTCTGTGTCTGTGTGTGTGTGTGTGTGTGTGTGTCTGTGTCTGTGTGTGTGTGTGTGTGTGTGTGTGTGTGTGTGTGTGTGTGTGTGTGCATTGGTATGACTGTGAACTGTGGCGCGTTAACGGTTCTATGTATCTTTCTTATGCTTGCTGGAGGTGAGAAACTTGGTTAAGGAATGGACAGAGAAGCCTTGTTTCACTTTTTCTACTTCTTTGATGCCACCTGAAAACTGAAAAACTATAGCAAGAAATAATCCATATAGTGAAGTTCAACAGTACGGTCTTCATTGCTGTGGTTTAATGGTTTACTTACTGGCTGTAATGTTGGTAAAGGAAAACTTGATTTAAAAAAAAAGAGCTCTCTTATGGCTTGAAGCGATTGCTCATCACAGACGGGTCCTTAGAGAACAGTCACCTAGCAACTGCTACATTGAGGTCCTTTAAGGTGCTAAAGGACACAAAGGCCACACTGTGTTTGTATTCCTGTGAGTCATATCCTTTTGCTCAACCCAAAAGAAGTACTTTGAAGGAAACAAAAGAACATTTTGTCTGACCTTGCCGAGCGGAGTGTGTGGCTCATGTCTGTCATTTTGTCTGAGACACAACAAACAGAAATATCACCTTTAATCAGTTGCACCTTTAATCACCTTTAATCAGCTGCAGAATGCGTTGCGCTCGAGACCGGATTGGCAGATCTCTACAAAGGAGGCGCAACAGAAGACAAAGCCGCTGTCTGCAGGAGTCATCACTTAGCCCAGGCAGACAGGCATTCGAAGATCTCAACACTCCACTGTGATGTGATGAGGAGCAGGTTATCCAAACAGCAGTGTGTGTGTGTGTGTGTGTGTGTGTGTGTGGGGGGGGGGGGGGGCGTGTGCATGTGTGTGTGTGTGCGTGTGTGCTCGTGTGTGCGTGTGCTCACCGTGGCTATTGGCCAGTGTGCAGTGAGGCCCTATCTCTCCTACATGACCACTACACATCTTAAACATTTCCAATTGCACAGTTCTTCATTACACAGTTCAGGCAAGGTCGGCGGGCGAAGAGTAAGTGCCCAGTTCTCTCCAAAGACATGCCCGTCAGATTAATTCCCTCCCGCTGAAATATCTGTCACTCCTTTGATTGCGTTTCATGGAGGCTTATTTGTAGAGACAAGTACCTATTTTTTTTATTTCTTCTTTGAGAGAGTGTTTTTCTCACACTCTCTCTCTCTCCTGCCATGTCAGTTATTGGGAAATTAATGAATGTATGATGACAGTCCTTGGGGATAGCGATGACTACTCTGCCCGACAAATTTAAACTCCTGTCCACACCACACCAGGACCGGGGGGGGGGAGGTGTGCGTGCGTGTGTGTGCGTGTGTGTGCGTGTGTGTGCGTGTGTGTGTGTGTGTGTTTGTGTGTGTTTGTGTGTGTGTGTGTGTGTGTGTGTGTGTGTGTGTGTGTGTGTGTGTGTGTGTGTGTGTGTGTGTTGGGGGGGAGGGAGGTGGTGGTGGTAATATTTTAGAAGAAAAAAGGAAAAGAAAACAGAAATGAAAACGCACAGGTCAAAATCTCATCTCCTCCCCGAGATTAAAAACTCATTTCTCAGAGCTGTGTGTCTTTATTGAGCCTGATTTCCTCGCCCCTCCATGCAAATTGATCTGTGATTAGGCTTCCTTTTTCTCCTCGCGCTGGCGCCGCGCCGAGGTTAGGACACCTTGTCCCTCGTCGCATTTACGCCCGGCTGTGATACCGGAGCACTACCTAACCGCTCTTCCGTCCGTACCCGACTGTGTCGACAGCAAGCTCTTCAAACCTGAGCCCAGAGTGGAAGCCCCCCCAACAATAGCACACACATATGAAGCTCCCGAAGCCTCCATTTTGTGAAGAAAGCCAAATACTTATAAGACAATTAGAGGTCTTCATTTTGTCTTGTCAGAATCTGTTAATTATTATTTGCTGTTTTGGAATAATGTGGTTCAATCAGAGGCCCAATGGTCTATCTTCTTACAGCTATGTTTTGGATTTCAAAAAGAAAAAAAGTCAATTGTGTTCATTTAGTCCTTCAGGAGCCTAGTAGCCAGGCCTGGGGTTTCCCTGTTTAATCAGTTAGGCACTGAACAAAGGAAAGATATTTAAGGTCTCCAGCCAGCATTAAAGATGTCCATTTCCGTCAAATGCCCTCTCCAAACAGGGGGAGGCCAAGCTTAGTGATGTTAATCGCAGATATTGTAAAAGCGATAATTGCTACTCTGGGAGGCTATACTGGGAGGCTTTTTTCTAGTTTGGGGTAAAATGCTACTCTGCGTTCGACTGCAGGCAAATTAACTAAAGCTTGCCTTTGAAAGGGAAACGCAGTCATTTTCTAATGTGACCCCAGCATGATGTAATGATTGTAATGTAATGTGAAATGTAATGATTGCAAAGATCATCAAAGGCCTAAGTCTGATGCCTTTTTTAAAGATGGAGCCTACAGCTGGAGTGGCCAGATAAGATGAGATTTGATATTCATATCGGGTTGTTTTGTCATTAACCTTAAATTATGCAAGCTAATAAAGTTCAATCTCTGGCTTGTAAAAAAGGCAGAGTTCTTTCAAGTGGTCGGCATCTCCGAAGGGTCATACGCACTTTTAAGTCGTGCCGTCGTCGTCGTCGTCCCCACACACACACACACACACAAACACACACACACACACACATCCCCCCCCCCCCGGTATTACAGGGGTATTTCAGTTTTAATGAGTCTCGCTCCTAACTGTTGCAAGGCCAAGCCTGGACAGTCTGTCACGCATGCAGTGTGTATTGAAACTTTTTCAGTGTCTTGTTGCATTCTTCACAAGGTCATGGAGTCTAGGGGCTTGGGTGGGTGTGTGTGTGTGTGTGGGGGGGGGTGTTCTAATCCTGTTTTCCATCCCTGACTACAATATGCTTAAAATCCTTGTGCGATTGTGAGATCTTATTTGGACTCGGTGTCTGGTATTGATAATTGCCTGAAGGCTTTTCTTTTAATAAGTCAGGATATGTATCTTTCCCTTTATCAGTGTCCTCATCTAATCAATAGGTATTCCTAGAGTCAGATGACTTCCTCAGAGATTTGTAAGAGAAGAACCTGGATTTTTTTCTCTGTAGTGTATATTACACTGCATATTCCATGGTTTCACAGTATTGGCAGGTGTATTGTAAAGAAAATATAAAATACTTCTTGAAGGTTAAGTCGTAGGTCAGCCAAGTCAGCAGGTCTTTCCCCAATGGGAAAACCGGGCAAGTTGATCCAGCCTCATTTATCCTCTCTGCATAAATATGTACCAGATTCACTCTCAGCTTTATCAAACGTGGCATTTTCCCCTTCGGCTATTTTCAGGATGATTGTCTCTTTAGCACATGTTAAATCCCTGGTTACCTTTCTTTAGACAGACAGGAAGTGATTTTTCAGGAGGGATAACAGGGCCATTGTCTTCCTAATAGTACAGCCCCACTCCAGGCATAGAGCTCTGTTTGAAGGGCAGTAACTTGGTGTTACATAACCTGCCTCTCATGGGCAGCAGGCAGATTTATTTGAAAAAGGGTACAGTCTGGAACTAATAGGGGTTCTGGCTTGTCCTTTTGTAATAACCCTACTGTTCCTCTTTCATCAGTCTTTTGAAGTTGGAAAAGAGATCTATCTCTTCTATTGAGACTGTTCCTGTTGCTCAGAGCAAGGTGCGGGCACCAAGCCAAGGCCATGGGTTTGATACTCAGTGAGGTCACATACCTACGGAGGTGTTGAGCCAAACAATAATGCCAGACACTTTGGATGATAAAGTCTCCTAAATGAGCGAATGTAAATGTTAAGTGACCAGTGATGGTTTATCACATGTGAAAAATGCAGTGGAACCAGTGTAGAACCGTTGGTACCTTTTTGGACCCCTTGAGTATAGATTCTAGCAGAATCACAACTTTGGTTGTGTGGAGTTGGTTCTGAATATCAAAGCCTCTTGGATCCACCGCTCTTGACACGTGTCTGTAGGCTGAGCACCCCCACCCAGCAGTCTCCCCAGGTCTGTCTCCTGAATGATGCCAGCGAGCGTCCTTTAGGCAGATGCCCAGGCCCTGGCACTGGGACACAGGTCTGCCGACACCTTTAGCTTCCCCTGCACCTGCTCTCCTGGCACCCCCATGGGTTAGCACATATCATCAAATATTTATTCAAAAACATTCTCTGAGCCCTGTAATTACACACAGGGTTTCATGCCTCTCTTTCACCTGTGCTGTGACATTATGCAGTCTTCTCTCTCACACACACACACACACACACACACACACACTCTCACACACACTCACACGCACTCACACACACACACACACACACACACACACACACACACACACTCACACACACACTCACAAACTCACACACACACATGGATGTAGAAACAAACACACACACACACACACACACACACACACACTCTCACACACACTCACACGCACTCACACACACACACACACACATACACACTCTAACATGCACTCACACACACACACACACACACACTCACACACACACACACACACACACACACACACACACACACATATGAATGAAGGGAGTGGAGAATGGGAGTCAAGCAGAGGAGAGAGAAGGCAGGGAGGAGAGCAGCTCACCAACCTTTTGAATGCAGGCTGGTGCCAGGCTTTTTTCATGCCACATGACCTCATGCCTCCTCTCTCATTGAAAAGCCCACCCCCACCCCCACCCCCACCCTATCCTTTCATGTAATTGCCTTCATTTGATCACCATGTAGATGGAAGATGGCCTCTGGTTTAGCTGACCCAAGTCATGTCAATATGCAAACAAACAATTATTAGACAGTTGCTGCTATGTATTACAACAACATCTGCACACACGGACTCCAGCAGAAGGAAAAAACAAGCACAGTAAACAACGACACACAGGGAGGCTCGCCTCACGTTTGGGATATTAGTTACTTGCCAATTGCTTCAAAAAAAATGCTACATTAAGCACCTAATTTTGCCGCTAATGCGCGAGCAGATGGATAATGCCGGGGATGAGCAGCGCGCCCCGACTGCCTGCGTCTCCTCTGTACCAGGGCAAGGGCAGAAGCAGGTCCACACGCTCCAGCACTCCCTTCTGTCACCTACCCCACCCCACACACACACACACACACACACCCACACCTGTCATAGTGCCTCTCTAAGTGCAAAACACATTAACAACCTGCTGATCCAGCTAACAGCAGGCTATGCTCTGCGTATGCTCTCTACGCATAGGCGTTACTCATGGGCGGGGGGGGGGGGGGGGGGGGGGGAGGGGGTGGCACATCCCACCCAATATTCAAAACAGTTCAGTTTGAGCAGTTATGAATACATTTGTTGGAAGAATTTGAGAGAATGACCCAAAGCAAGCTGTCTTGAAAAGGATTGTGGGGAAAGTGACGGCTTTCCGTGCAGAGGTTTCTCGTCATGGATAGAAGCATATAAGGAAGGGGAGAACAATACAAAAGAGGAAGCTAACGAATTAGTTCATTGAGTAAACACTTGCGCTCGTACATTTCAAATGTCATAAAGCTTTTACCAGCAGACAATTCATTATTCATTCAGTATTCATTCTATGAGTAGCACTGTTGAATCTCTGGCTGATGCAGACTAGTAGACAGATAGAAGAGCCCGTACGGTCTTGCCTAAATAAGCGACTAATAAAAATGTCATTTTTTTAATTCATGGAGAACAAGGAATTATCGTCAGACTAACATTTACTCAGTATACTGTCACTAGTACTATGTATGTACTATAGAGAGCAGCAACACTGGCGAGCTTAGATGATTTGACCACTATCCTGAGTTGTAAGAAGTTTTTCAAAGAAAATCCAGACCTGTATTTGTACTATATTTAAATGAAGAAAGGTGTAAGTGTTGTAAATCATAAATTAAAAATAAAAATGGAATTTCCCTAAGGTCTAGTTTTGACTTTGACTCTAGTTTTGATGTCTCCAAAGGGGATCTGATTTAATATCAGGGGAAACATCATTGCCTGCTAGACAGTACTAGGCTATGATATTTATATCTGTAATGATTTGGTGTCAACAAGTGGCCTTAAAATAAAACCTCCTGGCCAGATGCCATGGTAGCTATATTGTAGAAACAATTATTTTCAATAAAATGTATAAAATTCTATACAACAGTTTCCCTTCAGCGTATAGACGTGCAAATGTACATGTAACATGCAGCATACAGTTGGCCTAACGCTTCACCATACATACAAGCAACTACATGCTGATTCACAGTTCCTTCAGTGTTATGTGCTGTAGAGGAAACTGCAGGCAATTGGAAATCCCTTTTCGACACATCTGGTGAATGGAGGTTGAGAATGAGTGTGGTAATGGCTTTACCACTACAAAAAAAAAAATCTTGTTTGAAGGAAAAGTGGAAAAAAAACGAGATTTCCTTCAGGCTGCACCATTTTCCCCCTCTCTTTCTCTCTCCTGCTGAAATGCTCAATAGGATAACTCATCCCATCAAATATAAATGGATCTTTGGAGTTGACTGGAGAGGGGAGAAGAGAGGGAGAGATCTTCTGTCATGGGAGAAGCCCTGGTGGAGAAAAACTTGCTAATTAAGATGCATGAATTATTCAAATGACTCCATGCTAATTAGCATTCTGTCAACAAACCCTTCCGACGACAGGTTGTCAAAGCACATCTTAGAAACAGGTCTGGATGGCAGGCAGGAAGGAGAGATTGGAGAAGAGACTTGGAGCTGAGCTTGATGGAGGGCCGTGTGCTCCTCCTGTCAGCGTAATGGGGCCCGCTCTCCCCCTTCTGCCTGGAGCTCTCCAGAATCAGCCATTTTCTCTTTGTAGATGTCATGTTTGTTAGCCATGTTTGCGGAAACATAAGACAACAAAGAAGAACGATATTTGTTTGACTGTGCACACATTCAACAAGTGAAATGAGTGTTTTGAATAAAATGGCTTTGAATGTGAAGGAACAGAGTAATTGCTGCAGTAAAGTGCAGTCAAATCATATCTGGGCCAGGAACAGACACCCTGGGAACATTTTGCACATTCAGCTGAAGTAAATTATGCAGAAACATTGAGCTCATATAGTCTCTTTGAAATGCTTGGCAAAGCAGAGCAATTTTATACTTCCTAAAAATGTTAAACTGAAGTCAACCAAAAAAAATCTAAAATTAAGAGATGAAGTTCCCATCTACAACACTATTTAAGAACATTATTTAAATCATATGGACTTCTGCATAGACTGAAACGGTCTGAGGACTTGTGAGCGCGTTTTTGTCTTCAGTGTATTATGTGGTTTTCATGCAGCTCTCAGTCTTCTGGGAGTCTGAGTCAACATGACTATCGATTCCCTGTCATCCATGCCAGTTGTTCATCTCCAACTCAGAGGTGTAAGGAGTGCTGAAGGCTCTTATTTTGACAGGGTTGTCGTAAACCCACTGCGCATTCTTCTCAAGACAGTTTTGTGAAGGGGAAGCACAGAAAGTTAGTATTACATTTGTTCTGTTTCGTGGAGGTTTACTACACCTGTTATTGTTGTTCTTGCTGTCAGTCATATTTTGAATGACTGCAGGGACAGGGACTGTCAGGAACACATTTCAGAAGGGACTATAGTACTTCTGAGTCCTTAATTGGGAATAACTTGGAGGCAATTTTGTTTCAGGTTTCTTTTAGGGAGATTGATACTGAATGCAGGTTTGTGTTACTCCGTGGTCGGTGTTCATTTGGAAGCACGCTAATTTGAAACGGTGCTGCGGAGTGATACTGAGTCGGTTTAGCGAGAGCTGATACTGTTGATTAATGCCACTCTGTGGTTTGGGCGGCGGAGTCATGAAGGCTGTATGCCGAGCTCATTACAGGAATCACTTTCTATTCCAACTCATCTCCTCTATGCTCACCTTACCTGGAGCGGGGCGACTGCTAGAAAGAGAGGGAGAGGAATGGTGAAAAAAAGGGATGGGGAAAGAGAGAAGCGTACAGGGGTGTGTGTGTGTGACAGAGCGAGAGAGAGAGCAAGAGAGAGGAATGTCATAATGAATTACCAGCCCTGTGTGCTTTGAATAAATAACAGGCCAATTCCACATCATAAATATTACCGCGGCTTAATGTCCTCTCTGCGGTGGGCTTAGGTTGGGTTTTTTTTTAGCTGTGGGGTTTTAGGGAAGGCAGGGGGTGGCAGCGCTCTCAGGAGGGGGGCAAGGGCAGCTTAATCCCTGAAGCGGAGAGAGTGGATCTCTGCTCCCTGTGGACTCATGTGCCGCAGACTCCAGCCTGGACAGGCAGGCAGGGCATTCATCATTCCTGGCCCAACAGCTTCCCATTGCCCAACCACTGCACCCCACCAACACCACCACCACCAAAACTGGTGTGCATTTGGACTTGGCCCACATACACCGGTATTGTAATGTACCTCCAGGTTAAGGAGTAGAGGCGTGAGGCTGAGCTTAGTGTGATTCAATTATCATGTCAGAGACATGTAGATGTTCACAGTGAGATTTATATATGTAGAGGTCCATTCAGGCTTTTCTTTCCTACCTCATTCTTTCAGTCCTTCACTATTTAGTATTTTCTACCTCATCTGTCTTCTAACATCAGCAACAGATAGTAATCAGCGATCATCATCAATAGCTATTAATTACAATAACAATTAATAACCCATGAACTATGAATCTGTAAATTACTCAGTAACCTACTTGAAGTCAGCATTCAGGATTCAGACACAAGCAGCATGTCATCCGTCGGTGATGATCCATACCAGACATAACGTTTCTTCTGTGTGAACACCAAACAACTGCTTTTGAAACATCCACAGCGCTTCACTAAAGTGGGCAGGAGGTTTGAGAGATAAGCAGAAGGCACCACAGCGGTGACTTGGAACGAGGCGTGAGGGGCGTTTGTACATTTTCTCCCCAATTAGCGCCCGTTCCAGAGCCTTCCATGCCAGTTTCTACGTGAGGCCTCCATATCCCAGCACCAAGCTGGGCCCAGGGAGGTTGGCTCTCTCCCCACCATCCTCCCTCTGCTGAGGCAGCATATGCCTGTCAATATACCAGTGTGAGTCCTTATCATCGGACTGAGGCTGTAGAGGTAATTGCCAGTCATACTGTGTGGAGAGAGTGGGGATGGGGTTGGGGGGGGGGGGGGGGGGGGTTCTCTAATGAAGAAATTATAGGCTCTGCTTTTCTGGTGGAGTCATCAGGTTTGATCTTATACACCCCATCCAAATCCCATTGCCCCCCTACCTCCTATCCCAGCCCCATCTCTCTGCTCACTGTACCAGGACTGCTTGTATTTTATTTTGTTTAGCTCCGCCTCCCTATGAACACACACACACACATCAACACACAGTCCCAACCCACCGTGGCAGCCTGCCTGGAAGACTCAGAGTGGCACCAGGCAATTACCAGTCAGGCCCGGGGGAGAGCAGCTTTAATTCCTGGCCGGTCGTGAGCGTGGATCAGGGCTGAGATTGGCCCGTGCCGTGCCAGACTGATGGATGCCTGCCTGCTCGGACACCTGTCTGAGACACAAGGAGACGGGGACGCAGCTGAGGAAGATGCAGAGAGAAAATGGCTTTGTCTGTCTTTTTTTCCCTTACGCCCAGTATTTCATCTGTGTCTGTGTCAATGTGTGTGTGTGTGTGTGTGTGTGTGTGTGTGTCTCTGTGTGTGTGTGTGTGTCTCTGTGTCTGTGTGTGTGTGTGTGTGTGTGTGTGTCTCTGTGTGTGTGTGTGTGTGTCTCTGTGTGTGTGTGTGTGTCTCTGTGTCTGTGTCTGAATGCATGTGTCTGTGTTTGTGTGTGCGTGTCACTGTTTGTGTGTGTGTGTGTGGCGTGGGGTCGGTGTGTGACAACACTTATCCTTTTGTAAGTCTGTGATTTTTTGTGGTTGGTCACAGCTGTTATTCATATATAATTTGGTCTTGTCAGAGTGATGGTGATTAGCTGGGGGAGTGTTTTGGTCCTGTCACACTAAAGAGCATCGCTCACTTCTCAAACATGACAGCATTCCGACACACACACACACTTCATCAGTCAATATTACATGAGTCTCATGTCTAAGGGGGGTAAATGCAGTGGTGTTTAGTGATGCTTGTGTCAACTAGTGTTAGTTGTCAGCAAAGGAAATTATATTACCATTATTTACCTGACAGTTACCTTTATACTATCCACCTGGCCAGACGGATATGTCTGCCTCACTCTGTATTGTCATGCCTTTTTCATGCATGAATGTGTGTGTCTGGGCGGGTGTATACATTTCTATGTGGAATTGGGTATTCTGTTTCTTAGTGTGTCTTCTCCTCTCTCTCGACTCCCCCCCCCCCCCCCCCATGCTTGACATTAGGCTTCGGATATTCAATGCAATGCTTTTATTGTTACCTCAACTTGACTCTCATTCAAAAACATTCAGAATACAGACATGTATAAAACCATATCACATTAGAAGCCTAGCCTATTAACTCATGAGATAATAATCTCTTCACAACTTTAAATTAGCAAATGTCAAAATGAGTTGACAATTTGAAAATGTAAAGTTAGTGTTAAGTAAAACACTATCCACTGACACGTTTACATGATGGCATAAACCCGATTTCGGCTAAAGCCCGGCTTCTCTATCCATGGGGGGCTAACTGCTTTATCTCACGGTACATGGCAGTGACAAATCCAGATCTTGGCCGCGTCTGTTCAAATCAAATGTGGAATGTTTACAAGCGGGCATCTGCTACCGTTGATTATACAGTAAATAAGTTGTGAAATTAAACAAAAACACATCACAGTTAAAGTTGTATTAGTATTGATTGCTTCATATCGATATGAATGGATGACATGACTAACAAGTGGTGGAAAAGTAATATGAAAATATTTGTTCAGTGAATTGGCGCGTTCTGTCCAAAACAGTCGCATTCAAAGTTTTTCTAATGTCAATCTATTTTTCAATTTTCTAATGTTATCGCGTTTCATCGCAAAGAAAATGGTGCATGGTCTTGATCATTTACATTTCGTTTCAGTATTTCAAAGTGAATGAGATGTGGGAGCACAAGAACAGTGAGCGTCTAGCAGCGATTATCATTTCATAGACATATATGATGCATGTATGTCTATGGACGGGATCTCGACCATGCGCAAAAGCCGTCATCTCCAGTTGTAATCTAGTTTCAAAAGTTACAAGTTCTGCCGCACCTTCTTGGTAGCAAAGGTCCTTGAAGTCCAGATTCTGCGCCAGCTTTCATCGTACTTTTTACAACTAAAGTTTCATCTTAGTTTAAATAGCTAGCTGTTTTTTTTTATTGAGCCAGCTGGTAGCCACTTGAAGTTACAAATAGTCTACTGTAGTGGCTAACTAGCCACGAACAGCTAATGTTAGCCTGTACAGTAGTAAGCTACATGAAGGACAACATGTTGACTAACGTGCAACAACAATGTCCCACCTTACTCTTTTGATGCCTCAGCATGTCTGTCTTGTTTTAGAAACTTAGCCATTCGCTCCCTTGCCTGTATAACGTCATTTTTCTTCCTATGAAAACATGTTCAGACATGTGTAGACTACACATTGTAGCATGAGGATCAATGGATTGACTGCAAGCATCGTGAATTCAAAACAAATAATGCAAACACATAAATAAACATACAGTTGTCAAGTATTCCACCAATCAATGACCAACATTTATGAGCGAGGATCACTCTCTCTCTCTCTCTCTCTCTCTCTCTCCTGGGTTGGTCACAGGTCAACATCCCCTGTTGCCACCTCCACCCCTCAGGTGCCACGCTTGGCCTAGGGCCACGCACCCATCCTGTACCTGCTTTAATGTCCAATATGTCCAACCACCAAGACAGGGGGCGGAGAGGAAATATTTCTAAGGCCAGTCTTGTTTACGCAACCCCTGGGCTTCAGCACAAGCTGGGTGTGAGGGGGTAGGGCGGGGGCAGTGGAGGGGCACAAATTGAAGAATAATGTAATAGAATGTTTGATTGGCCTCCAATGGGCACGATCCTGGGCATGGTTCCACGGTAATGTGTTCATGTTTGGCTGGTACCGGCAGCATCTCATTTCTGAAATCGGACGCGGGTGCTTCCTGTGCCTTCCTGGCGAGGCGATGCGTTGCGAGCAGGTTGGGCGGCGTAACAAATGCCTGACCGGGGCTGCTGGGGAATTTGGGGGCGATGAATAAGTGGACGCGTCTGCTGCTGAATTAATCATGGCGCCTCAGCTCTCCCGGACCGGCTGGACCCCCTCCACCAGGAAGCCCACACAGACGAGCCCAGAACGGACATATTTACTTCTTCATGTTTGCTCACAATGTCAGCCTGGTTTTGGTCTACTTTGTCTTAATGTCTATCAAGATATATCTGGACCTTGAGTATGTGTGGCTGTGTGTGTGTGTGTGTGTGTGTGTGTGTGTGTGTGTGTGTGCGTATGAGAGTGACAGCATTGGCAAACGACTGACAAGCTATATACCAAAACGAAGAATTTGCAACCAGTGTAAATATTTCAGTACAAGAAAACCTTTACGCACAAAAACCAGACTGTCTTAATGGTCTCATTCTTTCATCTCCACTTTCTCTCTCAAAATACAGCTGAGCACAAGAATCCCACGAATTTCCAAGATTCTACATTGTGACTTAATTCTGTGGAAACTGCGTCTTGCCAGTCTGCAGAATAGCATCCCTGTTCATCTCGCTTGAATGGGTAGTCACCAGAGAGTCAGTGTGACTGTGACAGGTGCCTGGGAAACAGAAAAAGCCACTGATGCATACTCTTTGCTCAAAAGAGTTGCTTTTCGCTGGTTTCCCTGTAATAGTGAATGAGTCAGCATGTTTCCAATGATGGGGAAAGGATCTGAAGACCTGCATGGTTATGACAAACTGTAGGTCCCCGTTTCTATCTCTCTCCAACTCATTCACTCTCTCACACACACACACAGAAGCATATAACTACTCAGTGTGGTACTCAATGATTAATCTAGTGTTATGGTTATTTCTCTCTGTTTGCCTCACACAGAGAAGATCTTCCTTGCGCTCTCTGTCTCTCACACGCATACGCACTTGCTTGCGGTAGTTCATCAGAAAAAAAAGAACCCGAGCCATTGCAAAGAGCCTGTGAGTGATCCGATTAAAAAGGCTAACCCAGCAGTGCAGCCAGAAGAGCAGGGGTCCCTGTGCGTCGCACCAGCCACATGGGGTCAAGCCTGGAGGTGGGATGTTTGCCATCCGGCGGGCAGCGTCAAGCAGCATTGAGGCAATGAGGGCTGACAGACATGGGCAGGGCCAGTTTCCCCAGCAGAGGGCAGGTGGGGGGGACAGAGGGGATGCCCCCCGTCCCCCCCACCACCACCTCACTACTACCATCCCCATCCTCCCCGTGCCTCTCCCGTCCGTCCAGCAGGTCAGTGATAATGTCATCCATCAGGGGCCACGGTGGGCTGGGCTGTCCGCCCCGCTCCTGTCCAACAGGCCGTGAGGGAGCAGACGTGGCGGGGTGGGGGGCCATGTCGCCCTTCATGAATTATGGATCTTAAACAAACTTACAAGCCCTTGAGTCACTCACGCGGAAGGCTTCTCAACCCCACAGGCACTCATCAGAGAGAGAGAGAGAGAGAGAGAGAAAGAGAAAGAAAGAGAGAGATAGAGATGAATATGGGTGAGGGCGTGTGTGTGAGGTGGGGGCATTCTGACAGCATGCTGTCCATCTGCCCTCCCCACCACCTGTGTCATTCCCCCACCAGCCCAACCCGACAGCACTCCATTTGCTCACTACACGAGATACTAACCCTGCACACACACACACACACACACACACATACAACACCACCACAGCGGGGGAGGGGTGAGGGGGAGGGGCAGTGGCTGGTGGGGCGAAGGGCATCTCACCACTCTCCGACAGGCCACAGAAACAGGGTGGGAGAGAAAGGGGTGGAGGGGTGGGGGCGAGATGGAGTCGTCCATTAAAGGTGTTCCTCCCCAAGATCACGTGAAGGGCACGCTCTAGGCACTCTTCTCGCCTGCCGTCCCCAGTAATTTGGTATGGTGGCTGGGTTTGTGCTTCCCCTCTGTCCCCTCTCCTCTCCACCACTGGCCACAGGCCTAAGCAGGGGGCGCACGGGCCCAAATGTGCCCAAAATAGGGAACCTAGATGTAAATTCTGTTTTTATTTGTTTCTTTGTTTGTTTTTTGCTTTTTGCAGCCCATATATGTTTAAAGAAAAAACAAAGGAAAAAGTAATTATCAAAACAAATATGCGTGTCAGCCTTTGTTATTGCTCTAAATTCATACCCATTTAGTTTAATTGAGATCATAAAAGTTAATGCTCTCATTATTTTATGCTAATGGAGTTTACCACCATGTTATCATGGGTTTGATATACAGTTCATCTTGCTTCTCAATTTCAGAACACAGGTATGTGCAGGCCCGTTGTGTGTCTTGCTCTGGCCTGGGACAAGATGATCTCCAGGGTGAAAATAATTGAACAGACTGATTAAAGAAAATTATGATGGCAAAAATTATCATGGAGATTACTCATGTTTGTTTCATCCCGAGTGTTTCTTCACCATCAACATTAGCGCAGCACAAGTGTGAATGTGTTTATTTGTGAGAGAGAGACTGTGTGTGTGTGTGTGTCTGTATGTATGTGTGTTTGTGTGTCTGAACACAAAACAAGAGCCTACAGAGCATTATAATGAATACTTGAGAAGCTTGCATTCAGACTTTTTTTTTTTTTAATGATCCTGTCAGTCACCTCTGTCTGGATGTTGTTGAATGTAACCTTTTGTTACTTATTACATCATAGAACACAGATTCAATGCAAAATATTTTGGCAAGAAGTGGTTGGCTAATCTCTTTTTACTTGGACTGCAGTTATTCTGACTTTGCCTGCTTATGGCAGACTCCATTTGCACCACTCTAACTCCCTCCCACAGTTCTGTTCTTCTCCACCGAGCCTTCGACACTAGCAGGGGACTCGGTGTGTGTCTCTGAGAGGGAACCCAACCTGAAGCCCGGGATTTAATGAGGACCTGACTGGAAAAGAATGGAGCATCAAACAGAGCCGTGCTGGATCCAGAGGGATTAAGACTATCCAGTGTCCATGTGCAGTCCACAGAGTCTATCTCCCCAGAGCACACATAGCACACATAGCCTTCTGATGTTCACAACCACAGCACAGACCTATCACACAGCTGTGTACTTAACAGTCAAATAAGCATTGTTTGAATCATGCATGTGATTCAATTTGTAAAAACCAGACAAGACAAGCTGACCATGTAGCTTGTGTGTGTCTTTCATTTTGAGCTCTCTCATCTCTGGTCAAGGCGCTATGAGGTTTGGAATGCGATTCAAGAACTAACTGCGCTGGGACCTGAGAGAGCCTCTGGCAGGCAGACCCACCTCCTGGTGTGTGGGGGCGCAAGAGGAACTAATGAAGGTGCTAAAAATAGCCTCCGCTGTCAACTGACCACCCGTCCGTCCGTCTTGCCGTCCCTCACATCCGCTTCCCGTGAACCGACTGAGGGAGAGGGGTAGAGATGACACGGCTTGTCCCTTCTCCCATGCCCCCCCCCTGACCATCCTCATCAGTGCGAGGTATCGATCACATTTACATGATCTCACAGCGCGATCAATGCCTGGCGCGGCCGACGTGTGCTTAAAGTGAAGACAAAGAATTCCATCTCTGGTCGGTGCCTTCTGCCTGACAGGGGCCCAGGTGTGGGCTGCACTCCGAGGAAATGAGGCGAGCGGAAGGCTATTAGAGGCAAATGCCTGGAGTTAAGGGGAACAAATAACAACTTTGTTTCCTTCATTCCCAGGGTGAACTATATCTCGGAGAAATCATCACCGAAGACACATATGGTTCGAACGCTCACTCAAACAAAAAGTGTTTTGTTTTGGTATATGACCTGCTGTTGTATTTAGATAAAAAAAGAACAAAAAATTACCCACATAGCATGTCCTCCATGGTTCAAATTCACTTCAGACAGACCAAAAGAATTGTGTCCACTTGCCACTACGTCAATGTAGAGCATAGGTAGGACAGTATTTCAGTACACAAAGGAACCTCTAAACACAGTTCAGGTCAGATTTTTGGCATGTCCTACTTGGGTTAGCACTCTAAACTGATTAGCACTGAAAAGATGACATCTGGAGGGATCCTTACTCAATATTACAAAAAGGTGGGAATCAATGGCCACTATATGCACACTAAGTGTGTTTGTGTGCTTGATATGTTGGTTGTGACATGGAAAGCGGAAAATCCTTTTGATGGTATCTCTTCTTATAATGTACTGTATCCCCCACACCGAAATTACATCCTTCATCTATTAATTTCTCATATTGAGTGTGGATGTTAAACAGACATGTCTGGTTACAGCTCTCTGCTAATGAGAGTGAGATATTCGCCGGCAGAAGACATTTACTTTGGCTCAAATTAAGCACACTCTTTGTGCCAGTTCTATTGATTGCATGTGACATGGTTCAGCAGTGTTTCCGCAGTCAGTGAACCTTTCATAAGTGTGTTCATTTATTGGGGCTGTGGCGGTGTTAATTAGGCTTCTCGTAGAGCAGCACAGCTAAATAAACCTTGTGGGGAGAGGTGTGTTGGGCAATAACTTTGAGACTTTGCTAGCTGAGAAAGTCAGAATGCTACACTTAACTCAGCATCAGGTTTTCAGCCAAAATCTATAATCTACATAAGACTGTTTCCCTCCTCTTAATGCATTTCAGTGATCAGTTCCCAGACTGGGGATTTATGCATTAACTACTCATATTGGCTGCCTTTTGATCAGTGGGTGAGCCAACAGAGGAGAGAGAGAGAGAGAGAGAGAGAGAGAAAATGGAATTCATCCCTTAATAACCGAGTGAGAAAATGACTAAAATATCCCATCTGCTGGTGGCTTTAGGCTGGCGCGAGCGGTGCCCAAGAAAAGCCCTGAGCACCAGCGGGAGAAGCACATCTGATGCCCCCCTCATGCCCTCCTGCCTTCACAGGCGAGAGTGGCCAATTAAATGAGCCCAGTTAAGCTGGCTGATTAGTATGCATGTTATCAGTGTAGCACCCTCCACCCCAGGTTCACGGTGCTTTGGCTCGGCTCAGCTCAGCTTCTTCTCAGCCCTGCTGCAGTACCATTCCCAGCACAGCCTCTGAAGGAGACTGCTTAAAATAGCCGAGAGAGAAAAGGTTTAGCGCTGTCTATAAAATAAAGTCATCCACAGAAAGATCTGTAAATGTTTTAGTTCAATGTGATTTGTGAACGTCAGTATGTGTAATTTATGTCACAAAAATATTAAATCTGTCACTGTTCTATAATGAAGGTATTCTGCACCAGGTTGTACACTGCAGACGTGGGAGACCTTTCAGAAAGAGAAAAACATGTTTGATGAAAACATGGATGCCCACACGCTGCAGTGAACAAGAACTGAACTAAAGGATTAAAGTCAGTTTGTCACCCCTCTGGAAGCCAGAGTCGAAATCCTCAGAGCAACTTTGGTGCAAATGTATTAATATGATTTACATAAAGTTAAACTTGCTGCAGCCAAGGAGGCCACTCTAAAATAAGCCTGGGTGACAGAAGCCATGTGTTATATATGTCACGCCTAAGGCTGGCTCACTCTCCCGGGACTGCTGGCCTGAAAATGACACAAAAGTGAGGAAAGAGGCCCAATCCAGAAGAGTCGTTCATTTTCTCTTTAGTTAAAAAAAAAAACTGGATGGGGACGAAATCATTGTTGCAGAGATGGTCACAAAACCATTATTTTTGCCTAGGCAGCTCTGTTAACTGTGTAATCTTTGTGCCGAGGTGATGGAGGGAATGCTCTTGGAAAATGTATGAAGCCCCCGAATACAAATGTGACCAAAAAAGGAGAGACACAAAAAAGGAAAGGCCTTTGTGTGATTGTTCATGTAGCAGAAAAAAAGGCCCCGTTTTAGTCTTTCCCATCGATTTCCTCGCATTCGGTGCCATCCATTTTCTACAATCTGTAACATTTACAGTCAGGTGCGGCGTGGGTGACAAGCAGATTACAGAATGCTTTCGGGTCAATGGTAGGTTCAAAACCATGAAAGATTGATGAGAGCTGCAAAAGGGAACCAACCGACATACATGACACAGACTGAATTAGAACTATCCTTGGGGACATGATGGCCAGTGTGAACCCCGAGCAGGACCTTGGCACGCAAGGTGCTTTCACAGGAACCTTAAAGAGCCGAAAAAAACACCCTGTCAGCTACACACAGAGACACGTGCACTAAAACAACTGAACGACACTGGGGAGTAGCAAGTAGCTCTGCGCTTTTATCAAGCATAACTGTGAAATTATATTAATACACTTACTCTCAGCAGCGAGGGGACTAAAAGGCTAAGAGTGTCAACACCCCTCTGCGCCCTGCACACTCCGATGAACTGCAAGAAGAGAGAGAGAGAGAATGAGAGATGCACGCCGGGAGAAAGAGTTTGTTCCCCCCTTGTTGCGTTGCGCCATCATTAATCAACAGAATCCATGCAGACTGGGTCCCTTGCTTATGCCAGGAAATTCATAACCACAATACCATATTAATTACCACGGCCAGAGGGGAATGCTATATTTAATATGCACACTGCGACGCGTGGGTTGCAGGGCTTTGTTTCAACCCCGGCCATCGTGTCAGCGGTAATCAAATCTTAATGTTGACAACAACACGCACGCCAATCAATAAAAAGGAAAAGTGTCCTCCGGCTGAATATTAATCCCTTTCCTCACACGGAACATATCTGCTTGTTGGGCTATTTCTGTGCATGTAGTGTGGTTGTGTTACTTTACTTATGTATCTCCAATGACACTTGGGGGGTATTTAAATTACATATCGTGTTTACATCAAATTTTGAGGACCGGATTAGTTGGTCTTAAAATGTAAAACATAGATACTTTCATACATAGCCTACACACTCTCTCTATCTCTCTCTCTCAATGTGCTGTGTACATTTACATACATATTAGCTTACATGTATATGTGTATTATTATATAACATTTAGGAATTTTACACACACAGAGATGTCGAGAATTACTCTGTGTGCTTATTCAGTTTATTTTTTAACCTAAAACAGCTCTTCTGAAATATACAGGTAAAATATTACATGTTAAGTTATTGTTACAATTCAGAGTCAAAATATCTAATCAAATATGTGTCTGTCAGTGAAGGACAAATCAGTGCAGTATTACCTACTCCCTCCATCCTCCCTCTAAAGTAGAGCAATGCTGACCCCTAGTGGCAGTATTAAACACATATGTTGCTTAGCTCCCCTTGTGTCTAAAGCTTCAAAAGGCTTCTTTTAAATCTTCCCAGTTTCAAAGCAAATTAATAAAATACAGGTTGGGCTGTTTGATGTAGAAAATCAAAACAAGGTGTTTTATTTTCATATGACATGAGTTTCTAATTAAATCCCTACTAATGTCCTCTGCCTTTAGTGAAAAGTTCTAGACATTATAGACATACATTTTCATTGTCTCAATTTCTTTTAACTCTTTTGCACCTTTAAAAGTCAGTATAGCAAATCGTTATCCTCTCCCAGAGAAATGAATTGCATTGTGTACTTGTTGATAGCTAGGCTAAATTAAATGTTCTTGGCAGAAGATAATTTCCTGACAACGTACTCCTTCACAAATCAATCAAACAAATCTTTTTTTTTTTTGTACACATCCTCTTCCTTTGTTGTCAAGGGGCTTGAAGTTCATAGTTTTTTGCCCCCCATGGGTCCCTCCAGGCACTGGGAGGCTAATTAGCTTCATTCAGTGTGAGACCAATGAGACAACTGTGGGCATAAACAAGCAGCCATCATTCTCCCCCCTCAGGATTGCCTACCTCTGTCAGGAAATAACACTGAGACTTGGAGATCCTAAAATCTGGAAGGCTGATTAAAAAAGGCCACTGATTAACGGCTTGGCTTTCCCTGGTCAGGCAAATGGTGCTTAAAGTGCATGTTTCCTTGGGTGGGAGCGTGGTGGAGCCAGACACTTTGGCGAGGGGAAACGGACATCTTGGCAGAGGAAGATGTAATGTGTCCAACTGGCCTTGGGTGATCGTATCAGGCAGATTGATCAGGTGGTGTTCACTCAGACCAAAATGAGTTCTGGTGAAGTACACCACCACAGTGCCAAACACCCTTCACTCTTTCCCCTCTTCTTCATCCCTTGCTCTCTCTACCTCTCTTCTTGGGCGGCCATGTTGGTGATGCTCTCGTATGACATATTGAGGTAATAAAAAGCCGCTCCTGGGGGACCATCATGCTGGACTAATTAAACAGTTCCATAGCGACCTTATTGCGAGAGGCAGTTGCTATGGAGGCGTAATACATCTTCTGGGCTCTGTGTCAAACTAGATTTCCAATTTAAAAGAGTGTAGGAGAAAAAAGTTGCAAGGTCATTACTACAGAAGGCCCAATTACATGGAATAATCTTCTCTTGAAAAATGAGCTCCAGCGACTTTTAGCCCAGTGACACTGGATCCACACTAGTGAGATGGTGCAGGTGAGTGGAGAGGGCTGGAGTGCCATTGGAGGACGCTGGGAAACAGGGACCACAGCTGGAGAAATGCCTGCGTGGAGAAAAAAAGAAAGCTTTTCAGTAAATGAAGCTCAAGGAGAGCAAATGTTCCTTGAGTGTAAGAGAGAACATTTGTGGCAGGGTGGGGGTGGACGGAGGGGGAAAGGACCAAATGAAAATCAAGAGGGCCGCGAGACCCAGCGAGAGGCATATGCATTTTCATTTATGGAAAATGCAAGCCACCAACCCCCCCCCCACCCCAAAAAAGAAAAGCTAGACACAGCAGGCGTTAAGGATGGCAGCTCAATATCATCTCGTGTCTCGTGGCTCTGACATTTCGTTAAGTATAAAAGATGCAATAGCTGTAAATGCCTCTGTGATGGAGCGAATCCCCGCGGGCCGGCAGAGAGCTGTGAACGAGGTTTCTTTGTGCAGTCTGTTTCTCCGACTCCGAGAGGTGTGTGTGTGTGTGTGTGTGTGTGTGTGTGTGTGTGTGTGTGTGTGTTTGTGTGTGTGTGTGTGCCTGCCTGCCTGCCTGTGGAAGGCCCTCTGGATTGGCGCCTGGCTCATTTTGCTGGACGAGGTGGTAGGTTGTGGGAGGAAGAGGGTCACGGTGACAGGCGAGTCAGCACCTGTCATAGGGGGAGCGACACTCATCCATCAGCCTCCATATGCTGCCCATTAAAATCAGGTGTTTGCACACCTGTCTGGCACAGAGCGATGGCCGTCCGACCCAGCCCACAGCTGTTTACGCTGCTGCAATTTCAGAGAGCGCAGTGGAAGAGTGTGGAAGGCAGAGGACGGGCGTTAGCCCCTGGAGCATCTCTGTTCTGTCTGCTTTTTGTAAAGATTGGGGGATTTCAGATGGAGTAGAACATGTTTCTTTGATCCATCTGTAAAAGGTATTTGTTCAGAGGAAGAGAGAGAGAGAGAGAGAGAGAGAGAGAGAGAGAGAGAGAGAAAGAGGAGGGAGAGAGGAGGTCCAATCATAAGAGAACAAACAAGAGAAGTCAGAGAGAGGGTCATGGCTGAAGGATGAAGGGAGAGAGGAAGGGGTGGAGGTGGTGGTGGTGGGGGGGGGGATACTGAAGGTGAGCAAACAGGAGAGGAAGGAGAAAAAGGCTGATGTTTCCAGGTGGGCATAAGTGTGGGGTGGGACAGAGACAGAGAAAGAGAACGAAAGAAAGAGAATGGGGGTCCACTGGCCTCAGGGCGTAAGTGGGTAACGAATGGCGGGCGGGTGTGTGGGTGTCTGCTGGGAGGCCGAGGCCTGTGTCCGGCTGTGGCCCACATTCCTGTCGAGGCCCTGCGAGTGGAATGATGAGAGCAGAATGATTGTGTCAGTGGCCTCCTCTGCCCCTCCACGTCAGCGCCTTCAAGTGCACATAATAAATACACTCCATCACCGGTGGCGTCGCCGTGGCAGAGGCCAATAGCCGGGAGCGGCGAGTGGAGGGGAAATTAATTATAGATGCACGTTAAATTACTTTCATTACCCTCCCCTGGTCCAGAGATGGGACGCGGAGTATGTGATGACTGATGAAATAGTGTTTCAACACATCCTCTAGCAGTGTTCCTTCTCCTGACCGTGTTTCATCCTCTCTCTCTCTCTCTCTCTCTCTCTCTCTCTCTTCTCTCTCTCTCTCTCTTTCTCTTTCTCGGTGCTGCATGAGCAGCATGAAACTAGTTTGTCTCTCGCCGCTCTCTCTGTTCTATTCCTCAGAGGCTTGTGCAGGAAAAAAGCAATGTCAAACGTTAGTGTGAATAGATAATGCATTGGAAGAGAGGCGGCGGAGGGGAGATGGATAGCTTGTTGGGGGAGCAGGAATCTGAGCACACTGAAATGACCTGGGATCCATCACTGCTGGGGCTCTAACAAGGCCAGGCGTGAAACAAATTTCGCCCCAAGTAGGGTGCCTCTTTGGAGGAGGCATTATATCATGTCCACATTTAGGTAAGGGTTATATTCTAGACGTTAAGAACTGCAGGGAGAGCTAGTCTATAACATTTAATAGTGTAATAATCCAAATTACTGTAATAACAGGGTATTTATCATATGGAGTTCCAATTATATACCACACATTAAACCATTGTTACTTCCCAGTCATCACTTTTTAATCTGTTTTTATCCAACACTTCGTCGTATCTGTTGGCTGTGTAATTAATCTCTCGAAAAGATAATAAACTTTATTTCAGTGTTAATGATAACATGCAAATTATATCAGTTGTCTCATCATTTCATGCACCAAGACTATAGATCTGCCGGAAGAAACTGACCTATATTGAACGATGACAGTCTGTGGAAGCAGGAGAATGTTTAATTTTATGAGGCCGAGGTACTACGGTTGATACCTCTGAAGAGCCCAGTGCCATTACTGTTGTGGAGTGGGATCCATCTTAAAGAGCCCATCTGAGACACAGTTCTGGATTGGTGAAGTTCGACAGCATTATTGTGACCCACTCCGGAGGAGGATCTCACACACACACATACACCAGCTCCTCCTTCAACGCTAAATGGACTTTGTTTTGGAGAATTAAAATAAGCTTTGCTCTAGCTAGTATCTTTTACCACAGTGTTCCTGTTAACATCAGAAATGTTTTTTCAGCCAATATTAATATATTATTTGAATTTCTTGGAATCTCATTCATGGACTTGTTACCTTAAAAATGTTCACAATCACAACTGTAAATTGCCTCAAAAGTCAAATGAACATAAGGCCAATTATGAAAATAAACATCTACTTCTGCCATTTCTGTCGAAGTGTAAAAATGACTCCATATGGAGGAATATAACTTGACATTTAGAGGATTCATTTGATTATCCCCTTTAACATGGCTGACATACCCAGACCAATCTCACGGGTACCCCACGGAATGAGGTAATGACCAAAATAGAAATCCCTGTGACCCAGGCAATACTTCACTGGCCTTTGGGAAGATTGCATGACATTTAATTTGACACTTTTGGGAGGAAGTTATAAAATAAATAATAGAACCTTGGAGATTAACATGTCACTCCTCACTATGTAGGGACAAATTTAACTGGTTGTTTAAATCAGTATCATATCAGTCAGCCCAACCTACAAATCACGCTTTCATAACCTGAAAGTGTTTGACTTTGAAATCAAATGCGAAAGTTAACATAATGCCTGTTAACATCGTACATATGTTTCAAACATGACAAATCGCTGTTGCTGTTAGGCCATGCAGTAAGCAAGTCATTTGCAACTCCACAATCTAGCTTTCTTTCATAATATTCTCTGTCCTTTGAGTAGAGAACCTTCTGAGTGGATATGCATAGGGTTCTTCCTGGTGACGATCAGCATTCCGTATAGCGCTGCCACCGTCTAGCGCGACCCGTCACACAGCAACACTGTGTAGATACAAAGTACATACTGAGTCGCTACAAAGTTGTGAGACAACGGATGATTTCTTTGTGGCGCTGTTATATTCAACCTCTACACGTTTCCCGTGCAAGCCGAATCGCTGCACCTCATCTCCGTCGACACACCAGAGACTTCACAGTTTTTTTGAGCTGCGCGAGCATGAAGGACAATAAGCAGGAGTCATCAGAGGAACTGCAGGGGGGTTTGCAGAGTGTGACAGGAACGCCGAAAACACCGACTGGAGACAAAGAGAGTCTGTGTGTTAGTCACACAGGCCAGACTCACCGCGCGTCTCGAGGGGGGCGGTGGTATCCCTTGCCTTTTTCCCAGGACCTTGAGCTGGGTGCCGGCTAATTTATTGGCTTGGTGGTTTGCTGAGTGCGTAAGAGACGGCGCTCGGTACAGAGCAGCGGCCCAGAACACACAGGCCTTGCTTCATTAGGTAGTCACCCCCTTACCTATGACATTTGAAAACTTGTTCCAGAGGTTTCTAATTGGTGTGAAAAATCGGCTTAAGTCACAGGACAGGAACACTGACTCTGTAAATCTTGATTTGGCACATGTGGTTAATGCCATTGTGTCACAACAGCCTCAACAGCTGCCGGAGATAGATAGATGGGATGTACAAGCTGGTATTGTTGTTATGGTATTCAGATTCAGATTTATTTTAATTGTTACATTTTTACTAAGTAACATGTTTCTGAATTTCAGAAACATGTTACTTAGTAAAAATGTAACAATTAAAATAAATTACAGTTATTTACTTTTCTCCAGTTCCTGGAGTTGTACTGATATTCACACACAGATCAAACTACTTAGATAACACATTTTTGCCTGTCATCTTCCTGTCAACCAGCGTGGAAAGCCAGTGTAACTCCTGTGAAGACACATCTTACACTGACTTTTTTGGGGGGAAATGACAAAACTACTGAAAGAAATGTCACTGAAAATGTAAACTTTAAAAGCTCAGCATAGATTTCTCAACACATTTTAGTTTTCAGACTTGGTGAATTGATTCATATCAATTCGTCTTTATTCAAAGGGATTTCCTTTTCATCCTTATTCAAACTTATGATTTGAAATGCAAGTACAAGGAGAAATTAGTCAAATTTGTATGTATCTCAGAAAGGCCCATGAAAATGTTTGTAACAAGCTATTTTAGTACAGGTTTGAGTTTCATCACAATCTTAGTCCTTGGTAGAAAAATACTGTGGTTATTCTCCTCTGACAGACTCCAGGAAATCACAAAAGACAATTCGACCCCCCACTGTGAAGCACAGCGCTCTTTTCATCGACCAAACAGACATTGGAAAAAGGGTATGGCAGGAGGTATGGGAAAAGAAAATACCCCACAAGATTAGTTTCGGTTAAGAGGCTGAGGTAAAGACTGACATCGGCCCTAAGGTGAGGTAAAAAAAAACATTTGATGTCACGCTTGGATTGTGTTTTCCTTTTCTTGTCTGTCCACTCCACCACCCACGACTGTTGACCCATCTTTAGATTCTGTTTGTGTTCTGTCCAAGCTCACCCTTGCCCAGTTCATAGTGTCACTCATTTTAACAGTCACAACGCTTACCCCCACTCTCTGCTCATCCTGAACCTGCCTCCACTGATGTACACAGAGGCTTGTTGATGTTTGGAATGCATATTGTCTGCATTACAACATCACATAAAGCATAAATACATAGAAACACATGGACAAAAACTGTGTACTGGCACAGAAATGGCATGTTGAGGGAACGATGCAGATAGAGGTGTGTCACAGAACAACCATTACAAAAGGATAGGTCTACTTTTCAGTTTTGATTACATAGTGGAAGGGAATTGCAGCCTCTATGCAATTGTGATACTGTTGCCCTGACGTTGATGTACATTTTACAACAGCATGTGGTTATGTGTGTTCCTGTTTTGAAGCTTGACATCTAGAGGACATAATGGACGGCTAACCACAGTATACTAATAATGATTGTAGATATTAACGATGATGATATCACGGAGAAGCATAGGGGTCAGTTTAGGCAAAGCAATTAAAGAGGGGTCTTAATGACTCATTTTGCCCATGAGGGGTGAAAGGTGAGACTGCTGTAACCCCTATTGGTTGTCACCATGCCAACCACATGGATGTCTGTTGATTGATGGCATTCTCAGTGTTGGGCATGTGCCGATGACCATCACCCCCATTAAAGCAACCCTTGGTTGGCGAAGCAGTAATTAAACCCATCTGGTAGTGTCATCTCTCCCTCTTTCTCTCTCACTCTCTCTGTCTCTCTCTCTCTCTATCTCTCGTTCTCTCTCTTCTCTCAAAACATATTCATTTCTTAATTATCATACAGGTAAAAGGCCTTTAATGAGTGGCAACTGAACCGAGATTCATTAAACACACTGGGGGGAAAAAAGAAAGGCTAATTACAGCAATTGCACTCCCTCCCTCCTCATTAGACTGACCTGGAGGTTGCGGTGGTGCCATGCTGAGGCCTCCCATAACGAGGAGACTTGTACGGGGGGAATGTAATGGCCTTGCCCTCTGGAGAGGAACGCTCCACACACAGGGAAGAGACGTATTTACCCCCATTAAACGAGCGCCTACCAGTGGGGGTCAAGCGAAGGAACTGCAAGGCCTATAAATTCTCCGCTCATTAAAAAGAAGGAACTAGAGAAAAAAAAACTAAGCACGCAGGTAGTGGAGGATTGTGATTGGCATCCCAGATTTTCCATTTTTGTCGGAAACCTTTTTTTAAGGAGGAAAAGCTACTCTGTTGTGGGTTCATGTCTTTTTTCCCTTTGTTTCTGAAATCAAGAAAGGGGAAGAAAATGGCTGAAAACACAGTCAAGCTCTCAGGAGGGGTCTTTTGTATTTTGTTGGCTGATAGCCACAGGTGGGTCAGACTGTTTGTGGTTCTCCGGTAAGGGCCTCTGTTAATAGCTTTGACGGGGAGGATGGATGTTTTGCTCCTGTACTCGCAGCCAGAAAATCAAGACAAAATGAAAGTACACAGTGAGAAATAGGGGGCTTCAAAAGGTGTAGACTTCCCGATGATAGCCTAGCAGGATGGGAAGGACAATACACAATACATCTAATTACACCATCCATGGAAGTATACAGAGGCGACACAAAAACAATCTCTTTGGCTGAGGCAAGCTCGAATCACCTTACATTAGGAGTCACAGCAATTTGTTTTCAGAATGGCAGGCCCTTGAGAAAACAAGTTTTGTACCACTTGAGTCAAGTAAATCGACTTAAAAGTTTGCATTGGAATACAACACAATTCACATCATGTCCTTTGTACATGACACTACAAGGCACTTTTGAGCTTCCAACACCCCTGTGCTCTAGTTGCTGTGTGTCAAATCTCAGTGACAGTAAAACTCACCTTACATACTGTAAATGTCGGCATGTACACGAGTCTCCATTTTTAAGCCTTTGAGTGGAGCACTGTGCAGCGAGCTTACCGCGGGCCGAGGGGACTCCGTGAGAAAAGCGTGTAAGGCGCAGAGAGACCTTCATTACGCCTACGGCGTCTCAGCTCCGAAAAATGTTCCATAATTTGTGTGGAGGACGAATCCTCCAGCGGGCGTGCCCTGAAAGCAGGAGTGCCCCGGCTTATTTACGCCACTAAATAACCGTGACCAATTACAGCTTTTCTCTAGGCCCAACCACAGCCACAGCGGCCTCCTTACCAACCATAATCCAATTCTGCTGGAATGCCTAACAATAATGACACCCTGGAAAGCACTTTGACTCGGCAAAGCTCAGGAGCCAGAATGGAATAAAAAAAAGAGTAGGGAGAATTCCTGGGCTGCTTTATTTTGATTCTATTGCCTTTATTAACTCAGACCTCTCTCATATTTGGTAAAATATGTGGTGTTATGATTCAGGTTCTGTGAAAGCTGTGAAAAAGGTGTGCTCACAAGTGGTGACATTTTAAAGGGTCTTTTGTAACCTTTCCCCCGTGTGTGTGCTCATTTGGATGTGAACTTTTTCACACCAGGCGAGAAAGAGTCAGCCATCACTAATGACCCTTGGTGGAAAGAATGAGGAGAACTGGAGGCTACTTAGTCAGTGGTTATGTGTCATCGGTCTACTGCATTCATCTCAGTACAGTTCTCAGTTTAGAATGCTGTGTTAACAATGTCAGCAGAAAAGTTTACAGAAGCATCAACACAGATCATTCCAGAAGTACATCAGTCAGAAACCATGGGACACTTATCATCAGTAGCTTGAAGTCAGGGTGCAATAGGTAACAGATACTCTCATAAATAAGGGCAAACCTTTACTGGACTGCAGCACAGGGCCATTTAGTATACATGTCAGAGACACCCACTATGCTCTGACTGACAGTGATGATGTTTTAATATGCACCCAATACATCCTGGGTGTTTGGCCTAACAGCTAAAAGGTAGGTGAGCATACAAGGCAAAAAAGTAAAAGCCATTCACCATGACGACGTACATGCTGAAACCACTGCGGTTGAGGAGGGAGCACATGTCCAACATTCTCTACGCATGTGTTCATGCATCCCGTCAGCAGCGCCTCTCATTCGTTACGACGTCCTCTCAGTCTCAGACCAGATGAATAACCACCTCTTGGCCTCATCAAGGCCGGCCACAGCACTTCATCACATTCCCCCCCCCCCCCAAAATGAAGAAATGTCCCCAGCAGCCCGGGAGCAAACTGGAGTTGATTAAGAGGTGTGGAGGAGGCGTGCAGAGGAGGACAGCAATACCCATCATGGCAAGACGACTGGCAGGTGATCTGCTGGCCTTGAAATATTTCCCAATTAGAGCAACACAGAGCTGAAGATTGGCTTGTGAACGCCAGAAACAGGGGATACAAACTTGCCTCAATTCTTTTAAACTTCGGGTAGATCAGAAACAGTGTGTTGCATGATTAAATTAAAAGGGATTCTGCTTTGTGCACTTCAGGGCTCCATCTTATTTCACATTGCCAACTAAAAACTCATTAACGGAAACTGAAATAATTCCAGAAATGATTTCTTCATTTAAATGGCAATAAAAAAAGGAGTCCAGATAATTCATTCTTTACTTCATTCTTTGCCAAAAATCCAATTAAATTGCATCAATTTTTTCCCCCTGTAAGTATTCTCTCGAAGAGACAGTTGCAGGGAGTGGGAAGCAGAGGCCTTTTTGATATTAACCATTTCATGAACAAAGTTCCATGTGAAGCTCAATTTTGAAAGTAATCTCATAAACTTAAACATGATTTACAATTATCATCTGATCTTTTACCTCTGATTTAATATTTCTGGAGATTTAAGGAGAATGTATTAGTATACCTTAAGATTCCTGAATGAACGATCCCCATCTAGGGTCTCACGCTCTTCATATTGTCAGTCATTTCTAGTGTATTAGCATTCTGTGGTGAACAACCACAACACTAAGATGTTTCATTACGACTTTTAATAAATGATGAATACGGTCGAAATGTGTAAGATGTGATCATGTGAATGTCCATGACGGCACTTCCTCACTGGAGACTGATAGATGTTTTATGGCACTTTAATGCCCACTGTAAACTTCCGATATCAATTCTCCATGCCAGGCTGTCACTGGGTAATGAGGCTCGGTGGGCACTTCCTCCAGGAATGGTTGTGAGCAACAGGGGAGGGTACCACATGGCAACCCTCTGTGTGCAGAGTTGGTACTGACTTAATTACACATGTGCTGTGTCTGTACGTGTGCGTGTGCGTGTGCGTGTGTGTGTGTGAGAAAGAGATAGAGAGAGACTGGACTCTTTTATTCCTCAGGGGCTGGGTATGCCACTGAGTGCTACCGAGAGCATGGAACGCACAGGAGGGAACACTGGACTCCTCTGGGGGATCCCCAAACATCTGAGGCTCAGTAAACAACCCACATCCCACACATCAGTCCTTACGGCCCGACGAGGGTCTCCACAGGGTTCATCTCTCTCTCACACACGCTCACACCCTCCCTCAGGCCATTCCCACTTTCCTGGACTGGACTAATTAGTCGTAGCGAGTAAAGATGTTCATAAATAATGACTAGCGAAACTCAAGCAGTTTAAGGCTAAGACAAGATTTTTTTCTGGTAAATATTTGAAAGAGAATATTTTTGGGAGAAATTGACATTACGAAACCACCCAAGACTCTGTCGTTAATGGATTGTTGGTCCATTACTGTCATTCAACGCACAGCACCAACAGCACAGAAACATCAATAGCAATTATATATTTTCTTCTCACTGCACCCGAGGTTAAGACTATTGTTGAACATCGTCTACAAACAGATCTGGCATGATATTTGAAATGTTCAAACAATCCACACAGAAACACTAAAGCAACAATGCAAACACATTAGGACCACAATATGGAGCAATCAGAACGCTTCAGCTTTTTTTCTCTTTCTTCAAGGGGATTACTAGTAAATCACTCACATACAGGCTCCAATACTCCACTGAAAGAAAACTAGGGAACATCAATCACAAGCACATCCAGGCTGTTGTGTGTACTCCCGAAAAAACACCATGTGTCGCCTCGGCAGGCCTGCAAAAAAACAACCGCTGCATGGCTGATGATAATTGAAAATTCGAAGTAAATAGTAAGAGGATTACAATTTTGGCACACGCCAACCACTCTGAAAAGCATGTTTACAACTGATGATTAATTTCCTTGAGAAAACACCAATGTCCAGCAGTCTCCCCAGGGCCATTAAGGAATGATTACATACAGTTCCAGCAACACCAAAAAATGTCTTTATCATTGTGAACTATAAATCATACAGTACTATTAGCAAGTATTACAAGACTCAAGGACACACTGTGTGTGCTAACCAGTTCTTCACTTGTCAACAATGGAGGTTGTAAGAAGCAGGATTGGGAAGGTTGGTTTTGAAAAGTAATGGGTAAAAATCGCCCAGTTGAAAATGTAGCAATGAAGCTATCTTAATCACCTCATCGAAGTAACTGATTACGTTTGATTACCTTTTGATTCGCAGAAAGAAGGTAGTGCAAATTAAAACAAGAGAACCAATCAAAAACAAAGCTCAAAATATGACTGGATGATTGGAACCTTACTAGACAGCAAAGCAACAGAATGAATGTTATATTCTACTTTTAAGCATTTTACCAAAAATAATATATTTGGATGTAACCCTTTTGTAATCAACATTTTGAGTAACTAATTGAATCGAATATTTTTTTCTCAGTTACTAACGGAGTACAATTACATTTATTTTGTTATTTAATTACGTAACTAGTTACTTCCCAACCCTGGTCTAAGGAAATTTCAGGCCCCATTATGGAAATTTTTTAGTGCACACCAACATATACCTGTTTTAAGCTGGCACAATTGGTTTGTCCGCCTGCATTGTCTCCCTCCATGCTTTGTCCAGTGTTGACCCCATCCACTCATAAAAATGACAATGCCTTCCTAGGGTGCCAACGTTATTTCTACCATCCATGACTTCTCACAGCTAAAGTCAAATTTCCTCCGACAAGGTCACCATGTTGCTCCCATGGGGACAGTGGAGGAGGCCACGATGCACTGAAGCTGGATCTGATGTATTCCTCCTGTCTCAGTGTCGTTGCCAAGGACAAAATGATGAAGCCCCATGCCTCTGCTATTACACATGGGAACTGGGGGGGTCCCCTTGCCTTTGACTGCCACTGACTTGGACCTACTCAATGCAAACCCATAACTTTGAGCGTGGTGATGGACACCTTTTAAGTTTTGTAACAGCTCTGTCCTGGTAAAATGCACAATGCAAGGTTTATGGGCCTTTGTTTTCTAAGATCATCGGATGTCACAAAGTCCTACTATCTGGGGAAATAATGAGTTTGTAAATATTGCTGCCATGGAATGGTTCACTTTAACAAGATGCACATTTCAAATATGCCCATAAACCAGACATAGGATGGCTGACTAGTCTTCAGTGGCCCAATAATCCCTTGCCTGCTGATTTCTGCATTTGTCCCTTGTGTATTAGCATTGTGCTTCATTTATAGTTAACTTAAAAGATAAAGGAAAAATATTGAATCTATCGAGCGGATTGTTCGAAGCAAGGATGGAGATGTTTCCAGTGCAGTTAACTAAAACGATATGTGATAGAGCTCTTGGCATGGCCCAAGTCTAGTGATCCTCACAATGGACTGTATAAATGACCTAATCCAACCTATAAATAACAGATTAAATATCAACATTCATTTATTTTTTTTTATTCTCAAATTATGTGCAATGTGAAGTTCACAGTAAAGATCAATTAATACCAAAGTTTCATATCATACAACCAAGCAAACAAAAGTGAAAATAAAAAATAAAAAAAAAAGGAAAAACCTCACAGGTTATCCACCATGCTGGGGATCCTCAAGAAAGCTTTGTGAGCCAAACAAAGATAGCACAAGCTCTATAGTATTTTGCGTGGAAAGCAGACGACAGCACAAGGTGTATTTTATCCCACTGTTAGGAAGCTTTTTATACAACAGATGACTGGTGTTTGTTGAGAGGTTCGTGTACGGAATTAATATCTGTAATGCTTTGTTGTGTTTTAGTTTATACTTACATTGTGGTGATGCAATCCAAAAACAGAAAATTAAAACTTTATAATAGCGCGTGTGGTTTTGTTTTGAACGTCTTTTTTTATTTTCTTTCTTTCTTTCTTTTTCTTTAAACCCCAGAGCAAACTCTTTCACATACCCAAAGCTACTAGTAAATATCGAAAAATAAAAAATAATACACCCATCAGAGACATACAAAAAACAAAACAAAAAAAATCAATCACATCTATTATTCAAGTTGGGAAGGGAAACAAACAGGGTTTGTTAAAAAAAAAAAAAAAAAAATGTGCAAGTACAGCAACATATAGTACAGTATAATACACATAAAACAAACTATTTAAATACAGTACTGTGTTTAACAATAGAAATCCTGAGAGTTGTCCGTTTCTTCGGGTTCCTGCAGCTCTGAGCTTTTTAGCGGTTCACATAGGGTTGGGAGGGAGCGATGGATGGGGTAGAGAGGTGGCGAGAGGCCAACCAGCCCTTCCCACAGTCACGTGATTGTCAGCAGTCACTGGAGCTTCCCGCAGAGCTTTCTATCTGTCAGGGACGGCAACAAGTGGCAGATGACCGCAAGTCAAGCTGTGATCCGTCCATCGACTGTTTTTAAATCCTTGAAATCGTTTGCTAAAACTAAACAAAAAAAACATAATTTGTTTTCCTTTTGAAAAAGGGTGAAACATAGCTTTGAGGTTTGAGTTCTGCTTTCACCACAGGATTGCTTTGTCATCTAAACTGATTGAAAAGACAACTTCCATTATTCACGGATAAAAGGAGGAAGATGTAGTGCAAACTCAGGACCTGGGGGAACCTGCATATGATCAAAACTATTGAAGAAAAAAAAAAACGTTGCGCTACAATAAGGGACATAACCCAATGGCTGTAATCACATAACTCTGTACAAGATTGTCAAAAAAGCAGCACCAAAAGATTTCTTTTCTGTATTTCCACATAGTTCCCCATGTGACGTGTAGAGATGAATGCATGTACATAGACACGGAAACCACACACAAATCAGGATGCTCCTCCATACTCTGTGAAGGGAGGGTGAGGTGGGGTTTGGGGGAGCGAGAGCAATGTGGGATCATTTGCAGTGGCAAGCTATTTTGAAAGAGGAAAAAATGCTTCAGTGCAACAATGAGTAAGACCTTTGAGGGGCTCCGCTTGGTACTCCCACAGGCAAATATTACACAGACGGCATTCTGTCTCCAGGCCAGCTTTTCATCAATAGGCACAATGACATCCTAGAAGGATTCTGCACTTAAAGGACTCCCAGGGACACAATTTCTAACCGCCATCCAGAACATTGCAGGTGTTCAGTCACACAGATCACACCGATTCCAAAATCAGCACCATCAAGCATTTAGCTTGCAACAATAGTTAATGCACTTTCTCGAAGAATTGAGGAATATGTTTTGTTCACCTTACCCCCCCTGCCCCATTTACACAATTAGCTTCTACTGTTATTGCTACGAGAACCAAACGTTCCAGACGGCAATTGCGCATTTCAAAGAATGCATTTTGGCCTTTAAGGCGCCCCGTCTGAACGCAGATGTGTTGTTGGTAAGAGTCAGAGTCAAGTCCAGAGAGCCAGCTGCTGGGAGATGTCCACTCAGACCCAACCACTTAAAAAAAAAAAGAAGAAAAAAAAAAAAGAGGAGAACTCAATACGCCTCCCTCCTTATTTTTTCCCTTCACTCCTTATCTGACAACGTGTTGCATGGTTTGGAGTCCCCCCCCACAGCTTCACATTCAGCTGTATTAGTAATTTGTTTCTCTACTCCAATATGGAGACTAAGTAACTTATTTCAACAGATGTTATGGCTGGTGTAAGTTGTTTTTCCAAGAGAGATTTGAATGTTGAGTGGGACCCACAATGTCCACCATACTGATTAATAAAACAAACAAAAACAATTAACAAAACTAATTTCAAAACATACAAAGTGTGATCTATAGCAAACTGGTGGACATAGGCTACTGCAAACACAAATACATACATAACCAATACATATACATTAAATATATATATATATATATATGGGTGGGGAAGCATGTTTTATAAAACAGCATGGTGAGCGGCCACTCGCACATCTTGGCAATGCGACAGAATGCACCAAAATAATAACTCACTCCCATCACAACCAAACACACTCAAACCTAAAACATAAAACTTTCAAACTCAAGCCTAAAAAAATGGCCACGCAGTAGGAGGCATGGCAAATGATACAAATGGCAAAATTAAGAGAATGTCAGCTACCCAACAGAGGACACGCCCGCTCAACATACCCGTATGAGTACATAGCGCTATATATCCTTTCATATATTTGCTTTTAGTACTTCTGGTGCCAATGCTCTGCATGAGCCATTTCCAGAGGGTGCGCTCTGTCGCCACACTCATCGACACTGCATGCCAACAAAACTGAATAAAAGCAAAACACCAATCCTACCTTACCTATATCTTAGACCTAGAAGGATGACAAATGGCTCAAACACACGTTTTGCAAACCATATGATAATTGCACTTATGATTCATTGTACGGCTGTAAAACAAGAAATAGTGTGGATGCCACATGCTCAATGGACAGGCATCAACAATGGCCACTTTTATAAGTGTGCGCCCACAACAACAACAACAAAAAGAAAAACCTTTGGACACTCAAACACTTGTTTAAGACTTAATCCTGATGGTCTCTGTACGGAGACACTTGGAGCAGGGTGTCTTGGAACCCTGTGGCCAAGTAGCACCTTAGGCATGCCTTATGTGGCGATTCCCCTCTCCCACTGAATCAGAGCACTTTGAGAAGACACTGTGGATAGAGTTTGGCCACCACGCACTCAAAATGGCGGCCCAGATCCCAGAGGCGGTCGGGCGTCTCGTAGACCTTTTTCCATTGGTCTGCCTCGTCATCGTACTGGTAGAGGGAGTTCTTGCGGCTGGTGCGGAAGACGTGCTCCTCTACCATCACCTGTGTGGCGCGCACAAACAGGTGCAGCTTGCCACCCAACAGGAGGGCCTTGATGTAGGGGCTGGTGGCCTGGTCGAAGGGCAGGTCGTGACGCTTGCTCCAGCTGTTCAGCTCGATGTCGTACACCTCCAGGGTGAAGGTCCGCTGATGGTTCCTGCAAACCCCGGCTATGTAGTAGATGCAGTTCTTGTGCAGCACAGCCAGACCCTGGCTCCTAGGGATGCTCATGGGGGTTAAGTGGCCCCAGTAGTCCTTCCGAGGATCAAAGAAGAAGAAGTACTCCCCTGCAAGAGAATGAGTCCATGTTACAGACAAAAAACAAACCCAAGAAGGTCAGATAGTTACATTTAGAGATTTTCCTGTAGGCCATGCAAAGACAGTAGCCTTAAACCAGCACAGTCACTACAATCTCTACTTTAGGCCACTGCTCTTGTTCCACATGCGTTAGAAAAGCACTGCTATTCTTACAAATGCTGCGTATTGAATCTACTGATTTTACTTCATCATATATCCTTTTAATAATAGCTTGAAGTAGGTTGCTTAAAAAGGAATAGGCAAGGCTTTAAAGAATTTAAGGGTTTAAATTGAGCGTTGGCTTCACAGTTTCACCTTGCAAGACGTAGATCCGGTCCTTATACTCGACGGCACTGTGAAACTCCATGGCAATGGGCATGGCGCTAACGGCAGTCCAGCAGTTATCACGGACGTCGTAGCACTCCACGGACTTGAGTGCGTTGCGTCCATCGCCCTCGTACACGCGTCCGCCCAGTGCATACAGCTTGCCACAGCAGTGCACCAGCCGGCACCCGATGCGCGCCCTCAGCAGGGGCGCCCGTGGCAGCCAGCGGTTCCCTGCATGCTCATACTGCCAGAAGTCACTCTCCGCCCGGTGGTCGATGCAAACCTCGCTGTTACTGGGCCTGTAACCGCCGGCAATGTAGATGTCGTTCTCCGAGGTTACCAAGATGCCCACCTCGCGGAGGTCGTTGGGCGGCTTGCACAGCTTGTACACCTTCCCCATCACCGTGTCCAGACAAGGCACCGTCTGCTTCTTCCCTGAGTGCTTGTGTGCTGCGTCAAAGCAGATCACCATTTCCGAAGCGGTCATACCAAGCCGCTGGGGGCACCCGTTGGTACCGTTTAGGCGGCCCTTGTCGACGGGGTCCTTGGGCAGGGCAAGTGCCAGGGCCGGGGGGATACGGCTGCGGAAGGCCTCGTCAAGCAGCGGAAGGCGGATGCACTTGGAGAAGACCTCGGCCAGGTGGGCCTGGCGACCGTCCCGGTCCTGGTCCAGCCAGCGCACCACGCTCTCGTACACGTGCTCCTCCTTGGTCACGTTCAAGTCGTCGCTGTTTAAGATGCCCACCAGCTGCTCTTTGGTCAGGTGCAGGAACTCCTGCTCGCCCACCACGCACAGGAACTTCTTGCGGATGTAGTCCTGCGAGCGCTCGCACAGCTCCTGGTGGCCGTACGCGTCCGCAAACATGTAAACGCCGATGCAGTTCTGCGGGTCCAGCCGGCTTATCATGAACTGGGCGCACTGGTCCTGCAGCGCCGGGATTTGGAAGATACTGGCAGCCGTGAAAAGTGCCTGCACGTTGGACTCCGAGAGGGTGACGCGGGACGTGTAGGCATAGTCCAGGACCAACTGCATGGACTCTGACTCCACGCCAACGATGCGCACCTCTCGCTGGCTGCTCTCTGTAAGGCCACTTGTGAACATGGATCTGCAGAAGAAAAACATAAAGGAAATTATGAGGCTTTTTATTTTCATTCTTAATTTTTGTTTGTAAGATTAGTTCAGATATTGCCATCCTTGAGGTTTATAAAATGTTGGTATTGATGGTTAATAAATGGAGCAAGTGATAACTATAAAGATAGCTTGTGGGAAAGACACTGTTGCTCAGCACGATCTCATCCTTACCTGAAATAAGGACTAATGGAGGCCAGGACATTTCTGTGACAGGAAAATGTCTCTCCATGGTCCACCTCCACAACAATGTCCGTCAACTGTGCTTCATCATACAGGGCTTTCAGCTGCTGGAGGACGTTACATGCATGAAGAGCGTCTACCCCATTGAAGCTTGTACTTGTTGGAGTTCCATTCTGCACTTGTAACAGCTTTCCGACCTCTGGAGATGTGAGAGACAACAATGGTCATTACTAGGGTTGTCGAAATAACTTGTTAACTTGTAACATTCTATGATGTCCCTTCACCCTATATGTCACTGTAGGCTACAAAAGTGGCAGCCATTTTTGATAGATTTAAAAAAAACAGTGGCCAGTCTGCAATACGGCGATAGGTTGTACTTCTCTCTTTGTGCGCTTTTGATGTGGATCTATCATCAATGTTTCGGATTGTATTAGTAGTTGAATGTTAGGTTTTCAGCCTCATCTTGAAATGATTTGTATAGGCCTAAATCACCTCGTCTTCGAGAAGGAGATTCCAGATTTTCAGAAATACCCGCTCAAAAACGTCACCTACAACCACCTGTTATTCAACTATACTATATGAAAAAACATTGCATTCGACTATGGTGATTCAAAGTTATAAGGCGCAGTTGTTCTGGTGACAAATAACAAGATTTGACCAGTGCTTACTGTAGTTGGTGTAATCTGCCGTTACCTAAATGAGTAAACTCGCTAGTTTTAGGCAAACTATAAAATGGATTAAATCACAAATAAAAAAATGTGTTCATTAAAAAAAGTGAATTGAAGCATCTGCTGTTTGCCATCAATGTGTGGTGAACATCACACTGCCAAGGCATGTTTATTAAGTTAATTCACGTCGATGAACAATTTTTAACGCTTCTCACAAAAAATATGATATGATATTCATTTAGAATAATTAATCTAAATCTAAAAATTTGATTTTTTCTATTTTGTATTGCTTAACAGCCCTGGTTATCACACAGTAATCACACCAATCTATGCCACTGGGAGACAAACATACTAGACACATTGTGTGGACTGCTAGATGACACTAATAACACACGTCTTAATTCAACTTTAAACTATGTGAATCAGTGTGATCTCTTTGGTACTAGTACCTACAGTCGTGGCCAAACGTTTTGAGAATGACACAAATATGAATTTTCACAAAGTTTGCTGCTTCAGTGTCTTTAGATATTTTTGTCAGATGTTACTATGGAAGACTGAAGTATAATTACAAACATTTAATAAGTGTCACTGGCTTTTATTGGCAATTACATGAAGTTAATGCAAAAAGTCAATATGTGCAGTTTTGACCCTTCTTTTTCAAGACCTCTGCAATCCGCCCTGGCATGCTGTGAATTAACTTCTGGGCCACATCCTGATTGATGGCGGCCCATTGTTGCATAATCAATGCTTGGAGTTTGTCAGAAATAGTTTGCAGTGTTTCCCACACATTGACGAGACTATGGCGCACCGCCATAGTCTAATTTCGTCCGCCATAGTCTCTGCGTGCACATGAAGTTTTTTTTTTTTTTTTTTTTTGCTCAGACGAAGTTCGTGTCGCTCTCATTGGGATTGCATGAAAGCACGAAGTTCGGCTGTCTGCCTGCGACTGTGCCGAAAACAAAACACTGTTGAGATATGTTAGTGTTTCCCCTACCATTGTATAAGGGGGGCGCCCCGCCCCCCCAACGGCACCCCCCCTGAAAGGTCAAGTTAACTTTGCTCCATTTAATTTTCTATAAAGCGCCAGATCACAACGGAAGTCAGTTAAGGATACCTTTCCTATAGAACAGGTCTATACTCTATAGCTTGTTATTTTATTAAACACAATAAATAGCTTTGTGTTATTTATCTTATTTGCACAACGGCATGTCATTTTTGTCACTAGATGATCGCGCGTTTACAATTGTCCTCTGCTCTCTGTATGCGCAAGGCGGACTTCTGCCCCGATGCGCACACGTTACTTTTTGTTTGAAGATAAGATAGCAGTTAGTAGTTGCCGGCCAATATATTTGGAAATACAGACAAAAAGCTGTCCGATTTCAATGGGGGTATTTATTCATGTATATTTTGTCATCACTCGATCTTGAGAGATGTCTTCAAGTAACGTTAATGTTCCAAAGTGAAACATTCTAATGTGTGCACGCAGTCTCAGAGAGTTACTAGCCAGACTAGCTGTAGCTACTGAAAGAATGCCATGGATCCAGCAAAGCGTAGAGCTAAACGAATGTATGAATATGAACACCGGGCGTTCTTGCCTGAATGGGAGGATTATTTGCAGAGCGAAATGGAAAACCCCTTTGCTTAATATGCAGACGTCACGGTCGCATTTTAAAGCCTTGAACTTGGATGCTAACATAGCCCAGGAGTTCCTAAAAGCAGAGCTGGGCAAGCACAAGGTACATTCGTTGATACATCAGTCAGAGAAACAGACTCGGCTAAGTACTCTGAAACGGTCACGTTGGCATCGTATCAGGTGTCATGGAATATTGCTCGATCAAAAAAGTAATATAGTGAGGGAGAGTTTGAAAATTGAACAGAGGATATCTGACATTAACTATAATGAGCACCTTTAGACCATTATAGTCTTCAATATGTTTATTTTTGTGCCATATTTTAAATCTACATTTGTTAATTTCTCTTCCTAAAACAAAGGGAGGCAACTGCTGATACCAAGCTCTTCTCCAGGCACAGTCTGTTTCGCTGCTTTGTTTTGATCAGTCATTGCAGAGAAGGAGGCCTCACATTAATATGTGGAGGCAAAGTGTAGTAGCTGTTCCTAAGCTTTCTCTCCCGGGTCAGGGTGCTCTTGCTTCACACAAATCCCAAACAAAATCTCAGCAGATGTCTTCAATATGTTTATATTTGTGCCATATTTTAAATCTCAATTTGTTAATTTATCTCCTAAAACCCACTAGAGGACACTATTTAAAAGGTTATTTAAAAAAAAAAATCTTATGATTTAGACCCCCCTAGTTTTGCTGGGTCACAGGAAAAATAATAGGTTTTATGTAGGGGCTTATCCCCCCGAAAAAGTTGGAAGCTCCAGCGAAATCACGAAATCCCCCCCCCCCCCCGAGGACATGCGCCCGCCGCGCACCCCCCCCATAGTCTCCAAAATTTCTGTGGGAAACACTGGTTTGTTTTTGTTTGTCCACCCGCCTCTTGAGGATTGACCACAAGTTCTCAATGGTATTAAGGTCTGGGGAGTTTCCTGGCCAATGGACCCAAAATATCAATGTTTTGTTCCCCGAGCCACTTAGTTATCACTTTTGCCTATGGCAAGGTGCTCCATCGTGCTGGAAAAGGCATTGTTCATCACCAAACTGTTGGATGGTTGGGAGAAGTTGCCCTCGGAGGATGTTTTGGTACCATTCTTTATTCATGGCTGTGTTCTTAGGCAAAATTGTGAGCGAGCCCACTCCCTTGGCTGAGGGGCAACCCCACACATGAATGGTCTAAGGATGCTTTACTGTTGGCTTGACACAGGACTGATGGTAGCGCTCACCTTGTCTTCTCCGGACAAGCTTATTTGCAGATGCCCCAAACAATCGGAAAGGGGATTCATCAGAGAAAATGACTTTACCCCAGTCCTCAGCAGTCCAATCCCTGTACCTTTTGCAGAATATTAGTCTGTCCCTGATGTTTTTCCTGGAGAGAATGGCTTCTTTGCTGCCCTTCTTGACACCAGGCCATCCTCCAAAAGTCTTCGCCTCACTGGGCGCGCAGATGCACTCACACCTGCCTGCTACCATTCCTGAGCAAGCTCTGTGCTGGAGGTGACCCGATCCCGCATCTGAATCATCTTTAGGAGACGGTCCTGACGCTTGCTGGACCAAAACTTCCTCCGAAAGCCACTTCTCCCAACCATCCAGGAACAGTTTGGTGATGAACAATGCCTTTTCCAGCACGATGGAGCACCTTGCCATAAGGCAAAAGAGATAACTAAGTGGCTTGGGGAACAAATCATTGATATTTTGGGTCCATCGGCCAGGAAACTCCCCAGACCTTAATACCATTGAGAACTTGTGGTCAATCCTCAAGAGGCGGGTGGACAAACAAAAAAAACTATTTCTGACAAACTTCAAGCATTGATTATGCAACAATGGGCCGCCATCAGTCAGGATGTGGCCCAGAAGTTAATTGACAGCATGCCAGGGCGGATTGCAGAGGTCTTGAAAAAGAAGGGTCAAAACTGCACATATTTACTTTTTGCATTAACTTCATGTAATTGCCAATAAAAGCATTTGACATTTATTAAATGTTTGTAACTACTTCAGTCTTCCATAGTAACATCTGACAAAAATATCTAAAGACACTGAAGCAGCAAGCTTTGTGAAAATGTAAATTTGTGTCGTTCTCAAAACTTTTGGCCACTTTTGGCACACTTAGAAGGTTCGGAATATGATGAGACAACTTTTGAAACCTATCTGGATCTGTTTAACCACATGATGTGACTTCACAGCACCCAAAGCCACTGAAGAGTGGATAACTCAGAACATACTTCTGACAATCAACAATGTGAGTTAATTGAGCTAGCCATAAAATGTGTGTCCAGTTAATGAATTAAACTTAACGGATAAACACAAACTTCAAGAGGATTTTCCAAAATAAGAGTAACACGAACTTAAACAAACGAGTTTACCCAACTTGCCTGACCTGACAAAACAAATGACATGTGGCAATGAGATAATGGAGTCAGCATTTCAACAGCTTGCTATATAGCTTGCTGGCTAGCCTTCAAGCGTCAAACCAGTCAACAGCAGCTAGCAAGACACAACTGATACCAGCTATCTGGCTACCTAACGTTAGCTACCAATACTTAAAACGCTAAACAACAAGCTACTGTGTTTACCTCAACGACTTTCACCGCTGTAACGTTAGCAAAGTTATACAGCACGACTGAGTGAAGGGAGTGTTAGTTACGATGCAGTAATGAAACTAATGGAGGTCAAATAGGCAAGACAGTCAGATGCCCCACATCTACAACTTGATAGCTCAGATGTAAGTAAGTTATTTGGGCAGCGAGGAATTCGGTGGCTATAGAGCTACTATTTGCTAATCCGACTGGACAAGACGTCCCAAAGTTAGCAAGCTAATACTAGCCAGCAACGGCTAACAGATACTTTGCTGGCTCTAGACTTGCATTACACAAATCAAACTGTCTGATACATGTTACATCCGGAGATTGACAGCACTGGGGCTAGGTACAACAAGGTTCATTATTTATTAATTTCAAAAATATAAAAAATGAGGTTGAGTGTTAGGGTACAATGTTTACACAATAGGCAGTCGTGTTTGGCAAGTTAGCTGGCTAACTGGCTATCGAGCTAGAACCACACTTTTCACCTGATAACCATACAACCATTCATTTTGAGTTGGTCAATGTTCCGTTAAATAACCATACGTGCCAAAAGATTTCACAACGAACACATTTAAAACCATAAATAATGCTTTCAGAATAATCTGTTAATGTTTAAAATCCTTTGATAAGTTTAAATCTTGAAGTGAAACAATTAAGACGCTCAAACCTCCCCCGGCAGCCATTCTCGCCCAGTCTGTCTCGCTGCAGATGGTAAATCCAGACGTCACTAGTGGATCTGAGCCCCGGAAACAAGCACCATCCAATCGTTTCTGTCGAAGTGAAAAGATTATCCAATGGCGTTTTACTCCACTAAACTTGGAGAAATGTATTTCTTTTCTACACAGTAACTGGCCTGTGAAGGCTACAGGTGCCGGAATGAATGCCGATTAATTATCTTGACAGGTAGCTTACCATCTTGATCAATGCAACGTAACTTTTGTAAAGCTTCACAGTCAAGGTAGCATTTTCAAGTTTAAATACACGCTTTTAAAAGGTGTAACACAGGCTTACTTCACACTAAGATTATCATAAAAAAGCATTTACGGAGCCCCTCTGATGACATTGGTTAAAATAATATTGTAACGTCGAACGGAACGAATTGCAATATCAATTTTTTGGCTTCGAGTTTATTATTGATGACACACAGAACAGAATGTCAGACATAAATAAGTTACTGACGGTGTACTGATGCATAACTAACACAGGCTAGCACTGGCATTTACAACAGACTAAAATGATAACCGTAATGCAAGCTAACATTATCAGGAAAAGGAGACACAGCAATATCCTAAAGCCAGACACTTTACACAGCATTAGACCGGTGACGGGTGGAGCACCAGTAACTGCAGGATGTTGCTATGACCTCCGGGAGTCTGCCATCATCAATACAGGAGCCCATCATAGTTGGTGAGGCAGGGCCACTGCGAATAGAGAGCCTTGGTCAGGATACAGTGCTGAGATGATGGCCCAGGTTCACTGCCTGCCACTGCTGGGGTTGAGAGCCACAAAGCTTTCACCACTGGAGTTGCCGCATCCCGGTCGGTGCTGCGCTGACAAAGCCGCCACCTGTCCTCCAGGTCATCTGCATTGGTGTCCCAAAGGCGTCACCGGGCCGAGTAACATTGATGGAGAGTGACGTGGAGGCATCTCTGGAGCGGGCGGCGTTGGCCAGGCCCCCCACCTGGTAAACAGATCCAGCCCAATGATGCATGTCCTAGATGTTGGGCAGCCAGAACGGGTGGTGGTTCCTGCAGTGAGTTCTTCCCTTGCATCTTTGCTCACTCTCTTATGACCGTGGCTACACAGATCGCGGTTGTATTCCAGACCTGTGGTTTTGGCTCACGTGTTCTGGGCAGCATTCCGGGACGGACCATGGAGATGGTGGACTACGTGTCCACCAGATCCCGGTAGGAGGTGCCTTCCAGGTCACAGTCAACACAAAGTGCACATGCTCGACCAAGCCGGCTGAACCTCTGCTATGTGCTTATCAGTGGCTGGAGTGCTGGTGCTAGGTAATGGCTTGCTGGTTCTCTGCAGCACCCTTTAGATTGCTCTGCCACTCCTCATGCTCCCTGCCTCGGTCACTGGGGAGCTTTAGCATTGGCTTCTCCCGGGTGTCATCTTCGAAGACCTGCTGTAGTGCCTGGTTGATGGCTAGCCAGCTGGGCCACTCTACCGTCTGAAGATCTGTAAGGACTGGCACGGTTTGCCCTTCAGAGTGAGAGCAACCTGGACGCCTGATTCCTCTGCCGAACAGGTGATAGAATCTGTGAGTCTTACAGATAAAACAAGACTTGACAGGTATAGTCCTGGTCCAAGACACAGAGTTCAGAGGAAGAGCCAGAGAAAGAACAACAGAGAAAGGAGAGAGTGTCTAAGACTGGCGAAAACCATTAATTGTCACAACTCTTCTAAAACAGGTATATGATTACTTTTTGATAAGGTAGATACAAAGCTAGTAGCTAGGGATTGGCATGAGTAACTTTGCTCTGTTTGTATGTCAGTATTCATTCAGCATATAGAGTAATTGTGTTCGCAATTGAGTCCATTTAGAGTCCAGTTTCTGTCGTATATTTCTGTCAAGCTGGTTGTTGCCGAGGTAGTAATGCCCATTGCTCTTCCGGTATGACTGATAGCAGTACATTGGTGTGTGTTAGCATGACAGTGTTAGCCAGCTCTACTTGGGATCACTTCACCAGCTATGTGTTTCAAATGCTCACTGCCTTGATAACCCAGCAGCACACATACCACAGAGTATAAATGAGTACTGGAATGTTTAAACTTCTGAAAATTCCCATCCCTACTAGTAGCAGTGATAAATAAGTAATGGCAAGTTAACCTTAGCTGAAACTCAATGCTTTCATATTCAGGAGAAAATGAGCCAACTTGGCAACTGTCTTCTTCTTTTATATAGTCTCCATCTTTCAAATGCATCACTGATATTTACCCAAATTTACTACGTCTCTGATAATGAAGCTTTTTAGAAAGATGCAGAGACTTTTTAAGTCGGGTAAAATTAAACATTATCTCTGTTGGTCCAGTTTGTTGTTACCTCGTTTGTTTACTTTGTGAGGTTGGTCACACACTGTGTTCACATTCTTACCTGGCAACCCGGTGGGCCAAAATGGCACTGGAGCGATGGGCAGTGGGTGGAATCACCCAGGCCAGAACACAAACAGATGTTCCACTCAGGAACAGAAATGTACTGGCTGTAGCTTTGTTGTCGAAGACACCAGTATTTCAGTTGAGCATAATTTCCTTAATATCTAATGACATACTGTATGTTCATTTTATGATTTAGTACAGTAAAAGCAGGGGCGGAGTGGGACACAAAAATCCCCCGGGACAATTCTGACTGCACCGGCCCACCACCGGCCCACAACGTGCCCACAACTGGCCCAACCTGCATCCCCTCCACCTCCCATTTATCAACTACAGAAACAAACGGGCGGCTTTTGATCATTATTGTTAGATTTAGAGTTGATGTGTGGGTAACAGACATGACAGTGACAGTGACAGTGTATTTGTATATGTACATTTATGGAAATACGGAACAAAACGCGTCCCGTATTGGCTCAAATGTTATGCTAATTCGCAACAATGTGTCCTGTCAACTCACTCGCATCTAGTTGACGGCTGGTTGAATAAATCCGTAATTCTTGTACATTTTGATGCACTTTCCTCCAGCATCCGCCTCTTTTTCAGTCTGGCCTTTTTGCCCCCTCCTTTCTCCTTTCTCTTTTGTCCCTCCATCAGGTCCGCTTCACCTGCTCTCTCTCCCTGATAGCCGCTAATTTATCTCCCTAGGTTCACTTGATAAAGGCAGAACGATACGCATTTCCCATGATGCTTTGCTCCGACCATTCTACATTCAACAAAAAAACGAATTAAATCGCTGGCCAATTTATATTGTGATCATGAAAGGAATGGGGCGTCTGAATAAAAATAATTACATCAATATAGGAGGCTAAACAAAAATCAGAAGGTTGGATTAATGGGAGTGAGTTTGGCACACACCATAGGTGTGATGTACAGAGACAAATAGTGGTTTAAATAGTGGTTGGACTGCTTCACCTGTAGCTCTCGGAGAACTTAGAGATTTTGACGGGACCATGATTTGACGTACATACAAATTCGATGGGCCTCTCGTGATTTTAACTCAACGGCTGCGAAGGCCGGTCTGCAGGCTGGTTCTCGAGAGATTATTGGCCGACCGGCCGACCGGGAAAAATCCCGGTGCTCCCGATGACCATTCCGCCCCTGAGTAAAAGTATTACATATTTGTCCTTTACGACATAATTACAGTTTTTAAATAATCAATAGGGCGCAGCTTGTTAGGACAGACCTCTATACCCGCTTAACAAAGATCTGCAGGAATTGTTTTTATCTGATGACAAAAAAAGAAAAAAACAAGGAGGTGGAGTCTGAATAGTTCCTGGATCATTTGGATCCAGTAAGCCCTTTGCTGCCAAGAGCTTAAGTGCCATTTACACGGAGCCGAGTTTGTCTGCCTCCGAAATGAAACTAATACAGATAGCCCTATCATTAAGACGAACACTCTCTATCCGCACACGGGTAGAAGGTGAGTAGATTTGAATCGGTACGGGGGCTGGTGTTCGTGTTCACGGATTCACACAACCTGATGATGTCATTGTCCTCACAGGTAAGAACTAGTACGCAATCTGCAGCGTCTCGCCTGGGCGATGAGGTGCGCTCGAGGCGCATTTCATCACTTAGAGGAACTTAGCTCGATCTCAGGCTGGACCCCTATTCACCCCATTACTTCCCCTCATAACAGCAACAACAATTTAAATGTATGACGTGGCTCCTTTTTCGTGACTTACCTTTTCTACTGTGCTTAGTTATTTCTAGTCCCGTCAGACAACGATAGCTGTTTGTGTAGCCTACTAGCTAGCGTTAGCGTTACTTCAGAGGTACAGTACGTGAAGGACAAAGCCCTCAACAATAGCCTACATTTGTTGTTAGTAATAAAAACATGATATTGGAAGCAATAGAAAAACAATGAAACATCCAGGATCCACACTACTTGCATTGTGGTGTCCCCTGCTCAAGCTCAGCCTCTCAACAAAGCAAAGGTATTTAAACAACTCGCAGACATGTCATGTTGCACTGTTCCACAGTCTTTATTATCAATAGAAAATAGAATTCATTTTCGCATAACCTATAGTCTGCTCTGACCACTGATTTTATTAACCACCATAATGTATTACTGTGCAGATTAAATGTAGGCTATGCGGTTAGGCTAAACGTTGCTAATTGTAGCTTGTCTGCTGGCTTTTGTACCCGTGTCCTCCTGCCTTCTTCTGCATTTTTTCAGTTTGTACCACAGTCTGTACCACCGTTAGAGTGCCACCAGGCGTGGGGGATGTACTACAGCCGGTTCATCCCAATCGGCTGGGTTCGTCCTTACGCAAATGTCTTGTTACCAGGCATCCTTACGAAATTAAAAGTTTGGATTCGTGTGAAAAATTAGAAGATTTAGTGAATCTAGGCTTCATGTAAATGGGGTCTGTAGCGTTCTTATAATAAAAGTATACTATCGCGAGATTATAATAAGACTAGAAGGTTAGAGAGGCAACCTTGTTGTGTCCATGCGAGGTGAATGTGTTTTATTAAAGCTCCATAAAACGGACATACTTTCGTGTGTGTGATTCCTAACACACCACAACTGGCGACGAGGATGTGCCCGACAGCATAGAAGGACGGAATTAAAAGCCCTCTCAGCCCTCTCAGCTGGCTGGCCAAAGATGGCTCATGTTGCCCTTGGTGGTCTCGCGCCACCGAAACCATTAGACACTGTTGGCGAGCCTGAAACTTTACATCAACGATGGAAAATGTGGAAGAATGAACTTGAAATATACATCATAGCATCAGGAGTTGTAAATGCTGCACAAAAGCGAGCTGTGTTATTGCTAACAGGGGGAGAGGGACTGCGTGAGATATGGAAAAATTTCACTGACGAGCAGAAAGCCCACCAACCTGCTAATGATCAGCAAGCTGCACGAGATGTGTATCAACTAGCCATCGGAATCTTCGATAACACTTTTGCATTAAGGGAGAATATACCAAAATCCAGTACAAAATTCTGGGAAACTGAGCCCAATGCTGGTGAAACAATAAATAATTTCATCACTCGCCTCAAAGTACTAGTGAAAACATGCAACTTCAATGCTGAAGCTGCTAACCATGTAAGAGATAAAGTACTACTGCACATTAAAAATTCCGAGTTAAAAGCCAAATTATACAGAGAAGATAATCTCACACTGGATCGCCTTATCCAAGTAATTGGCTCATACCACCACAAGGAGGCGCTAATTCTCAGTCCTCCATCCAACACAAACCATGTCTCCAGCAGAGCAAGGCCCAAACCAAAGCCCAAGTCAGCATCACAGTCAGGGTGCTACAAATGTGGTGCACAAGGACACATAGGTCGCGAATGCATCCGATCCAAGAACCACAAGTGCAGCCACTGTGGCAAAAAGGGTCACTTTGATGATCTCTGTTTCCACAAAGACAAATGCAAGTCAAACCCAGATGACATGCCGAGCTCACAGGGTCGTAGCAGAGCCTCAGGTCGCAGCAAGGATGATCCAAAGCAAAGCAAATGTCGAAACAAAAAAGGCCAACATAGGGTAGAAGAAGGAGAAAGTAATGACTCACAGAGTGATTCTGAAGATCTCTACCCATTCAGAATATCTAAAGCAGAGGACACCTTAGACCTGCGCCTGAACGCTTTCACCTTACCCATGGTGATAGACTCTGGTGCTCACCACAACACGCTGTCCGTGCATGATTTCAAAAGATTATAGAAGGCTAGGCCCGAAGTCAGTCTGCAGCCTGCCTCCACCAAACTGTTTTCTTATGCCAGCTAACAAGCCCTCACGCTCTTAGGCAAGTTCACACTTGAAGTTGAAGTCCCAAACACAACACGGCGTGCCACTGCTTCGTTCTTCGTGGTGCCACAAGCACAAGCATCACTCTTAAGCAGCAGAACCAGCAAAGACCTAGGACTGTTGAGAGTGGGCAACGACGAAAAACATCCTGAGCTGTTCTGGAGCCGACGTATGGTCAAGTCTACGCACAAAGTACCCTCAAGTCTTCACTGGGCTGGGGAAACTCAAGAACTACCAGCTCAGACTGAAAATTGATCCAGACGTCACTCCAGTCATTCAGCCTGTGCGGAGGATTCCATTCAACCGACGACAGCGCGTCATCGAAAAACTACAAGAGCTAGTGGACCTAGACATCATTGAGCGAGTGTCAGAACCAGCTCACTGGGAAAATCTAGTCACTGTGGAGAAAAGGCCAGAAAATGACCGCAAACATGGAGATGTGCGAATATGCATTGACATGCGAAGAGCCAATGTGGCCATCGTCCGTGAGCGTCATCCAGTGCCTACCTTCGACGAGACCATCCAGGAAATGGCCGGAGGAAAATACTTTTCCAAAATTGACCTCAACATGGCGTATTACCAAGTAGGGCTCCATCCTGACTCCAGAGAAATCACAACATTCGCTGCACCAGCAGGACTCTACAGATACAAAAGGCTCTTGTTCAGAGTGAACATGGCATCTGAAAAATTCCAAGTTATCAAAGACTGCCCAGGTGCATACAACATGTCTGACGACATAGTCATAGTTGGCTAAAACGGACATACTTTCGTGTGTGTGATTCCTAACACACCACAGGGTCTTAGAGTTCTTTATGTAAACAACAAGCTGACCAAACCATTTTGATTGGTGCGCATAGCTATACCATGCAGAATTCTCTACAATATTTCCAGGCACTGAATGTAATGTAACAGTGTTTGCAGTGGAGCATATTTCTAGACCAACATATCCTCACAATAAGCTTGCAAAGGTTGGTTAAAAATTGTATGTGCGTAGAAGCTGTCAAAACCCCCACTGCTTCTCACCTTTTTGTTAATCAGTCAGTTCTTGATGTGCAAGTCACTCTTCCGCATGGCTGCTCTAAGGGCCCATCTTGGCCTGTCAAACATGAACTTTCTCCAATGCTCTGGAAATGTCTCTCCCCCTTTAAAAACATTACATTAGTATCTTGTCATACTAGTTTTGGGAGGGTGCAGGGTGTCCATGGCGATACAGATTTAGATTGGTCTGATGAGTCTCGCTGTTCCAGCTTACTAGTTGTCTGCATTGGTGTGGAGGCTAGCAATTCAAGAGGCAATTGTATGGTATCCAAAGATATGTGCGACGGAGCATTTCAAAGGTGAATTTACCTTTAAGTATATTCAATATAGCCCATTTTATATATAGTTAGTAGAGCCCAGAGCCATGTTATGCTGCATACAAATGGAACAACCTACAAGAAGGTCTTAGATGTGCCCCAAATATGGCCATTTTAAAATCCAGGCTGAAAACATGTATGCCTATAATTGAGCTCTTAACTTAATTTTCCTACTGCACCTTACTTGTAACTATATCACTTATCTTTCAATTATATTACTCTCTTGTAATAACTACTTATGTACTTTGTACTCTCTTTTTAATAAATCATATTTTATCGTTTTTAATTATATATTTTTCACTTTTTAAATTTTTCCAGTAGATGTTCCTTTTGCTTTGATTTATGTAAAGCACACTGAATTGCCTGTGTATGAAATGTGCTACATAAATATACTTGCCTTGCCTGGCCTAAATGAATTGGAATTTATGAATTGTTGGCAACATAAGATGGATTGCTTCATTCCATACTTGAATAAATCATGTTTAATTGAGACAATTCAAACAAATAAGGTTGCCGTGCTTTGACAGGCAGGTCACTAATTGGCACATGGAGATTGCATGCACTACACGTAGAGTACTCTCTGTGTAGCACCTTGAAGTGGAGTAGGCAGGGCTCTGCTCGCTAACAGTGCAGAGGAGTGGAGGCTTCTCTCCTGAAATGATGTTTCCCCATCACCAACAGCACCACTAGTTCCATGCTGTTTTTTCTTTCCTTCAACACTTTCCAGGTCAGGGCATCTGTTATTTGCCCAGCATCAGGAAGCCTTCTTCTCTCTCTCTCTCTCTCTCTCTCTCTCTCTCTCTCTCTCTCTCTTCTAATGATTATCAACATTGCACAGAGAGTAAATCCACTCAAACACCTGTACCAGCCATCCAGCACTGTAAAATGATAGAAAAAGAGTCAAATATAAAAGAACGGCAATCCGCACAATCGATTTCACATTTTCCTGCCCAATATCTCCTTGCTCAGCTTTAGTGTACGCTGTGAAATTGGCCCCGACTGCTCAAAAATGAAGAGAAAAAGGGCCTCCCTGGGGTTCTGTTCTTTAATGACACCTTTTGCTTAGATTTACCTCTAAAGGCTCTCCTTTTCTTGATAGGTAGAATCTGATGTTATTATATAGGTGCACTTTATCATTGTATGTCGCCACCAACAGTGTGTTTATTAATATAAAGTGCTTTCAGAATCCGCCAGGCTGTTTTGAAATCTAAAGGTTCAGTTTATGCCATATTCCTCAATGCATGAGCCAGTGCAGACCAAAAAAGAAAATGTGGCTGTATGGGTCGATGCATTTTACCTTGACATCCCACCACTGGAGTAATACCTTGCCTTGTGTCAAAAATACAAATTTCAGTAAAAGCTGCATAGTTTGCCATAATGTTCATTACAATCTATAGACAGATAAAAAAACTTTTTTTTTTTTGTAAAACACAGCTTTGCTTTGGGGAATAATAGTGGGAATAATGATTGTGCTGATTTTTCTTGGTTTTGAAAGACTCCACACTTAAGATACAAAAGAAATAAGATACAAAAGGTAAGGTTGCTTTGGGTCTGGTTTGGTTGGTTTGCAGCTGTGCTTTTAAACCATAAAAGCATTGGTCACTCATATGAAGCTTTGTTCTCATATGAAATCTCATATATAGTATGTATTCATATATGATCAGATGCTCTTGATCTTGATTCTTGATTCTGACCAAGATAAATCATGTTTTTCTCAGTAGGCTACCAGAGAAGGCTGTGACACAATAAGAAAAGGTATTTCCCCCCCGACTTGGATTATGCATTATGTATGTTTTTATGAAGACAAAAAAAATACATAACCTTCTTTTTTCCCTTTGAGGTTCCCCTCAGACTTTAATCACGGATGTGCATAACACATTCCAAAAACTATACCCAGTGTTTGCACACACGTGAGTGAGTCTTGAGAGGAGAAATTGTACTTTGACGACGAATCTTTCCAATCTTGACTTGAAAAGCTCTTCTCTTGGGGTGAGAGACAATCTTCCAGAACCTCCTGCATGGTTGAGAGAAGGGGATAAGCGGCAAAGCCCTGGGCACGAGCCACTGAATTGCGGAAAAGACGAGGGAATGAGATGGAATACAAGTGGGACAGGTGGCAGGGGGTGTAATTGTAGTTTAAATGTGTGTTTTTGTCAGAGGCGGGGGGAATAGGTTATTATATGCCTCCAGGGACCTTGAAGAGAACGCCTGTGGATGCTCTGAAGAGCCTACCAGTCACCCCATGGCTGCCATGCCACCCAGGATGAGACAAATAGAAGCACAATGGGAGACTGCTGTAAATACCAACCCAGAGTTCCCGCTTCATGTTTAAAAAGTGCCTCTCTACCCCCTATCTGAACAGGCATATGAATACGGGAACATCTGCTCTGGGCTCTAGGCTCTAGGCTCTGCCATCATTCACAGTGCAATCCCCAAGATGAAAAGGCCTCTCCCTCTGTACCTGTTGATAAAGCTGTTTCTTTTTTCATTGGTCATTAATCAAATTAAAGTAGAGCTCATACAATGAAGGTTAATTCAATGTTTTTGTTATATACAAATAGCCTATTTATTTATGTTTGTGCTGGTTGTCTTTCGCCATTAACAGGCAGATTAGATTTAGAGTAACTCAGAAAACTGCATTCTAACTCTCAACTTCCTTAAGACATCATCATCTTCACTGACTACCCAGTGAGCAAAAGCGTAATTGGATAATATGAAAGAACGCCAATAAGCCACATTTCTGTTACATGCTGAGCACATCTGTTCCCTCTTGATAAGAAGTAATCTATTACATCCCCAAAATAAAACTAGCCACAGATGTCCATCCAAGGTGTCTCTGTCAACTTCCACTCATTTGAACCAGTGAGCGCAGCCAGATAGCGAAAACAGACATGCACAATAATGGACGGACGTGATTGCCTGATTGGCCAGAAAGAAAGCCAGCAAGCGTGTGGTGAGTCTCAGCAGTGGCTAGCGCTCGCTTGCATTCTTTCAGCGCTCTAACTTTTAAAACACTTCATTAAGCCGGGTGACCGTGCCTCAGCTGTCCTTCAGGTTGTTAAAGCAAACAAATAAGGCAAAGTGGCCTGCTGTGAGGTCGAGCCATTTGTTCCACTTGTCCGGCTGATGGATTCAGTTTTATAAAATCCGGCTTTATTTAGCCAGCTACTAATTGCGGAGGGGTGGGAAAAAAGAGAAAAGCACACATCCATGCAGTACTTTAACGACCTCTCTCTCTCCATCTCTCTCTCTCCCTTTCTCCATCTCTGTCATTCTCGTCTTCTTCACAGGCCATGTGTCCCACACGATGGTTTAGCTCATTTGATTCGGGGGGGGGGGGGGGGGGGGGGGGGGGGGGGGGGTGGTGCAGTGGACGCCCAGCTGGGAGGTCCAGGTCTCTAATAGCGGAATCGGATTAGAGAACTCCCAGCGTGCACCATGCACCCATGTGTGAAAGCTCTGGCTGTCATCAATATTGAGGCGGCAGCACGGGGAGATCCATCAGCAAATCCGATTGCACACTGAGAATAGTGAGGTCCCAGCAGAAACGAAGATGGTGTGGGAGGTCTCTCTCTCTCTTACACTCTTTCTCTCTCTTTTTGCATTATACTGTTCCCCGGGCAAGTATTCTCCATCATGTCAACGTAATGTACCACACAGAGGCAATCATACAGCCCCCGAGCCATGCACTGACTGCTTAGCGGAGAATCATCTCTGCCATGCAGCAAGTGTGCACCAGTCAATATGATCTCTTCCTCCCCAATATGTTGCAAAATTCTTCATCACATCTTTCCCCCTAGGGGGATGCCATACCTTTGACATTTTGGATGTGTCCAGGATTTCTCCCAGCCCTTTTGACAGTCTAGTTTTCCACAATTTTTTCATCGCAACTAAACATGGTCACATCTGTTTATGTCACATTAGTTTATGCCTAAATAGGTTGTCTGAAATTAAAATTTCCCCTCACAGAATTTTCAGTTGTAGCTATTCACAGGCCCTTAAAACAGCAACCTGTTTATGTCCACTCGTACAGTGTTTGAGAAATGGCACGGGGGGTGCATGTGTTTTCCCCTAAAGTGCTGACAGGAGGCATGGGCGGGTATTATCATGTGATTGATTAACCGAACTGCCAGCCCAAGGGGCTGACACAGCGCCGAGTCAGATGAGAATGTTCCGGTCCAAGATCAGCAGCGCGTGCATGTGGATGTGACTGCTGCAGCCGAGGGCTAACTCGACCAACCACTTCAGCAAGGACAAAGCACTTTTAGCCAGGGAGCGACCTTGAATGTCGTCGGTTGCAACAGCACAATTATGTGTATCATTTATCGGAAACAAATGACTAATGGAGGACATAATGTTTGTTGACTTGCATGGGAAGATTTGTATTTATTCCAGACAGTACAGAGAGGCTGAGGGATTAGTTGTTTGGAGATAAGCGCCACTAAAAATCACTCCTCTGCATTGCAAAAAAGCAGATTAATCAGTGCTGGTTGTTCTTACATCACGCTATTCTTTATCCAGCACAATCACACACAATCAGTGCTTCCTGATTGTGACTTGTAGTTGTTTTCTTTTTGGCACATGCAGGCGCAGATATAATTTGATCCACCTTCGCATATTTATTACCGCCTGAATGTTCTGGTCCAGTCTCCCCAGTGTTGACAGTCACTGGGATTAGATCCAGCAGCCCTTCCCTGCTTTATGCTAATGCCAAAGCACGGCTCCCAATTTAGCTGACTTCTCAGACGAAAATAGTAGTTTGTTAAAGTAGCAAATAACAAAGTTTCTTTTCAATCACTTAAGATTCCAAAAGACAATAATTCCACAATGACACAAGTTTAAAAAAAAGTTAATTTAAAACATGAATTTAAGATCTATTTAATGTTTCTCATATTTTTTACTGTAAAAAACAATGTTGCCTACTTGCCTCCAGTATAGCATATTTATTTATATTTGTTTATAATATACATATTTATTTTTATATTTATAGACAACTATAGACAACCCTTGTGTACTTGGAATGTATTGATTATTGCCTGCCACAGTCACTGCTGCGTAGTGCAAAGTAGCTCTGACTTAAGTCAGAGTAAGTCTCCAGAAACCAGTCAGTGGCTCCAGTGTGGGATCTGATGGGTCTCTGAAGGTCTCGAGTGGTGGTCCAGCTGTGCTTGACACTGAAGTCAAGAGGAAAAGCCTGTGACCTGTGTGATGCCGGACCCCGCTCTTGGACCTAGGGAGAAAGAGGGCAGACGGGGCATGACTGAAACGCACCAGTGTCGATACACAAACTCTCGACATCAAAGGGCTCATCTTCAAGATGCCTTGCCAGTGGCAGCAGAAAAGCTGTGAAATATTGGCTGCAAACCTCAGGTGCTCTTAGTGTGTGCATTATGACTCATGTCATGGTTTGGCCCTCTCATCTCTGTCTCACTACCCTTAACCTGTCTCTGTCAAAAGGAATCAGTGGACATGTAGGAGTATTGAATGGGTTAAAAGTGATTAGGGATTGTATTGATGGCCTTCAAATACTTTACGCAGAAAAGTAATGTTAAACTAAATGGTGGTGTTGAAAATATGTTAATTGTTTTTTACTTAGTCTTACTTAATCAATCCATTGATATATGGTTAAGGTGGAGACTGTATTTTAGAATTTAGTGGTAATTCTAATTAAATGAAAAGATATATTAATAATATAATATATTATATTTTATGTCTTGATTCCATGTTGATTTAAGTATTCTTCTTTGTCTGTCTACCTGAAGTCAATCTAAATTCCAGGTTATAAAGAAATTGTCATGATTTATTTTGATAAATGTTGGTTACAAGCAACATTAGAAGAGTGTTAACCTTAGCTTTAAAATATATTTCCTTGTAACAGGTTGCTTTAAGGCCAGTGTGTGTATACACTAACTGGCCTTAAAGCAACCTGTTACAAGGAAATATATTTTAAAGCTAAGATTCATATCTGTGTTTAGTTCACCCCTCCTCTCATCTACACATACGTATATGCACTGGGGACACCATTTGTCCTCAACACCATCTCGTGGACCAGAACATTCACTGGACCGGACCAGAACATTCAGGCGGTAATAAATATGCGAAGGTGGATCAAAATGACTAAGTAAAAAATAACTAACATATTTTCAACACCACCAACATTTAGCTTAACATTACTTTTCTGTGTAAAGTATTTGAAAGCCATCAATACAATCCCTAATTAGTGACTAACATAGTATCCTGCTGTTTATACTGCCTAAAGTCCCTCTACTGTCCATCTGAATAATATAATTAAAAATAATCACAGCTAAAGCTCCCAAGGAGTAGGTATTACCGGAGCAGACGCCCATGCCACTTCTGAGCTTAGACTTTTTGCATGCTGTGGAGCCGGCAGGAATACTAATAAGGGAGCTTTGTGTGTCAAAGTCACTGACCTGAGGTGCAAAGGATAAAGCACCCAGGAGCCTGTGCAACGCAGTGTGCAACTGTCAGCTGTGCGGCGATACACACAATACAATACGCCTTATCACTTTCATCCTTCAGTCACCTAAGAGTCTTCATTAGGAACACATCATTAATGTGCAAATGGTCTGGGCGCAAATCCTACCTGTGCACACATAAAGCATTTTGGAGAAAAGGGAAAGGGTAGCATCTACCCTGTCAATCTCAAGTAACTCTGAATCAAAGACTAGAGACGTGGCCCTTGTCTGCCTGACATCTCCCGGCCATGCCAGAGGACTGTGGCTGGGAGGTAATTAAGCGTTCAGCCTCTGAAGCCGTCTCCGCACCAGGGACTGTGGCTGCAGCTTCTGCCCTGAAAACAAGTAACTGGATTTGTGCTGCATTCAGGATGACAGAGCTTTGCATTGCATACTCTTTCTTTAGATATTTCTTTTTATTTTCTCTCTCTCTCTCTCTCTCTCTCTCTCTCTCTCTCTCGGTCTGTATTTGTCCTGCACTCACATGTGATACTACGGGTCGTTGAGACTGTAGTTTGCAATATTTTTCTTCTCTCTGACTGAGAAGGAGAGTATGTCTTTGTGAGCCTGCACTCAGCAGAGTCATCAGCAGCCAGCATGAATAACAGAACGATGGAGGGGCATCACAGCCAGTTTGAGTAACAGAGCGATGGATGGGCATCACAGCCAGTTTGAGTAACAGAGCGATGGATGGGCATCACAGCCAGTTTGAGTAACAGAGTGATGGATGGAGGAACATCACAGCCAGTTTGAGTAACAGAGTGATGGATGGGGCATCACAGCCAGTGTGAGTAACAGAGTGATGGATGGAGGAACATCACAGCCAGTTTGAGTAACAGAGTGATGGATGGAGGAACATCACAGCCAGTTTGAGTAACAGAGCGATGGATGGGGCATCACAGCCAGTTTGAGTAACAGAGCGATGGATGGGATGCATGAACCAAACTCCACTAATCACCTCAGAGATAAAGCCCCAGTCTTCATTTGAGTCGGGACCAAACAGAGTACATTTTACCACCTGAATGAACCCGCTCCCGCCCGAGTCTTCCCATGTATGATACAGAAATCTGTCTTAGAAAGACTCCCATTACTCCTCTTCTCTGCATAATGCATGGAAGCAGCTCGTTGTGGGTCCCAGTGAGGGATGCAGATGATTCCTCTAATTCCGGCAACAGAGGCGATCTGTCCGGATTTAATCAATCAGTCATTTGAACACTGCGTTTCTCTTACATAATGCATGTTCGTGGGAGCTATTTAGGCCACTGTTGATGATTGGCATCCAGCGAACACGACTGTCATTAAATTATGTTTACGGTTCAAGTCATTTTTTTTTTTACAGCTTGCATTCAAAGAGAATTGAAAATTGAACAGATAATTTAGTTCTTAGTTTCAGTTAAATGCCAGAGTGTTTTAATCAAAATCCTTAATCATTTTGGCCAATCAAATTATGGGGGAAAAAAGTGTTTCCAATGTCTTCTATGAGCTCGCTGCATGCATGTATTGTTTGGAGTGTAGTTTACATTTTTTAGTTGAATCTCTATCATCCCCCGGACACCAAGGTGAATTTGCCAACGCTGGCTGCGGCGTCCCCCGCACAAACTTGAGTGGAACTCTTTGGAAGAGCAACATTGCCATCTAACACTCTGAGGTGGAATGACAAGCACTGACATCATCAGACTGTACACCTTTCTATTAATTTCATGACTACATTTTAAAAGTAAAATCCACCTCCCTCAATTTTCATAAATAATAAATGCCCACATTGCTGCCAGGTCGTTGAAACCCTCAATGAGCTGCATTTAAGAGCATAAACAAACAGGACCTGTCGAGATTCATGTAAGTGCTGGGGAAACCTAACTCAGTTGTGTGTGTGTGTCTCTGTGATGAGTCATTTAAACCATAAAATACGGATGGCAGCTTTTGATTACTTCACAGATGCGATATCTGGAACACCATCCAACCTTCCTCCCTTCCCTCCCCTCACCTCTCATCCACTAAACACCACCACCCCCCAGCCTGACACACTCTGCCACTTAGCATGTACGCTCTTAGACCAGCCAGGCCTTGGCATCATGCATGAGGTGTGAAATGTATTCAGCTGGCCCACATTGTGGAGCCATTTGCCCAGGAACATATTTGCATGTGATGCGGCAGTGGTGGCCATAAAACAAAAATAATAATAATTATGGTAACCCACATCAACGAGGGACCCACCTCCCAGAGGAGCGAGGGATGCATCTTGTTTGATTTGTCTGGGTCTAATATGGCGGAACTTCTTGCTTGTAGCGCACAGGCAGCAGCAGTGAAGTATTATGCTGGTAGGGTAAAGCGTACGCATGCTGTAGATAATTAAACATGTGTCAGACATAGGCTGCCGTGTATGTCCTCCCATAACTCAGTTTGGCCAGGTGTCAGCCAACACCTCCACCACCCATTCACTGACACAAAAGCATACTCATGCATACTGTATACACATGCATTCAATATACAGACACACAGGCACACACACGCACACAAACTTGTGTGCTTGCCTGCATATTGCATGAGTTGATTTGTGTTTGTGTGTGGGAGTCTGGAGTGCCTGTCTGTGTGTGGGGCTGTGTGTACGAACGTGCATGTTTCCAGAGTATAACACTCATTAATGCACATTCACATACAGTAGTGGCGAGGGCTTTTGATAAAGGGGAAATTAAAAACTCAAGGAATTTTCACAAAGCAAATTGGCTTTCCATTAAGAGGCAGGCGGCGCAGGGGCTCTGTGTGCACGTGCCCGGCATAACCGCTCTGTTTAAAGACAAAAACAAGAACACTTTCAAATAGAGGAACAAAAAAAACTTTTTTTTTGTATTTCTCACACAGCTCCCTGAGCTCAGAGAGCGAGTCGAGCAAAGTCTTCCCCCTTTTTACACATGACTTTCTCTTTTTCCCTAACAGGCAGTGACAGTTGGAGATGAAATAGAAATTTCTATATCAAACACCTACACAAAGGAGTGATGACCTTTGATCAAACGGGCGTTTGATGTTTTGACATGGAAATTTGCATCTGGGCAGCCCCTGACGAGGACAGCACTGCACGGGGCTAATGACTCTGCCCCTGCCAGAGATGCGGAGAGGTCAGGATCCTTTTTAGGAAATAACAGTCACTTTCATCCCACGGCATCGGTAGGATCAGCATCTTGTTTGAAGTGAAATCAGACAAAAACACATGCTCTTTAACTAATTACCAGCATCTCCACAGTGATAGAACCAGTGAAACTCTCCACTGCAATCTCATTTGGATGAAAGACAGCAATGATCAACCTCAAAGGAGTGCGAGCAGGGGAATGTTCAAGAAGGTTGTAAGAAATGCGTTTTCTTTTCTTTTGTGATGTGCTTTACAATATATATATATGCAATAGTAAAATGCAGTCATGATGTTTTCATTAATTTTCACAATGTGAAGGACAAATAGTGATGAGCTGTCACTCATGTCACCTGATACACTGACCTATGCGTCTGACCTATCCCTATAAGTCTTATACATATATACAGTATATATATATGGTGACCTGATTGATGCATGCTCTAACACAAAAGAGAGTGTGTGTTTGACGTTTTATGCTAGAATGACATTTTTCAAACTTCAGATCAGTCCGCAATAGCTTTCTGAGAAAAGTGCATACAGCTTAATGGCTTTGATCGGGTTCTGGCTGGAGATACAGAGTACATGCATTTTTACTTTATACGATCACCTCAGTGTTCCTGATCACGCCTGTCAACCGAAGGTTACTTTTCCAATCATAAAATTCCAGTTTTTGTGGAACCTCATGCCAATGGAAAGCAATGCCATATTAACAGCCATTTAACACACACAATTTGTTGATACATTTAGAGGTACAATGTGTAGAATTTAGTGGCATCTAGTGGTGAGGTTGCAGACTGCAACCAACTTAAAACCCATCCCTCACTCCTTTCTTTCCAAGTGTAGAAAACGTATTATGTCCATCAGGTGCCAGTAGCTACTTCCAAAATGACGTCATCATGTATGATCGGACCAAGAAGCCATTATATGTCAAGTGATGTGGGTACGTTAGATAGACATTTAGAAACAGTTTTGATTTATTTAAATATACGCCATAGCTTCCATAGACTGTAAATTGCGAAGTTTGGCTATGTTGTTGACTGACACGAGCTCCAAAGTGTATAACAAACAACAAAGCTACATTTCTAGTTGTCTATAAATGTAAAAATGATAATCCTGGTAAAAATTTGATATTTTTCAACATTGACATCAGGTTGCCAAGGTTACTTATGCCCATGGCTATGTTCTAGCTAAATCTATCAAACAACAAATTGCATTTTGATTGGCAGGCTAGATTACCTGTCTAGCAGAAAACAGGGAACTTCTGCCGTCGCCTGTCTCAATTTAATTTTGCTTCATGTTTTCACTTGACAATTAGGATTCATGCTCCCTTGCATTTTCTTGTGCTAAATAAGAAGTATGATCCTCCATTTGTCAAAAAGTAGGTTCTCAAACTTTTCACAACACAAAATGGTTAGCCAGCAACCACTGATTCCTCCTCTGTCTTTTTCATCTTCCAACTGGCACCAACAAATTCAAGCTGCCGCCTCAACATACAAATGTGAAAGGCCCTCTATCGAGTGAGCGTTGTCCATTCTGGGGGATTGTAGAAACATGGAATGTTCCATGGAAGACAACCCACTCTCTATGTAGATATGAAGGGCTATCCAGGATTATACACGTAAAACTCTATTATGAATACTATATCATATTTGTGCTAATAGATCCTGCTAAATCATACGCACTGTACCTTTAAGCAGTGGTGTAGTCCAGGGTATACGCAGGCCCACATATTTTTCAGTCAACATTGCGTATACCCACTTCTCGAAACAGGGCGTTCATCCTGTGATGAATGGGCTGCTTAAAAAAATTGCAAAATGAAGAGTATACCCACTTCTCCAGGGACCACCACACCACTGCCTTTAAGTATATGGCAGTGACATCACTCTCTAGGAGAAAAAGCTCTCCTGTGACTGGATTGTTTTGTTTTTTCCCCCAAGTTTAAGCGGGAGCGTGTAACTGCTGTTGATTTTATTTAGTTTACTCATTTTATCTGATCGATCACGTCCAGCCTGAGAACGCTTTTCATCACTCAAATGCAGAATGCAGCGGCAGCAAACGCCACAGCGCAGCAAAGGTGGCAGGCCAGCCCAGGACAAGGTCATGCCAGCACTCCCTGACTAATCTGCACCGCAGCCTCACAACAGCAAACTTCTACAGTATCATTAGCTGCCAATGATGTGTTATTGCAAAGTAAGGTGCGAACGGCCAGTGGCACAGCTGCTAGAACTCTATCCTCTAGGGTCAGTATGCACCTCCACAACACTGTGAAATGACATATTAGAAACCAATTGAAAAAAAAAATGTGTATAGAGAGTGAGATGAGAAGTTGCATAACACAGCTTCACTGTGGGTAACAATAAAATAGTGTGTGTGTGTGTGTGTGTGTGTGTATATAGGTTGAGAGGAGAGGAGAGAGCGCAAACATCTATATGTTTGTCCAGAAAGATGGAGAGAGAGAGAGAGAGAGAGAGTTAGAGAGAGAGAGAGAGAGAGAGAGCGAAAGAGAGGGTATGTGTGTCTGACACTACATCACTGAGCTAATCCAGGCTATCAATACCTAAAGCAGGGGGTGGGGAGGAGAGACAGGCTGTAGAGTGGAGCGATCCCAGTGGCCGTCAGCGAGGGTGTCAGGCCTTTCATTTCCCTGCTGATAGTGAGTTTATCACACAGGCCACTCACTCACCATCTGGCTGATGCATCATGGGAATGGCTATCTCTTTCACTGACACAGCCACCTGTCACCTCATCTGAAGAGTGTGGGCGAGGCACCTGTCACAGCTACACCACTTCAAATGCACACGTGTGTGTGTGTGTGTGTGTGTGTGTGTGTGTGTGTGTGTGCTGATATACTAGTTCGCCATGGTCATAAACCCTTAGAGCAGAGATTGTAAGAAGTCAATGATATACTTTTTTTTATTATGATGTAGACTGCCAAGGAAATGGGCGGCTTTGAATTTAACTTCAAAATCAGCTTTTATTTCCTAAATTCCTCCCTTTGATAGGATGTGTTGAGGACATTTCTTGGCCTCTTTAAATGTTACAAGCGGCAATTGACCCGAATATGGCGGTATTTTATTTCTTTCTTTATTTCTATTCTTTAGTTACATTTTCACATGTATTTCAATATTGAATGTTCCCCACTTTTCCTTCTAACTACCTTTGGGAGCCGTTAGCACCGCACTGAAACCCCTCTCCAATATTACAACGTTATAAAAGGAAAAGCAGACATTTCCTGTCTGTTTCAGAAGACATTACTTCAGACAGCATATCCAGATATGAGTGTGAGTTAAAACAATGCAAGGCAGGCTGGTCTATTTTTAAGACCATGTCTTTCGCCTTGATCAATATTTTTGGTCGCAATAATTATCTCACCATTAGAATAATGAATGACACTTTCAAGGCTCATTGCCAGGATCATATACAGAAGTCCATTTTTGTGATGGTGGATGGAGGGAGGGAAGGGGGGGGGGGTGGCAGAGTTGATTAATATGTTGTCTGTCAGAAGAGAAGGGCTGCCGGTGGCTGGGGAAAGAGCTCGGTCTGCAATAATCCACGTCCGACCATCAGACACCCTCCAGAGTGCCAGACAAATGAGCCCTTTCTCCACGGCTCAATCGATTCTGCGGCGATTCGGAATCAGGCAAGAAACCTTTCTCTTTTGAAGGGAGCCTCCAAAGCCCTGCAAGCAACTTCCTCAGCAGTCTCCTGGAGAAGAAAATCACACCACTGTGTCCTTGAGTTTGGGGAGGATATAGTAAAAACTCTCCCTCGTTCCTGCTGTCAAAGTCCAATTAGTGTTACGGCACACAATACTACTGCACATACACAGACTGCAGACAGGAGAGGTGGAACAAACCTGTACAAATCTCTGAAGGAATTTGAGGAGGAAAGCACATGTTCCAGTCACAGTGGCGGTACTCATGTAATGCAGTCTACTTGTAAAGCAATACCCCTACGACTGCACAGCTAAGCACTCCTCAGGCATGTGGGGGACTGTGGTTTGGCATCACTGATTGTAAATAAAGTGTTATTCCAGGGGTATAAAGTTTGATTGTCACCTAATCCCCGGCTCCATATGGACAGGGGGCTGGGGTTGGGGATGGGTGGGTGGGTGCAGTATTGCCAGCTTGGCTAAGAGACTCAGATCTGCCCAAACAGCTGTCACCCCCTTCATGGCAGCACGTTCCCACGGTGACAACACCTGGCCTCCACACAAGAATGACCTCATTGCGGAAGGCTGGGGATAGACGGGAGGAGAAAAAGTGGCGTGACGCTGTGACACATCGCTGCCTGGAGCAGTGTTGGATGACTGAAATCTGACAGAGTGCAGAGAGTGGGGAATGGCTGGAAAGATCTACTCTCAGTACCAAGGACACACATTTCATACATACAAGGATGAAATACATTGCAATGTACACACATGTTCATTTACATGCATGTATTTCACACATACTGTACGTACAAACATGTATTTCCTTATATAAATCTGTAAATTAAAGCTCCCTTCACATATGGATCAAATAAGTATGGGAAATATATGAATTTGCCACATACGTGCCATGAATCTATACATATGCCTGGTTGAACACATTGCACAACATGAGCAACAGAGAAGCCTGTGTAGTTAGCGGCTTTCTGCACACAATCAGGAGAGAGCAGAGTTTAAGGGGGTGTAAGAAGCTTAGTATGTGGGTCTGTGCCACCAAGAGGACTGAGGACAAAACCCATCCTTTGTTCAGTAATGTGTAATTTGAGCCACTTGGCAGCATTAAGTAGTTGGAAAGTACTAGGAAATGTTTCCATTTCAACCTGGTCTCACAACAAGTCACATATCAGACCGACAGATCACAGTTTAAACATGACCCTGACTCATGACTTCTGTAGAAATACTTCATGTGCCTCCATTATTAGTTCATGGCTCAGAGGGTTCAACTGAATTCATGTCCACAAGGTGGTGCTGTCATATTCTCAATAACTTGCAGCCAAATTAAAATAAAAACAGACTCACTGTCGCAAATGTGTATCTGATAACGGGAGCTTCATGATGACTCCTGAATTACGTTAACTGATAAGTAGGTTTAAAAACACGCCAAAGGTGTAGTATGAAGTTTATTTTTTTCAAAATAAAAATGTTTCAATACCTATAACAATTTTTCTAAAGGAATGATGTTAACATTCCCTGTTCCTGTGTAACCTATTGTATTCTAAGTCTATCCTATCAGCTAATTAAATTGAAAGGCATAACATAATACTACTAGCCTTGTTTAGTCACAACGTCCTTAAATGATCGGTGATCGTGGTCTTAATAAAACCTCCAGAGTATGTTGGTATGTAGAGGTAGTCCAACTATTATCAGTAGGAGCCTACTGTGAGTGCCTCAAGTGCATAGGTGTTTCCGCACGCTGATGAGGAGGGAGGGGGTTTATTGTAGGTTACCTCAAGCCAAGGCCAGCCTGCTACGGTTTCACGCCTCAGTAGAAGAGAGCTCAAACGCGGAACAGAGGCTATAAAGGGGCCAATCGGGGGGTTAATCGAACGCAAACTTGCAGAGCCAGTGCACAAAATAATGATTTCAACGATCGAATGAGGTTTGTATGATAGGGACAGAAAAATCTAGATACGGAATGATTATCTTCAATAACATTTATATGATTTTGGTTATATAGTATAATACATATATTCTAATCTATTTGAAATGTGTTATGCAGTATATAGAAAAAGCAGATGAAAAAGCTTTGTTTTAAAAGTGACAGCAATATGCCTGCGAGAACTATTCTGCAGTTTGAAACATGATGTTGATTTTAACCACATGGGGGCAGATTCTCCCCTTTTACGACGGACTGAACCCCTGAGGGTTTTTAAATAAACTCAAACCTTTGACCTTTTTTAACTCCGTACAAGAAACCAAAAAATCCTCAAAGCTACATGAACGGGATATGATAATAATATGTTCATTCAGAAGAAGTCCATGAAATTCAACGATTTCATAATTGTGCAGGTTTTTTATCTGAAATGTCAACATTAACTATGTATAACATGGTTTATATTAATTAAATTGACCGGTTTCAGAGTTCTTTCTTGTTTGCCTTTACGAACAACTGAACCGAAACGAGACTAGTCCAATAACGGGCCGAGGCACATTGTCAACTTGACTTTGGGGATGAGACGGCAAACAGGTGTTCCCCATGACCTTCAAGAGCACAAACGTCTAACCTGTTTCACAATTGGTTTCTCAAACCTCCGCTGTCTTTCACTTTGGGAACTGTGTCAACTGAACCTTTTGGAAGGTCGTAAATCTTCGTGGTAGGCCTACAGGGAAGGCTAAATGTAAAAACCAATTTAGCAAGAAACGCAATAGCCTACATTTGTTAACACAGATTATTATTTTACCTTTCCTGCTGGTGATGGAATGAAAGAAGGGTGTTTCTACAACATTTGTACACTGAACAGTTTATTTACAAATATTTGCGATCATTCATCAGTACGGTACTCAGCTTTACTGTGTCAGTAAAGTTAAAATCAGGATAGTAGGATTATAAGAATTCGGTTACGCTAGGCGACCCTGTGGGCTCCCGAGTGTTTAAACGCTTCTGTCAACGCTTGTTCGAAACAGCTGTGTTTTCATTATGAGAAAACAAATTAAAATAGCAGATTTTCATGGTTCGATAAAGTAGGCCTGCTCACTGTTAACTAATAATTGATACAATGGATGCCCTATCCAAACATGCGGATGTGGCGTGTGCACTAGATCAGGGGATAGCACGAGAAACTGGGCCCTCTGCACAATACTGTCTAGAGGTTTTCATCCTATATGTATGTAGTCATATATGACCAAGTGAATGCATAGGAACAGTATAATGTAGCCCTACAGTGGTGCATTCATGATGAAAAATCTTTAAATTCTTTCCCTTCCTTTTCTCTGTTTTTCTTTTCTTAGTTTGAACAATTTTGGGGTTAGCCCACTATGTCATTATGTCAAGACCATCTTGACGTAAATGAGAATGTCATATGAGTGGTGGTGGCTCGACCGCAGAGACCATTTTGCAACCATAAATATATACTGGCCTTGGTATCCGCTCATTTTTAAATGGTGCTTGTCTGGAGCTGAGGATCTTGAGGGGAAACCTCAGCATCTCATCTGACTGACTGATATCTGGTCCAGATTGCAAAACTGCACACATTCAGACCACTGAACCAGATGGGGGCCAACTGTGATTTAGTGCCCTTTGCCAGAAGTGTGTCCCTTTCGCTACAGCCGAAGCTCATAGCAGCACCAAGACTTTAGCTGGTCTAGTGACACAGTTTTGGCCAACAAGGAATTGTAAGAAACATGTTAATATACTGAAGCCGGTCTGTTTTGAACACTGATGTTGTTGACTGTCACCCTTTATGTTCACCTTGTGCATTTATGTAGGGGTCAGCTGGTACATTGCCTCTTTGAGTTGACCTGTTGCTTCAGGGACCAAGCTATTAGAGAAAACATTTAAGTGTGAGTTTGTGTGTGTGCGTGTGTGTGTGTGTAGCGTGTGCTCCTTGTGTTAAACGGTGTCATGTTGCTGGGCTATGTGCTGACACAGCGCTAAGGGCTACAGGTCGCACCTGGTGTGTGAGAGGAGTTCACCAGCTGCTTAAGCTTCACTGCTCCAATGTCACTGACAGGACACACACACACACACATACATACGCACATGTTGACACATGCAGACACCACGCATATCATGCAAACACATGCACATATCCATACATTCGCGCACGCACACACTGGCGGATTCATAACAGGGATATTCACTTGCACACATGCAGACAGATAGCATACCACCATTAAATATTAGGCAAATCAACAGCACATGCATTGGCATGTGCACACAGTCGCACACACGCATACAGAGAGAGGGAGAGAGAGAGAGAGAGAGCCCCAATAGACTCCAAGCAAGTCACACAACAGAATTTGGCAACACTCTGTGCAGATTTGTGTGGCGCCTTCTAATTCTGCATTGTTGCATGGGGAAAAAGAGATGCAGCTGAAGTTTGTATTCCAGATTTCTCCCCGCTGTTGTATTTGGAATGTGTGAAGTGTTTTCACATATTTCCCTATATACAATTCCCAAATGTCTGTGTAAATACTTGGTAGATTGCAGAAACACATTGTGTGTGTGTGTGTGTGTGTGTGTGTGTGTGTGTGTGTGTACAGAAACACATTGGAAAGCTCTGGCAGAGCCATGAAGTCATGGAATCCATCCATTACACGCCTCTCACTCTGTCTCATTTGAGGAGGAAGATGACTGGCAAACCGAGTTCAAACTTTCCATGCAACTCCTGTTATCGGGCGAGTACTAAATCTACCTGGCCAATGCAGATTGCATTAACAGGTTTGTTTACTATAACCTGGGACATTTCGTTTATCATAATTATCGTACCAGACAGTGTCAAGATTGTATGTGTGTGTGTTTGTCTATGTGTCTGTGTGTGTGTATATGTGTGTGTGTGTGTGTGTGTGTGTGTGTGTGTGTGTGTGAATAAGAGACAAGACAATGTATCATGTTACTCATAAATACAATCAGTTGCGATAAGTTCAACTGTAAACTGTGAGGTGGCAAGGATAACACCAAATGTGCTAGAGGAAAGAAAAGGAAAAAAAAGTTTGCTGGCACAACATCTAAGAGTCTTTCAAGTGTGGTAGATGAAAGGAGAAAGAGATTTATCAGCATCGCAGAATTATCACCGCGCACAGTTATCAGTCCTGAGAGAGTTTAGAGGGGAAAGGCGAAGGTCTGCTGACGCCACAGACTCAATACGAGAGATTACTCACAAGCCTAGCCTAGCACAACACAGCCCAAGGAGACAAAGAGAGAGGAAATCGACACAACCAGTCACCTCCAACAAACACCCTCCACATAACTGACAGTCGGAACTGACCTACTGTACGCAAACAAACGCGGAATAATAACTGATAAGATTTGAAGGGTTCATTGACTAATAGTATTAGAGTTGTGTGTGACTGTATAGTTCAGCTACAGTCATTTGAATAGCCACAAGGAAGTGGAGCAGTGCTACTTCTGCAGCTGGTGAATTTCCTAACTTAACCATCTTTAAATTAGTGAGTAATTCATTTCATAGTTCGGCTTTCACTGCTCCAAAAACATTTACACCAGGTGGTGACAAAAAAGGAAGAAGAAGAAAGACACCACTGAATACCTTGCCCTCTGTTTGCTGTGGGTCTCCCAATTAACACATACTTGTCTGGGGTAGGGGTAGTTAGGGTGGGGGGGGGAGAGGAAAGGAAGCCCTCCACTTCACATCTCAAACGGACAAACGTCCATTGTCCCGCCGCGGGCCCTCTCACCCCCTCAGCGTTTATGCTCATAATTGGCTGCTTTTGTGCGTTGTGTGTGTCCCCTGTGTGTGTTTGTGTGTGTGTGTGTGTGTGTGTGTGTGTGTGTATGTGTGTGTGAGAGTGTGTGCCTGTGGAGAACTGCTCCAAACCACTGCCTGACGCCAAACAGATGGGCCCTGCTTGCCTTGTGTGTAGCTGACACGGGCCTCTGTCCCCGCAACGCACCCCATCTCTATTTTGACCCAACTCATGGCTCTTTCACACTGGGAAAGCCCGCAGTGACAAGGAAAGGGTCAGGGTTGTGCACCAGACCCCCTGAGCTCTGCCAGTCTGGACCCAAATAGGGTTTTTTTTCGTTAAGAGGCTGTATGACAAATGCTTCTTTAGCTGGTCCATTGAAAGCCACTGAGTGTTTGAAAAGAAATAGTGAGAAGAAAGAGAACAAAGAAATAACTATGGTCCTTTATACATTGTGGCCCAGCTTGCATGAGCTTGCTATTACTATAATTGGAGGTATTGTCACGTTCTGTTTTAATGCAGTCTCAGCAAAAACAAATTTATACACTTTTCTCCAAAAAACTAAAACCCATGTCATTTGAAATTTGTAATAATGCTAATCTTATTAACCCTTTTCCCCTTTCAGAATGAATGAAGCATACCCTCCAAGGAGTTACTCCTTGGCTGAAAATGCAGGCTTTGATATATGTGAGTTGTGCTGTACTTTGTAAAGTAAACAGTGGAGCACTTGTAAATGTAAAGTCTGAAACAGTGAAAGGACACTACAGTTTTCCTAAGTCTGTTTTTATCTGATCTCTCTTTTATTGAGTGTAGATAAGGATGTAACATACAGTCCTCCTCCTTCTCACTCTTTCACTCAGGTGGAAACCACTCACCACATCTTGTTTCATCATCGTTCTCCTGTTGAGCAATAACGTGAACAAATTACCTGATCAAAACATGTACTGCATAAAGAATATTGCAAGAAGTTAGAAAGCAATTGTCTGTGGTTTAATTCAGTATCAGTATCTATCCTGTGTCTTCATTCACATTTGCGGGCTTGTCTGAGCCTGTTTGTGTCAGTATTGATTTTCACGAGCAAACTTTACTGCAACAGTGGAGGTACAGTAACTAAAAAATGTCTCTGGTATTTAACAACTGTTCGTTATGCATTCTGACAAGGATTTTCTTGAATCAATAGTCAAGTGTTGCAGGGGTATCTAAGTGGAACGCCTGTTAGTCCACGGAGTGACAGACAGGTGCTGTGGAACTGAATGGTGTCATGAGAACACGGAACCGGCCAGGAACGGGCAAGCAGGCCAGGTGCACCCCGCAGCTGTGTCCAGCTGCGTAGGATCCGCATGTTAAACCAACCAGAACCGGAAGCCTAACCAGGTCCCCTCCTCTGCTTCCCCAGATGCCTACAGATGAGAGGGGGTGTCAATCAAGTAGCCTCTTGTGAAGGATCACCTTTCTTTTCCCACATTTGTTTTATTTCTTTTTACACAAATGTCACATGCAAAGCATTTGTCATAGCGTGTGCTTTGCATTCGTACACTTGACAGTCCCATCGTTCTTTTTTTCCATAATTTGGTTTTCAGGAGAACACAGAGAAAAAGGGAAAGTGCAGCTGCTTTTATGAAGACACATGGCAAAAATGTTTTCCATGAAAGTGCATCTTGAAATCTTGCAGAGGAACTCATGAAAACCTGCAAGTGGAGGGGTAAGAAAACGACCAGAGCGTCACCTCACCCTCAAAATGTTTGTTTTTCCCATTTTGGCGGTATTGACATAGCTGTTCCTTCGTTCCGGCCTGTCCTGTCCTACTACAAACATGCCCAGGTGCACGTTGGGGGACTAGCAGCCAACAAACCATGTTCCTGCAAGCCCCGTCCATGGAACTTGGCCCACAAGATCGATTATTTTCAACACGTCTTCCCTGGAGGAGCGTGTGGCGTCGACACAAGAGGGAAGGGAAAGTGTGTCCTTGGGGGGTGCAAAGAAGAGCCAGAGGGGACAGTTGAGGGAAGAAGAAGAGAACTCACAGAAACGGGCCTTTCACTTTTTTCTAAACAGAGAGGTGGTGCACTGACACGGCTGGGAGAGATGCATCCCAGCTGCTCCAGCTGAATCGCAGACTGCTGGTCCGTTCACAAACGCTCTTTCCATGCTGAGAGAATCCTCTTTGTTAATTTAGGTATTTTTTGGAGCCAAAATGCAGTGTGACATTTCACTGAGAGTTGAGAACTGGAACCACAGCTGTTCTGTCCAGCTCCAGGATTCCAGTGAGCCTTTCTCTTTATCCTCCTCTGTTTGTCTGCCCGTTCTCTCAACAAGCTGCAGAATGCCTTTGACTCCATGTCATTAATTCTTTATGAGAATAACATTTTGCAAGTTGAACGAACTGGGTGACCTTTTTTTTTGTGGGGATACAATGTGAGCAGTACACTAGAGCCAGGACCATGCATGGTGTATATTCCTATGAGATAATGTGAACAAACTTCACCCAAGACATTATTTAGTTTCATGGCTTAGCCATCCTAATTCGGTCATGAAGGTAATTTAACCGATTCACTCAGATGGCATGATGAACTTGTTTACTTTCTTTCCTGGGCAAACTTTACTCTACCCAGAATGCCTCTCGTATAAACATGGAGAGTCCATCTGTTTTTCCACTGTGAGATCTGAGTGGCATGGCATTGTACCTCTGCTCGTCCTCACCAGGCTGAGAAAGAGAGAGAGAAAGAGAAAGAGAGAAAACACTGGCTCCGACCGCCTCTGCTTATCAGATGAGGCATCCACTTCAATTTGCAATTTTAATGAAAATCAGACACCTGCACTGCAAGTGATCAGCACCCTGTGGATTTGGACAGAAAAGACTGTGGGAGGGGGTTGGAGCAGGGTGGGAGGACTTGGTGAGCCACGATGGTGAGAGGAAAAGAAAGATAGACTGAGAGGGAGAGAGAGTGAGAGAAGGGGGGGGAGAAATGAGCCAAATTCTCTATCAGAGGAACCGGAGTTGCGGCCGTGTCCAGTTACCACAGACCGACCAGATTGGATTTTCAGATGGCCGCGGGACCGGGGAGGAGGGGGAGAGAAGAAAGAGTCCCTTTCATTCGACATGCAGCGACAGGGATCTTCTCACATGGTGAAAGGATCAGGGGATGATGTCTGTTGTTCGGGCAGCCTGGAGACCTGATGACCCCCCTGGGAGGTCCGACACTGGAGCGTTCTCTCCTCCCGAAAAAAAGCCCCCCACCTGTCCGCCCCCCTCATAGCTCACCAGGTAGAGGTCTGTGATGGGGTCTTGCTGAACAGATACATCCGCTGTGCTTTGGCCCCGCCGTCTCTTGATCAGAGGGCAGAGTCCTAACCTCTTCCCCGGCCTGTCCGTCTGCGCATGAAGAGTTTGGTGTTTATGGCGGCCATTATTGTTAGCGAGACCGGACCCCGCTAAGAGGGCAGGAGGAGGAGGTGGGCGCACGAGATGTTATCAGCCCATTACACAAAACCCCAGCAGGACAAAGGCAGGTTCTCTCCCTTACTCTCTGGCCTACTTGTGCTCTCAGCGGACAATGCAGCGCTGCTTACCTCACCACACATGCGGGCAGCGGCACAAAGGGCCTTTGGTGCAGGTGTGAGAGGATGCCACTGGCACTGAATGGAGCCACACAGTGAATGCCACCTGCCCCCACCAGGAGAACCAGCCCCTCTGGCCCCGTTCACCCGTGCCCTACTTTTAGCCCCAACACCTGCAGACCAAAATAAAGTAGCACTTTTTTTTACCGTAGCGTAATTATTTAATACTTAGTGGGTAAATATATAGTAAATGTTAGTACTTGTAAATGAATACCATTCATTTTACGTATACTAAATATATGGTTACTTACTAGGTATGCACAATGGCTGGAGCGTAAGTACACATTCATTAATGCAAATTTCTTGTACTAATCCAGCCTTTTTTAATGTGAATGTGTTCTACTACACAGATTAGCTATAGAGAATGGTAATCATAAAGTAGGCCTAGTCTTTCATTAGTCAAATACAATTTTGGGGGAATTACTCATGCATAACTTTCATTTCTAGCTAAACAAATGTAGTTACTTGTTAGGTATGTGCCGTGTCAAGAGTCTGGTAATTATTTAGTAGTTAATAGGTATGTAATTATTGGTTATTCCTCATGCACAACTTTTATCAGTTTGTGAGTCAATCAGTTTCCAAGAAACCGTCAAATAATTTTGTATAATACTAGCTTAGTGAACTAATAAGTCCTCTACATTAGAGTAGAAGACTGTAACCTTAAAGTAAAGTTTGTGAGTCACTAATGTATTCATTTAAGAGCTGAAGCTGCACCATGTGCAGACACCACCCTGAGAGAACTCTGTAACAGCCTACTTTTCCCAGAAAATGGGTAACTCGCAAGTATTACTTGTTGCATTTCCTATTTCAGGTCAAAAGAGTAAGTGATTGAATTACCATGCATGACAATGCTTCATTTTACTGTAACGTTTGATTGATTATAGAGGACTTACTTATTAATACTTATACTAACTTACTAATACTAGAAGGGTAACTAATCAATTAGTTAATTAACATACTAGTATACAGTTATTTAGGTGCTTACAAAAATAGGTTTGTTGAAGTTGTAAACGTACAGATTAGTGTTGTCACACAGTGTGGACACGTGTCCAATTTCCGATTTCAGTCCGATTTAAATTGGATATTGGACACATGTGTCTCCCCAGAACTAGATTCATTGTGTCCGACTTGAGTCCCACTGGACTCCGATGTAAACCCCTGGACACACGATTCGATTCCGCTGGTAATTGGACTGGGCGCGCATGTGTCTCTCGTATCTGATTCAAATTGGACAACAACAACTTTTGCACGTGCTTGAGATCGTGCCCACAGACATATAAATGCATCATATATAATGTATATGATATGATAAACGCTGCTAGACGCTCAGTTCTTGTGCTCCCTCTCATTCACGTTGAAATACTCAAAGCGAAACTGAAACTTTGAAACTGGAACGCAACTGTTTGGGACAGAACGCTAATTCAGTGAACAAATATTTTCATATTACTTTCCACCAGTTGTTAGTCATGTAATCCATTCATATCGATGTGAATCAATCAATACTAATACAACTTTAACTGTGGTGTGTTTTTGTTTCATTTCACAACGTATTTACTGTATAATCAACGGTAGCAGATGTAAACATTCCGCATTTGATTTGAACTGACGCGGCCAAGATCTAGATTGGTCACTGCCATGTGCTTTGAGATAGAGCAGTTAACCCCCCATGGAGACCCCATGCACTGAAAAAAAAACTCTTTCAGATTTACATGAAAAAAACTTGTACATCGGTTGCACAAGTTAATATCATGTTTTTCAAAAATATTTTTTTCATGTCAGACAAACATGATTCTGCTCTGCAATACAAACATGATTCTTTCATGTTAATCTACCGTATTTATTTTATGTTTTGTATATATAATTACTTTATGATTAACCAACATGATTTATTTATAGTTTTTTTGATTGATTTACTTATAATTCCATCATTATATTATATATTTATGTGAGTAGGCATTTCCAATTGATACTTACCAAAGCATCAACTAGATTTACATTTTGAGAAAGAATGCAAGGGTGTCAGAGTTCAATAATGTTTTTTTATTATTATCTCTTAAAAATATATGTAAAAAAACATAATTTAAAAAAAAAAAATCAGTAACTAGTGGAAATGCCCCCCCCCTCCTGAGTCCGGGCCGACATTCATGACTTGCTCCCGCATCTGGTTCAAGGTCCATTTGGCCCAGCATCTTTTGTGTTCCTCTGTTTGCCTATGATGCAGAGCTGAAACTGGAGCAGGCCAATGCAGGAAGAGGGGTATCCATCTTCTCCCTGATCCTAAACTGAGATAGAATATTCATGAAGGACTGAAACAAGAAAAAGCGATACAGGATGTATGTATCAGACAAGCAATGGAACAGACCCTGGGTTCAATTTTCACTGGACTTAAACTTTAAACAGTCGAAATGTGCGCTAGATTTTCATGGTGTAAAACACATGTTGAATGCACACATCTCAATACCTTACCTATCTGTCCGACATGAATTTTAACTGGCAATTCACCTGCATTAGGCTAGCCACAGTGAATAACGGCAACGAACTTGACTTAGCAAAACAAGCCAGCACTACCTTCTTGCAAAAAGGCTAATTAACATGAGCTAACTTCAGAGTACAACTCTCCAAGCGTGTTTTCAGTAAATTGACACGATACATACAAGCACATATAATTTAGACAAATGAAGTGAAGTGCATTTATTTCATAAGACACATAACATGATATGCTCTTTGGCAATGATGCCAACGTTATCATTAGTTAGCAAAGGTAACATTGGTGAACTTTAGCTGGCCTGCCTATTACCACGAGCTTAACCTATTATCGATATTAGCTACTGAAGCAACCGATCTAAATTGATTCCCTCTAACTCTGTGCAATTTCAGGAAATTTAACCATTTTACCTACCTTTTAAACAAGTCTTCAAATCCTCACCTTGAGCACATCAACTCTTCAATCCAGCACCAGAGGCAAACGGAAAGATGGCAGTTGGCAGTTTAAAAATGGGCGGAGAATCGGAGATTCAAACCAAACATAACTATTTCATGTCTTCTAAACATGACTTAATCTCAAAGACTGTACATCCCCCAAGATTACATTAGTTTAACATGATTTTTACACGTTTAGTGACGGAACATAAATCTGTCATGTTTTATATACTTAATAGAAACATACAAATTCAACAACCCCTCTTCTCCCTTTTTTTCAGTGTGGAGAGAATTGGATGGGATCGGAGTGCTGCCATCATGTGCCCGCACTGACTGTGTCCTCACTTCAGCTATCAAGTTAATACGTGAATGATTTAGTGACTTTATGTGAAGGTGCTGGACATGCTGTATTACAGGAGATTGCATAGTCAACTAAGACATTATTATACAGAACAATTTGGCTGTTCCCATTTCATTAAAATAGGGTGAGGAAGGAAATTACTGATGAAAGTTCTGCATGAAGAATTGGCATTTCTAACTATTAGCTGTTAACTACTAAATAGTTACCGGACCAATATATACCTAAGAAGCCACTGTATGTATCCCAGCCAATATCTAAAAATTACAAATGATGGGTAAGTACATGAAACAACCAATAATTACTACATACTTACTGTACTTTTTATGCAAAATAGTCAATAAATAATAACCACATATTTATTTGAACTTCTTAATAAGTACCCCAGTCATTATACACTTACTGTAATAATGTAAGTTCTAATAATACTAAATATCTACCTACTAACTTAATAATTGTACTGTACAAAAAGGTGCTACTGAAATAGCTTCAGTGATTGTTTCTTTCATCTATTTCCAAAGGGCCCTTTGGAAAGACAAACATCAGTGATTCTCTTCCTCAGAGGGACTCCTGGCAGGTTGATCAGGACTTGGGGGGTATGCACTCCCCACATGGCACTATTAAAAACAAACACCTGTCTCTCTCTCTCTCACAGCCCACCCACCCAGGAGTGACAGATTTGAATTTTGACGAGGACGGACAGCAGCATTGTCACCCATTTAGGTGAGAGGACGTGTGTGTGTGGCAGGGGGGGACACACGCTTGTCCTCTGTGAGGCGGCGAGGGCATGAACGCACCCTGCAGTGGCAGGTCGCATGACGGATGCCCCTGCAACTGCCAAAGCAAACACAGTAAGGTTAGGCAGAAGGGGAAGGGTAGAGCATGGAACTGGGAGATTAGTGCTTTTCAACTCTACCCTTTAGCAGGGCAGAGACCTACACAAACAGCCTGACGCAAGACATGCCCCGTCTGAACTGGCTACAAAGAGCACTCACGTGCTCCTTCCAAAATGGCAAAGCACCCTTCTCCTCGCAGTGGACTTACCCAGCAGGTCAATATTTTCATTCAAATACATTGAGACACCATGAATTGTTAAAGAGGACAAGCGTATTTAAATGTCTTGATTTGAGGTTTTCCTCCCAGGACAGACAGACAGAGCTCTCTCTCTCTCTCTCTCTCTCTCTCTCTCTCTCTCTCTCTCTCTCTCTCTCTCTCTCTCTCTCTCTCTCAATTGCTCACCACCTAATTACTGGAGCATAAGAGGTTCTCTGGTTACAAAACAGAAACTGGATATGCTTTGTGTGCCAACCTTGGGCACAGTGTCTAACTCCCAGAGCACCCTGAAGATGATGTAACAAGGTTGTGTGGACAGTAGGCAGGATTCAGAGGCTCTGGTGTCTGTTCTGGCGGTTGGTGTCAGGTGGGAGCAAAGCTACTGCTTTTAAAGTTGTTTGTGAACACATCATGCCAGTCTGTAGCCGTGTTTCTACTATCAGGCCAGTGCGAGGGCTATCTTCAGGCCACCCCGGGCTAATGACCTGGAGCCTTAAGATGCAAGAACAGAAAACCATTCAAGGTTTCTGTTATCGAACGGCGAAACCCCGCAATATTGCCCGCCCATTACATACTGCATTTTTTTTACGTTATCGTTCCTGCCCATTTCACAAGTGAGTGGGCAGTCCAGGTTCAGGTATCATGCAATAACGTCTGGAAGCCAGGTGACCTACAGGCGACCTTCAGGCGACCTACGACCTACATAAAATAAGTTAAAAATAGGAATATCATGCCAAAGTGTCGCTTGGTGGAATGTGCAGTTTAAACTGTCAAGTACTGGAATAGAAGTAGAATAGTTCATTTTAGCAATCCATATCATAATAGCCTGAAGACATGGCTTTGACATAAGCCAAATAACCGCAGAGGCATAGTTTGCTGTTAGATATCAAACCATGTTACAGTCTCCTATGTTTGAGCACACCGTGGGCTAGCATAACTTGCTTGTTCCTTGAAATTAATTAGCTTTAATGATCATCCAATGTGAATTTGGTGGTAATTAGATATCCATACATATTGTGTTTATTTGAGTTTTGAACTGAAATATGAGACATGAGTAAATTCACTTTTTTAAAGTTGTAAGATACTTTGCTTTTCATTGAACTCAAACTTTCTCAGCTTTCATCCCTATCAGAACAGAGAAAAGTATTACAATCATATTGGTTGTTCTCCCCTACTTGATCAAGCTACCAATGCACATTTTTAAGTAGATCCTCGATTTCATGTGCTGACCAGCTCCAATGATAGTCCATTTTTCTTGTGTAGTTTGTTTGATACTGACCAGTTATCTTCTTGTTTTGCCGCTGAACCTCTCTTACCTGACTCTGCTAACCACGCCTTTCACCCTGACACCTTCCCACACACCAGTTAACCCTGTTTGGCCCCAAGGGTAATCGGCGGGCCAAAAGCCCCTGGCAACTGGCAACAGAGGAAGCCCAGAGGAGGCACGATCAAGCCCCGGAAGTGGCAATGATAATGCAACAGGCCTTGGTGTGCAATAGCTCAGCCGCATTTTGCCCGATAGTAGAAAATTTGCTATTTTGTATGTGCATGTCTGTGTGGAAGGGGGAAGGTGGTTACTTGACAAGAGGCCCTAGAAACATCTGGAAAAGCCTTTAAGGTTGTCACGGCAAAAGCACGGAGGGAGAGGAGGGAGGGAACTGGGGTTCTTGCTTAGAGGGTTGTCCGGGAGGTTTGGGGGGGTGGTTGTTGGGGGCCGGGGGGGTCTAATGGCTTTTGGCCAGAGAATGAATGTGGAGTCTGGGGTTTGGATTATGAGGGTCTATGAGCGTCCAGCGTGGGTCCAAGTGGCCAGCAGAGACCACACTGGCACCCCAGAGTCACCAACGGAACGGCTGAGAGCTTTTACATGTCGTTGGCCCGCGGGGAGCTCCGGTGGGGGGTGGACCTCTTACTGCACCGTTGCACCAGGGAGAGCCAGAATGAGATTCGCAGGTGCTTAGCCCACTTCCTGTCTCTCCTCCTGCAAGCACCGGGCCGTTTTGAGATCCAGCCAGCTCTCCGTCCAGCAGCCGGCAATAAAGGCTTTTATCCCGTCCTTCTCCAGACTCAAACACCTCCCAGACACCCCCCCGCCCACACACACACACACACACACACACCTCCTCCACCACCACCAGCCACCGGCGCTGTACTGTATCTGCTTTCATGTGTGTTTATTCAAACAGTGTCATCTTAAAACTGGTGGACTGGTAAATGAACCGACACACAGACAAGCCAGCAGGTACACCCAGGACACTGTAAAGCCCTAGCAGGAAGAGAGAGTTGGGTCTTTCTGAACATTAGCTCTAATTATAAAATAATCCCACAGAGGACAAGTGGTACAACAGCTGTCTTTCCAGAAGGCCTTCTTCGAACCAACCCCCCACCCACACATACACGCGCACGCATACACAGCAATGTCAGTTGCTTAATCGTGGGTCTGTTCTGTTTAAAACCGGATCCCAAGGGCCCAGTCAAGGCTGCAAACCATACTGCCGCTGCCAGGTGAAACTGGGGAAAAGTTCACCGCAAGCAGTCTTAACTAACATTCGAGAAGTCAAGTGTTTTATACAATACATATCTTGTTTACTGAATTTGCTCTGTGAATCCCTTCAATTTCAAAAGAATGTATTATGAAAAATAAAATATGGGAAGCTGTTACCTATGCAAGTAAATAAAAAAATACATGGATATTATGAAAACATAAACTCAGCAACGAATAGTACCTTTTGTAGAACCCCATATCTGCCCCAAAGTGAAAACAGATTCTCTAATTTGAGCTCCCCATCCCACTCAGTTACTATGCACTGACTGGAAAGCAACCCTCCCCAAAAGCGTCCACAACAGCCCTCATCCTCAAGTTCAAAGAGCAATTTGTCACCACCTCCCCAGCGAGTGATCCCTGGGGGGCCCGTGAGCTGATAGGGACGGGTCAGTTTAATTGTGAAATAAGCGTTTCTCCTGCGGCTCAGAGGAATCTGAAACCCCTGTAGGTGAGGCGGGGGGTTTTGCCAGTGGCCCACCGCACTGGGTCTTGGCAGAGGGGGAAATGCAAATAGAGTCAGCTATTTTCTCTAGGCGAGTCGAACACATCAGCAGATTTGAGTGGGCCTGACAGGCCGACTGGTTGATACAAGCACTCGGCTCCAGCAGAAGAAAAGGAGAAGCAGGTGTTCGTATCAGTGTACGGATGTGATTGCATACTTGGTAGCTCACAAATAACTGATTGGGTTACTGTAACCCACACATCTGATGATTGCATTACTTTCTATTTTTAGAGTGATTTTTGGATTGGGTTAATGCCCTAGTATGGTTAATGTTTGGGCCAGTTTAATTAAAAGAGGGGAATTTCAACTTCTTCTTTTTTTTTAAACCAAACAAAGTACTATATGATATACTACCTATTCTTTAGTCTTCTTGTCTGGAAAAGTTATTTAGCTCGTAGCTCCCAATGCTAGATGAGCAACTACTATCTTTTGTTAGACAGACATGCTATTTGGTGCATGATTTATCTCATTCCAATAAACTTGTGTCCTTGGAACTATACCGAAGGAATGGGGAAAGGGGTCTGACTTCTGAAGAATTCCACAGAGAACATAACAATAAGGTGAATGATTGCAACCACATGAAACAGCTTTAGCAAACTCAACATTTTCTTGGATATTGTGGTTGGATGAATGTACAGTCTTCCGTACACCATCAGGACACTGTATTTGGAAGGAGGGATTCCGTATCAAAGCTCCCTGCCCCTGGTAAAGCAATTGTGTGAACTATCGCAACTCATCCTCAAGGCTGTCTTTACACTTATGACACCTTTGAACAATCCAAGATCCCAACAAAAATGCCTCCCAAGGCCCTCATAGATGGACTAGCCAAGAGAGCTCTGAGGCATGTCTAAAGGTACACAATCCTCCACTCTCATCCTGGTTATAGCATCCCAAACTCAGGAGGCTTGTGAACAGGCTCTCTGAGCTGGGCACAGACAACCATGTCTAAATATACAACGCTCCCACAAAACGGAGATCAGTGTTATGCAGTGTGTGTGCTGGCTATGCAGCGCGTACACGTGCACTCGCAGAGCTGGGCTGGGTGGCTCCGAATGGCGAGGTGTTTGCACACACAACAGTGCCTTTGTCTTTGATTAAACATTATCCTGGCTGTCGCACTTGATTAAACTTCATTAGAATCAGTTTGATTCACATCTGTTCCCGATATAAGCCAACTCCTGTTCTGCAAGAGGAAATGGAAATGTTTGTCCGATATGGAATAGAGACTCCCATCCAAAATGGACACAAGAACAAAGGAGACCTTTAGCCGTGACATTTTGTTGTGATTTAGTGGGCCTCGTGTGGTAAATTCACCTGTTACCCTTGGTCAAAATAGCCAAAGTAAACCAGATCTGTAAATGCAGTTTGGTTTGGGCCACTTAAGCAGTCAAGTCTGGAAATCAATTTGACTTATTATTTGAAAAAAGAAAAGTTCGTGTTTGTTTTTCTCCCTGCTTATTTCACTCGATAGCCTGCACTGAACAGCGCCAGACAAACAAAGGAGAAGTGCCGATCAGTTGGAAGATGAGATCAGTGATACCAGGGGCTTGGGGATGGGAAGGGGAGAGGCCTGTGGTGACTATCGTCCGGCAGGGGCAGATCAGATGGTGTTTGGCTTCTGGGCTTGGCTTGAGGAAGTATCGTATGTGACACCCTCATGCGAGAAGGTTACAGTGTTCTCCTGCGAGGGCTGTATCCAAGGCTCAGGAAGCACTGGCAGGGCCGCTCTCACTTCCTTTACCTACTCCTTTCTTCTTTTTTTCCCTCGCTTTTGGTCACCCTTTTTTTTTTTTGGGCGAATGCACCCTATCTGTCTTTTGCTATCTATTTCTCACCACCCCCTCCACCCATCCCTCACAGCGGTGTCGGACACAGAATCACTCTCTGAGCACGTGACATTTGAGCAGCACACACACATTGATTAATCCATCTACATCCATTTTAAATTGTGTGGTTTTTAAAAGCCAAGTGGCTAATCAGGGAGCACACCCAAACAAAGCTGTGAAGAGCTCGGTTAGCGTATGGTCTTGCATCTATTAAAGAAAAAAAAAACAACAGCATCACTTGGTCTAGAAAGTATTTGGTTGCCCAATCAGATCCAGCCTGAACCACAATGGGCAGGAAGTTTGTGTCAGTATGAGCAACACTGTATCAAGTGGAACTGTGTCAGGAAAGGAGGATATCTGAGAGAATGTCTGTAAAATCTAAATGCATCTCGATTCTGTAGAAGCCTGCCAGGCTTTAATCTGATTTTGGATTCTCTCCTCACCACTCCTCTCTCACCCTCCTCCCCTTCAGGTTGTGTTGTCTGTCTATTCCAGCTGGACCAAAACAGGATGACTGACAATTTCATTTTTAATTATTCATCCGGTCCTTGGTGTCTGAAGGTCAGAAGATGATCTGCTTGTGCTACCCATAGCAGGGGGGGGGGGGGGGGGGAGTGAGAAAAAGAAAGAGCGAGAGAGAGAGAGAGAGAGAGGTGGCGTTGTCATCAAATATTTATTTACTCTGTGTACTCCAAATACGCTCTCAAAATACACCAACCAAACAGATTTCAAAGTTCCACGGGGGGCTGGCCTCAGCTGTGCCATGGAGACATCTCACACCAAGGCAACATGTTTCCTGCTCTCCTTAAATCCTGGAGAGCAACCAGGAGAACAATGCATTTGAGGTGAGTAGCTCAACTCACTCCCTCTCTCCTTCTCTCTGCGTCAACCAGAGCAAGCTGGAGTGTTTGAAGCACCAAAGCACTTGAGCTAATCATATCCTGTTTCATCATGTTCCCCCTGGTCTGCACCAGGCGTATTACTCATGCATACTCATGCAACCAGGTGCTGCGCTGTGCTGCGAGTGTTTTTGCGCCGCTCCGGCCGGGTAGAGTCTGTGAGAGGGGCTGCCTCAGGTCTGTGTGAGCCTCGGCTTCACCAAATTCTACTGTGTGGAGCCTTTTTTTTATGAGGCTCTGTCACTTCGTTGTGAAATTGGTATGGTGACACTGAAAATTCATTGTTATCGGTGAATGTATGTGTGTATGATGTGGTTTAGTCTAGTGCACCGTGCAGTGAGAGAATGTGGTCCCCTGGAAAGCTGATGTCTGGTGTCTGAGAGCACGAGGCTCTTCTGGATGAAAACACTTAGTAGGCTGAGAGTGAGGAGTCTTTGGTGTTTATTCAGAGGTAAACAGTGGAGGTTGGACCATGTGATGTGTTTACCTTGAGGGAGAAGAACCCGAGTAGCACATGTGTGCGACGGCCGGGGAAGCAGATGGAGCCTCTCTTGAGATGGTGGTGGAGGAGAGAAAAACATCACTGACGTCTCTCGAGTGTGTTTATTTGAACTGCAAAGATTTGCCAGCTCTGTGTTTTCCTTTTTTTGGTACCCCAACAAGCATTGTAGTTAGCTTGAGAGAGTAGTGATCTCTTACAGAAAAAAATGAGCCTGGATGTTACATGCCGATTGCGCGTGTGTGTGTGTGTGTGTGTGTGTGTGTGTGTGTGTGTGTGTGTGTGTGTGTGTGTGTGTGTGTGTGTGTGTGTGTGTGTGTGTGTGTGTGTGTGTGTGAGAGAGAGAGAGAGTTTTCATAAGGCAGTAAGCGGAGGTAGCCTGATGAACAGCACATGTTTGATTGTGGAGTGCACCTTGAGGCCGGATATGTTTATAATTACACAGTTCATTGAGGAGCAGGCCAAGGAAGTGGGCTTATAGGGTCAGAAAGAAAAGAGCGACCCCCTCCATGTGCTTTCTTAAGCCATTTTCTCATATGAACTCTGGACATCCAGAGAATCAGGTCGGGAGTTGCCCTTTCATATAAGTAGCACACAACAGGAGATTGTCCATGTCAGACCCATTCTCACCTAGGCCTACTGGAACTACGTTTGGTTTACAGTACGGTGACACAAGAGAGTGACAAACCCTTGGGTGTTCCTAGCTTGTGGGGGCTAGGTTATGGAACTAAACAAGTAGGCTAGACATTAGTTAGTTCAGGAAAAAGCTGGTTTGTAAGCTAGCTACAATGACTGAAAAAAAGTAGCTGACTACCAGTATGTCTTGTAGCAAGCCCATTCTTTCAAATCAGAAAAACATAGCATGTTAACAATCTAAGTAATTCCCCACATCTCTATTCTTCAGCTATGAGTTAAAGACTTGTGAAATTAGTATGTCTCTTTAAAAAAAACTATCAACCTGTCAAATAGGCAGGATTTAGAGGAAGAAAATAAAACATGCCTGCCTAAATATGAAGATCTCCTCTTCTTTCCCTGGCTTATGAGCACCTCACTTCCAACACCCACCACCTCACATTTCGACCCCCCTTCTGTCATCACGCACCCCCACCTCCTGTTGCTCCCGCCACGCCTCCGTCCTCCCCCTCTCACAACTGTTTTTCCTGATGGTCTGTGTCTGTGTTCAGGATTATCCATGTTGCATAGCATCTTGAGGACTTAACAAAACATGAAAATTATACATATTATTACGTTGAAATAACAGTTGCAGTTGAATGTCTTCCTTCACTAAGATAGGCTGCATATATTAGACTCCAAAGCCTATCAGAGCGCTGTTACAGACACAGGCAGGAATTTCACGTAACACAATATACAAAGAGGAATGTTATACAAATACCATGTGATCAGTGTGACATTATAATGGTTTGTGGCACATGCCAAGATATAAGGTCATCCACTCTTTCATGGTCCTTTTCTTTCTTCCATACAAATCCATATTCACGCACACAAACACTCACACACACACACACGGACACACACACACACACACACACACACACACACACACACACACACACAATGGAATCAGGGTTCAAATGGATGAATGACTACAAACAGAGGTGTGTGAATACATCCTAAATGATTGCCCAAGTAACCTTGAAACACGTTAAGCGTAAAGTTCCATAACAATTGCAAAGACAAGCTGAATTCATTTTAAACTCGATCTGTGAGGGATTGACCCACAGGTGCTAAATGGCTGTATTCCCAGCATTTTGGCTGCTGAACCGGAGAATTCACAACCATAGCAACTCAGCAGGGCCTCTGAAAGGAGAGGTGAGAGGTCAACCACGAGCGTGATGGCAGCGATTTGTTTTGTTTGTCAGGGCTCAACAGGTGAGCTGGGGAGGAGTGAGGCTTCTCACAACATACCACCACGGCCAGGAGAAAAGCCACCTAGGATTCAATGTCAAGGATTTCTGCCACACAACACCGCTCACTCACCACACACATCACAACAACCCCTTGTTCCATTGCTTGCTTTTTTTCCACAGAGTGATAGGAACTATTTGTTTTGTACTGGGAGAAAAAGAAACTATGCAGCTGAAAAGCAGTGGAAGGAAAAACAAAAACAATCAAAAAAGGAGAAAAAAAACATAGCATGTTTTTATGGCTGCCTGGTTCATTGTATAGAAATGAAATAGACACCTTGCACCTGTGGTGGCAGGTTGTTTGGGCCAAGATAAGCAGATTTCCTTGAGAATAAGCTTTTGGGCACACCTACCACTGACAAACCTCCTGCTCACAATCAGTGGAAAGTCTCCATTTTTTTGCGGAATTAGAATAAATACTGCAAACGTTTGCACACACCGACCATGTGTGGTTTTGTTGCTCTTCTTTCTCTGGGCATAATGGCAATCGCAATCGTGGTAATGGCCCAGTGCAAATTTACCATGTGTGAACGAGCGCGTGTTGAGGCATCGCTTGTTTGTTTAAAACGGAACCGTTTCAGAAAGGGAAAGCAGAGATGGATGCTCGCTCTGCCCCCTCCCCTCCACACTACCCCCACCCCACCCCCCAACCCCCTACACAGATGTCCCCTGTAATCACGCCTCGTTCCGTAACACAGATAATTATATTTAAATGCAGGCGTTTGAGGGTAAATGAGTAATAATATGTAATGAGGGCTTATTTCCCATCATCTGTCCAAATTCAGCAGAGAGTTGCTCTGAATGGCTCACTGTGTTTTGGCCACCCCTGTCTGAACTGTGGGCTGTTTTAGCAGGACAAGATAAGCCTGAGACAAAATACTGTCACTGGGAAATATGTTGCAAAGCAGTTCAAAGAGGCATGTGTGTGCTGTGTCACTGAGAAGAATGGGCATTTTATTTACTGAGGCGTGGTGTGTTTATTGCTCTCATAATAAGTTGTGTGATTTATACAAAATAATATTAAAATACATTATAATTCATTGTCAAGCTAACTTTGGTAAATTATGTTCATTCAAAGCCCTGGTAATGTGGTAAAATGGCATCCAGTATTTTGAGTTTTTACTGCGGTTATTGTTGTTCTTCTCAAAAGAGTCTTACTTGCATTTACCACAAGTTACCACAATCATCACAGTTGAGTCTATACAGAAATAAAGAGAAAACAAATTTTGGCTTAGATTCCTTAGTCTTAATTGCCTTAGATTTTATGGCCTTTTTTAAAAGACAGAGCATGCCCTCTTAAATATCTTTGATCCAGATGTGAGCTTTCTTATCTCTTTTACAGAGGTAACCATTATGGAGTTGTGTAAAACCACTGATATGACCTTCTCCAACTCTGGCCAAGCTATTCTTCCCTGGATGCTTGTGTTTTACCGTCACAATCTATAAACATGCACACACACACACACACACACACACACACACACACACACACACACACACACACACACACACACACACACACACACACACACACACACACACACACACAGAGAGAGAGCGAGAGAGAGAGAGAGAGAGAAATAATAAACACACATTATGGTGTAGAGCTTTTCTTGAAAAACTTGGGGCTGTTACTTTTTCTCTGCCAACTCTATTTTCATCTGGAAAACACAAGACACCCTGTTCACCTGCAGGTCCTGTGACAGATTCATGGAAATGGCTCTCTTCCTCTCCCCATTATCACGTACTGTACTTTGAAGTGAAGAGTTCAAAGGCGGCACAGCAGGAAGAGAACGTGTCTCCTCACCTTCCTTCCTCACACAGCCTTCTCCAACAGCTGGCACAAGCTTCAATAATCTTCACAATTAGTCAGGCATTTCCTGTTGGTTCTGGTCAAAGAGAGAAAGAAAGGGAGTACATCTGCCAGCCAAACATGGACTTCATGGACCCAAGGTCCATCCAAACTCCCACACACTGTTCAAACACTCACAGATTTGCAAAAAGAAAAGTGATGTGTAAATGATACCCAGTTAAACGCCTATATATTCTATGCCTATCTGATCTACTGCAGCAAGTCAAAAAAAAATTGGTTATAATTTATATTCGCAAATCCTATTATTAACGAAGTGCTCATTGGATTGCTGATCGTTGGTAAAATCACACAGTGTATAGACTTTGGTACACGACATGTTGTGAGAAAGGGTTTAGTGTGAAAGGCCTCTGCGGAGGATGTGAATCCGGCACGCCACGCTAACTGCTCAGAGTCAGGTGTTGGACAGACCCTCTAGTGTGAGGCCCCTGCAGGCGGCTGTGGCTGTGAATGTTGGGAGCGTCTGTTTGGAGTTAGACATGCGGAACTGTGGCGCATCTGCACTGTCACGCTCCGGCCATTAACCAGACCTAAGGCCCATCGCTAAAGAACCTCGACCAATGCGGCACAGCGGTGCTGGGAAACGCAAGACACTGAGGGTCCGGCGGATATACTTCCACAATAGAGGCAAAATGGCTGTCCTGCACATACTGACATACTGATGCAGTACATGCATACAATGTGCCCTCATGTGTATCTGGATGAATAATTAATGATCTAGCTGACCAACGGGCGATTAGGAATACTATATGTTCTAAACTGTTTCAGTGAGTGTTACTTGACAGAATAAATGGACGTGTACTTGAAAGGAACAGGTCAGCTGCAGTCAAAATAAACTCTCACTCTAAACTCAAACTCTCACTCTAAACTCAATCTCTAAAAAATGCTTTAATTATGCTAGGTTGCGGACTATATGGTGCTTTTGTACTTAAACTTGCTTAAATTGTCTATCATGAGCCAAGTTAAATCTCAGTGAGGGATCTACTCTCAAAAACCATCAGTGACATGCCTGATGAATTTGAAATAAATGGAATTTCAAATGCAAAAGAAATTGTGTTTTCCCTTTTTACAACAGAATCTTGTGATGGCCCTGATAAATAGTTAACACACAACAATCCCTCTGTGTTAATGAAGTGCACTGAACAGCCAAGCTTTCAGTCAACGTGTCACTCTGGAGATGGATGTCCCTGGGAAAGCTTTTTCTTTGGGTCTCTGTATTCATCAGTGCGCAGAAAGGCCCAGGTCTGTCTCGAGTGCTCCCAGCTGGGCTCTCTTGCTGGCCCATGCTCCCCCGGCCTGTGGGAACTGAATGGGCCTGCTGTACCAGCCTTTGTATGGAGCTCAAGAGCCTGTGTTGGATTTGGCCTGTGCCTTTGAGCACCACTTAATAGAGGGATGAATGGGACATGGCTTGAGGCCCCAGTAAAGAGAAATATTCAGGTGAGGGAAAGAAAAATATGTGCATTTTTGAAGTTATATTCATATAATCTACATATGCATACATAAGCACATAAGCAATGAGTGTATATCTGGAACGCGATGGTTTGGCCAGTTTAAATAATGCCCGGGACTTGCAGCCTGGCATGGCTGAGTACTTCCTAATTGCAGTGATTGCATTTAATGGTGAGGAAAACTTTACTGAATCATAAAACTATATCTGCGTGTCCAAGTTTAGTACTGAGTCAAATTCAGTTTCCATTCAAACACTTACTAGTGCAACAGAATCTATAATCAGTACCTTCAAACGTTCACCCCCACCCCCCACCCATCCAAGGACTACCCAATGTCAACTTTTACACTTTCACTGCTCCCCCCCCACCCCTTAAAAAAACCTTCACAGCATCATTCCCACAGCCATCTGCCCTGCACACATTGCCCCCAGCACAGCAGTGTGGGTCTGAAGTGTGCATAAGGTGGCAACCATTATCCCATTAACTGCAGCAGTGGCCAGGGGGCACATAGCCATAAGCTGAGCAGCTGTGGCACTTTACTGGAGGAATCACGAGCGTGTGGAGGCAGTTTAACAGAGGGCCAGTGTGAGCACTAGCAGCACAGCCCATTTCAAATTCAAACTGGAGCTGAGAGGGCTGGCCCTGCTATCTTGTCAGAGGTCGGCCATTCTGTCCCCGGAGGCTAAGATGTGATGTGTGTGTGGGGGGTAGTTTGGGTGATGTGAGGCAATCAGGAGCCCATGGTTAGCACTCACCAAAGCATTCCGATGGAACAAATTGGGCTCTGCTGGTGATTGCAGTCAATTGCGGCTGCCAAGTCCTTCTTCAATGACAACACCCCAAGCCCCCTTTAATGACAACAACCTAAAGGAAAATTCACAGAGAAAACATCTTTTTGCTTGTTTTCTTTTGTTGGGGTACGGGTACAAATGTGGCCTGAATACCTTTCTTGAGGTGTTTTTGTTAAATGTTTATATATTTTTCTTTGAGGAACAATGGCATACTTGTGCAAACATTTTGTTATTGACATCCCACTCGTTTGAAATGACGACACGGAATATCTCACAATATGCAACCCATTAAAATGCCTTTGTTTATTTTGAATGTGAAGATGAGTTACAGATGGAACGCACATAAAAACAGCACAGTCCCAAAGGGTGGCACCAACACCACAATCAAAACTCACTAATTCACTACATTCTGATGTGTGACCTTTTATTTCTTATGTTCACTCACAGAGAAGCAAGTCAAAAAATGAAGGCTCTCTTGCATACTCAGGCAGCAGGCAAGCCCGGGTCTGCCTATTCATCTTTGGCTGAAGAGTCTGCAGGAATCCAGGAACAACAGTCACCCCTCTTCCCTTTGAACTGCCTAAATAATGGACTTTGTGGGTGGGTTCATTACACCATGCTAATTTCTATTATCAGCGATTAAACGAAGCCTGGCCTTCTTATCACAACCAAGCCGATGAGCAGCCCTCTTTGTGGGGGCTTGGGTTGGTTTTGGGCAGGGTACCCCTCCTCTCTTCCCCTCTCGGCTATTCAGCAAGCTGATCCCCACCACCACCACCCACACCCCACCCATCCACCCCGTCCATCCATTCAGAGCAGTCCTATTGAGGCTCGGGAAAAAGGCTCAGCAGCTGCAGCTGGCCTGGGCTTTACCTCAGGTGAAGAGACTGAGAGAGCTCTGCATGAGCGCACTGAGCCCGGGCCTCTTTCAATGCTGCCAATACTCCTTTCAGGGGCTCCACTTTGTGAGGACCAAGTCACTAGCAGAATAGAATGATGAGCCCATCCCTCTGCTTTCTCTTCTTCTTTTTCTTCTTCTTCTTCTTCTTCTTCTTCTTCTTCTTCTTCTTCTAATACTTTTTTTTTTTTAAGCTACAAGAGATTCTCACACTAGCCCCCCGAACACTTGGGTTTAATATGCATCTTGTGCATCGATTTTTAAGAAAGGGTTGGCAACAGTGTGACTGGTTTGATTGGGGCATGATTTTGTGAAATGTTATCTGCATAACCTCGTAAATGTACATTACACTTTGCAAAGCAGGCCTGTTACATTGAAGGATATTTCTCATTTCAAACCCAAAACAAGCTAGAGGTACTCCATGCATGCAGTTGTCTGTGTGAACAGGACAAAGTGCAACATTGAGGTGGCAGGTACACTCCCACGAACGCAGTCTGCGCACAGTGCACGCAGATTTGTGCATGTTGACTGCGCATGTGCATGTGAGTTTTCCAGTACTGGCTCAGGGTCAAGAGAAAACAAGATTTATTTACACTTATTTTGCAAATACTTTTACGCAAAGCAGCTTGCAGTACAAATTACACTTAGGCAGAGAAAACTATAGACCTCTTTGCTGTAGATTCACACAACGAACAGATATAATTAATAACACTGTGATTGAGTGATTGACCTTGTGCACTGTGACACAGCGAAAAACAAGTATACTTTGGAGACAACCATGCACACGTCTGTGTCCGCATTGCGCCAAGCCGTGTCTGCGGTAGTATACTTGTCCCTTAAATCTTAAGTAAACTTCAGCGGACACGGCTGGGTTCAGGTCCAAGCATGGCACGCATGATTTTTCATCACCAGGGTGGTCCATACGGATTGTCTGCGCAGTACCAACATTTTGTGCATGCAGGTTGTAAAGCATTGGTTCAGGGGCAAGAGAAAACAAAATTAATGTATTTATTAAGCAGATGCTTTTTTTCCAAAGTGACTTACAGTAAAGATACACATTTTCATTAATATGTTTGCTCCCTGCTAATAAAACGACTGGTAACCTGGTGATAAAATGCGAGTTTCTTTTATTTCATGCTTCAGCGAATCATAACTGATTAGATTACCAGCAACGGAATTTTAAGGTAGGTAGCCAATGCTATTTAGAGGAGGAAACGATTTTGGAGGGGCAGAGAAATATATAGACCTATAAAAAAGAACTTTGATTTAAATTCACATAACCTTGATTGATTGATTGAGTGATTGAGTGATTGAGCTTGTGCGCTGAGACGTGATCGCAACAGCAAAACAAGTGCACTTTGAAGACTCAAATCAGTGTTGATGAACACAGACATTTTGAAATATACGTAAGCCCTTAGTAAACAGGGTCATCAACACAATTTGTGATTTGGCCAGTGTGAAGGTAAGACTCTTTGGGACTCCTGCTTAGGACTTAACACCACCCAGTGCAGCTTCTATCATATCTCAATTGAATGTCATTCAGTGTGGGTGATCACCCTTACACAGCCCCTTACCACACACACACACCCTCCTACTGGGTCCTAAATGGCATTTATCCACAGCTAATCATGTACTTTAGATAAAGTAATGATGCTGATGAATTGCCCGTAAAAACAAGGAGCCCACAGAGTGTCCCTGCAGGCTCGCCCGGGGAAGGAAATGAGGGTGACGTAACTTTTACATTTTTCAATTTTCCAGCCTTGACTGGCATTGAATGATCTTGTTGGAAGAAGTAATTTGATTTGCATACACAGGGAATTCTCTCAACCAGCTGCCTGGTTAAAGTAAAAAAAATCTGTTGCCATCTGCTTTTGGGCCGAGATGCTTTGCAGCTGACTAATAAATTGTGGCATACTTGATAAACTGTTCAGTGAGGCAGATGTATGCAAGAGAAAACATAGTTTGGATTTACATCATCAATACACTTTCGGTAGGTTGCAGTAACCTTTTAAATTCTGTAATTAATTAATAATTACCAGGTGATTGTTAACTATGACCTCATACACTGAGGCTGCTGACATTCAGTGGTTGATTATCAAACCATCAAGCAGAAGTCCTATTAAAAATAATAAATTAAGCTGGTCTATTAGTACAATTAATTATCCGTGGAAAACAAAAATAAAAGGTTTTCTTGCACTGCTTACCGCACACATTTTTAAATTGTATTATACATGAATAGAAGAAATGAGTCAACCACTGTGAACACTGTTGAAGCATAGAAGAGAGAGAACGAGAGAGAGCGAGTTGGCTCAGACACATGCCACCTAAAAACACAGAACAAAGAATGCTGCCAAACAAAAGCAGGTTCACCTCCTTGGCCCCGCCACACTGAAGTCACCTCTCGCTAAGGTTCATCCAGACACATTCCTTTCCTGAAGCAGAACAAAAACTGTTCCAGGCCATGGCTTCTTTTATGACATTGTTCTATAGTGTGGCTCCACAACCAAATAAACAAAAAACTCACCTGATTAAACTATCTCCTACCACACCCCCCCACAAACCACACAACCAGTCGAGGGCTGACTTCATGCCCTGTGTTCATCTTTGCCTTGGGGATTTGGACCCAGGACATAAGAACTTCAGGTAAGCACCTTCACTGAAAAGAAATGGAAACAAACTGTTGACAATACCCCATTTCAACAAAGAGTGCCTTCACAACGGTTGACGTTGGTCGAGGAACAGGCGTGTTTGCGATACATGGAGAGAGATGAACACCACCCTGCCCTCAGTAGAACAGGTCTGGGAAGAGGGTGTCTGTCATCACTGTCAGTCTGGCCACGGTGTACTCAGCCCCAGAAAATGAGAGAAACTTGGCAGAGCCATGCGAGAGTCAGTCACTTTATTAAACAAACAATGGTGAGAAATGTAAATGTTAGTACACACACACACACACACACACACACACACACACACACACACACACACACACACACACACACACACACACACACACACACACACACACACACACACACACACACACACACACACACTTACAATAAAATTAGAAAAAATCAGACTGGCTTGTTTGGACACCTGGAAAGATGTTGTGCAAACTTCGAGGCCTTCAGGCTTGGTTACTCACTCACTCCACCTGCTCACATTACAGTGGAGCAATAGCAGTTGACTTCTGACACGCTTTTTCGTTGTTGACGAGAATAAGCATCTTTACAGATTATGCTGTAACAAACATGGAAAGCATGTCTCTACTATACTTCCTTCGACATACGTTTAACAGCCATTACTTTGGATAAATTATATTGATTGACACATCAATGACCTTTGGATCAAAAGACCAATTTATTTCTGTCCAGCTTAGTCTATTGCTGTATGGGTTGCACCATTTAGCCAGTGCCCCACTATAGGTGGAAATGTCCAACTAGTTCTGCTTCCTATTAGCAAGGTATTTCCACGCTCTCACACAGCCGTTAGCCATCGGGCCGCGAGCACGATGAGCCTGGCCTCGTTTCACGCCTCTCCGTTTTATAGTTGATGAATGGCTCGAACAGATGGCTCGTTATCTTTGAAGAGTCCAGCACGACGAGCATGATAAATCGCCCCAGGCCCCGAGCCCCCTCCACCGGGGCCCCCCTATCCCCCTTCAAACCTGGAATAATCCCCTTGTGTGAAAAGTGTGCTTCTTACACCAACTATACATGCCTCCCTCCCTCTCTGTCTCTCTCTCTCTCTTTCTCCCATCCACAGTAACGTCCTAACCCAGTACCAAATCCAATGTCTTTATATCTTGCACTCCTCCTGACAGCGAGCGCTAACCCCTTTCATCCCGCTCCAGCCTGCATGTGTGAGAAGGCTGTGGCCCGGGCTTAAAAGGCGCTCCTTGCACAGACAGATGCGCTCATCTGTTGCTCTCATTATCGCCATTCCAGCACGCTTTCAGGACACATTTCCCATCACTCAAACGCAGCACAGATGCCACTGAGGATGCAATGGAAGGTGGAGATGGTGGGTGATGTTGGGTGGGGGTGGGTGGGGGTGGGGGTGTTGGTGGGTGGTGGGTGGTGGGTAAAGCAAAGGTCCAGCTGAGGTGGCAAAAGCTGCAAAACATTTTTTTTCTCACATGGTGAGTCCCTTTAATGGGCTGTCCACCCTTCAAACTGGACCATAAATCCCTCACTTTTGCCCTGAAACCCTTTAAAATGGTGCTTGCTGTTGACGTACAGTATATCTGCACATGCAATACAGATCAGAATAGGCATTACTCACATGTACTTCATGAGAAACATATGTGAAAATCTTTTGTTTAGTTTAGTTCTGACAGGAATTAAAGATCTGAAGTGATGTTGCTGTGGTATTCATAATTCATCTAAATCAAAAGAGATGGTTCCAGATAGTTTATAGGAGTTCTAAGACATGGTGTTGTGTCCATGCAAACCCAGTTATTGTTAATAGCTCAATGTTGCATTGAATTGAAAATATAATTTGTCATAGCCTGTGCTTCTGTGTGGAACATTCCAAATGATATGTGGCTCTATACTATTCCTAATCTTAACCTGGTGTTTTGACCTCTATGTCACACAAAAGGCATTTGTACACTAAATTATTTACAGCTGGTCCACTTCCAGATAAATCAGCTAAGAAGACATGTCAACAGTATACTCAAAATAGCCCACCAAAATACCTGATCCAAATGCCATTTCAGTTAAAGAGCATAAAATGCACAGCCGCATGCCTATAGTGACAGTAATTGTATTCCTATGTTGCAGCACTCCCCATTGGTGAAGTGGCTCACCGTATGTATCAAGTGCATCAACTTGAATTGAGTGGTTGGCAGAATTTATTTAGTGAATTTCACAAAACTATAGACATGCTTTGTCTGTTTCCCTTACTTTGCAGTTTTGTATGTGGTTATAGTGGTGGAAGATATATCACCAACAAATCAATGGTCAACAAAACCATCTTAATACAAATGCCACTAGGTTCAAATGAAGATAAACCACCACGTTCAAATTTCACAACATAAAGATATGTATGGATGCTGAAAAAGACAAAGAAATCACAAAGAAGACAATTTGTGATGGATTTTAAATTTTTAACGTGTGTGTAATTTAAACTTGGCCTACTTTAAGGCTGACATGAAAGGAAGACCTATAAACTTATTCGAACCTTTATTTTGGCGGGATTAGGCATTTATGCTTGAAGTCAGATTGCGGTAAAACATTCAGGCACAATTCCATAGTAGCGTCAATAACATAGCTAAACAACCAAACTGTTCTAGCAAAGCGCACTGTAAAGCCCATTTTCCACATTGTAACTTTAAGACGCGCTAAGAGTGAAAGGAGGTGGTTTCACACCCGGGGTGGGAAACGAGGGCGGAGTCAAACAGTTGTGAATGACAGCTTGAAGTCGAACTTTATGGCGCTTGAGACCTCCAAAACAGCCAATCAGATAGAGAGTTTTTCCGTTCCTGGTAGTGGGACAGCCAATTGCAGTCGAAAATGGGAGGTTCCCATGGGTTGTGATGTATCCAACGTGGGACGTTGGAACGCTATGGAAAAAAAGGAAAGTAGGAACCGAAGAAGGGGGAACTCTCATGGTGGGCATGATTTGTAGTGGGAGCTGAATTTGTTAATAACTGGATCACCGAGATTTCCTGACAATATACTACATCTGATAAGCAACTACGGGACATCTGCGAGTTCACTTGATGAAATGTGTCTGGAAAGTTGGACGTAGTCGACGCTTACTGAAGAGATCTTTGATCGTTGTGTTTTGCTGTTGAAAATTGTTCCGGAGACCACTCAGCTTGCGCCGAGCTCGCGCTGACGGGAAACTTGGTAAAGATATTCAAGACTACTTTGTAGCAAGTTTGTACCTTTTGGATTTCGGCGACTCTGGGAGAAACTTTGTTTCTAGTGTCGATGCTACAGTGTCGTGCAACGTGAACATGGTGGCTGGAAGTTGGTGGAAAATGTTAAACTCAACTTGGTATTTGCATTTTCCACTTCTGAAGAGACTGAAATAACAACGAGTGATTGACTTATTCCGTTGTTATAGCATAATAAACACTAAGAACATTTACACCGTGTCAACCAGCCTAACCAAGGCATGCCGAAACTAAGCGTCTAACTTACAAGGAGACCCCCTTTCAACCTTTTAAGGACAACTGCCTGCAAGTTGCATTTCGTTTTGGCCGCTGGACAAGTTTCTTGTATTGCCTTGTTAATCGTGATTCACCTTTGATTTTTAGTTAGCCATACAGAGCACGGGAAGACAATTAGGCTATCTTAAGCACAGCTCTTACAAAAAAATCAAATGTAGCCTACACTGAATAGCAAAGCACTCCTGTTATCGAGTTTACTTGGTTAGTGTTCACACCACGATGACTGTAAAGTAATATCTTTGAGAAGATCATCAGTAATCTACATCAGATTTCCAATTTGTGGATTTGAGGAGAACGATCAAGCCACCGCGCGATTAGGACTGGATACAAAATGGCGGCCTCCCTGGGTCAGATCGGATCTGTTTCATATTATGCATTTTATTTAATGTTGTCCCTGGAACTGGTACTAAATTACGGATTGAGCGCAGATATACCATGTGCCCAAAACTGTACATGCACCGGAGATTCTGTTGACTGTAGCAACTTGGATTTGACGTATATTCCTCAGGACCTGCCAGCTGGGACTATTTCTATGTAAGTAACATAACAACAACAACTGGGATATGCTATGGGATAGTCTTGTATTAGCCGTCTCTCAGAAACATTACTTTATGAACGTTGAACACCTCGAATTTGGGCATGCATGTCTTGCTTACCTATGTGCTTTTCTTAAAAATAGCGTGACTGGCATGGACCTGTCTAGGCTATGTGAAATACACAAACACATTTCCAGGCACCTCTTGTACCGATGGTACTGCTGTGGAATAAGTGTCATTACAGTTTTAGGTTAGCAAACATGAGTATTTGATGCTAACAGGATGCACAGTGTAATAAGTGAAACGCAGCAGTTCGTTTATTAGAAGATTTTATGTTATAGCTATTTGGCTAATTGTTGAAAATGAACAAATTCAGGCGATAGGCTACACTGGTAAAAAACTTGAGCCTCTTTGACTGACTGCAGAACGGCCTTGAAGATGATAAACACTTGATTCCAGTGTTTTTTTTTGTTTCATTCTGGGATCAGAACCTTCGTATAGGCTAGTCTGTTGATAATGAGTCTAAATTAGATAAGGAGCCTTTAAAAAAACGAATTAATTTAAGATATTTAACACATGTGTCTGAATGGGTTATCTATTCAAATACAAAAAACATGCCTTATAAAGCATGTTCTTCTATTATACATTGCTATTTTATAATTCAGAGGTAATGAGCTTCATGTTTCTTAAAACATAACAGACTAGACACATTACAGTTAACTGATTATAATACATTGAATTTAAGTTTGTGGTATGTGTCCAGTTAACCTGTCCTCAACTGAGTCAATACATTTAGATACAGCTAGTCAAATAGAACTAATGCTTAATTTGGGTAAATAATATCAGGTAGGTATTAAATACACAGATAAGTCCGTGTACATTTCCACTGGGTAAAATAAGCCCTAATTTTTCAGGTTGACAAAATGATAGGACCATCTCCGCTAACACATTTCAGTTTGAATCGCTCAAGTGTCAACTTGCAGAAATGTAAACTTGGCAATTAATAGTGACAAAGCAGTGAACAACAAGTAGACCACATGCTTACCCTATGAGGTTGACTCAAAATGAAAATGACCCTCAGATTCTTGGAAACAGCTCTAATTTAATTCTATCCTTTGGATATTTTAAAAAGATGAGTAACAATGTCTTTAGGGTTTCCACTTGTCACACTATATTATTGTTATTGTGTTTTGTAATCAATTCAAAACGGCTATCATCTGTATTTTATGCTCAATTTTGTTGTGGTGTTACATCTGCTCTCCAGAGGTCAAGAGGAAAACCATTCGAAGCATGCAAAGAAGAGTTCTGTGTTCCAAAATGGGAATACTAGACCTAGTTCCAAACCCGCAGTTTAACAGCCCATAGTGTCCTTAAAATGTCTTCAAAATATCTAGATGTCATATTTCCACCTAGAATTGTGTTTAAATCGTATGAAGACGGCTCAAACTTAACTTTTGAAAAGGGATCATTTCTTGGCTGGTCAAACAAGGAAGTGATCTTCACGGTGATAGTTGGAAGCCTAATTTATTTAATTGTACCGTTGATGGGTTAAATATGCAGATTGTGGACTGCCTAATGTTTCTGCCACTTTTTAGTTTTAATTTTAAAGAGTGCACGCCCCAGGTCAGGTGTCTTCATGGGGAAGAGCACATGTGTAACACTTAAAGCAGATATCCTTAATGCATTGTAAACGTTTTCATAAGGCCTTACAACTTGTCAATAACACATTATAAAGTTTCAAGTGCCCTAAAAGATTGTAATTAGACAAACACTGTAAGACTAAGGCTTTTAAGTCCAAGGAAAAATTGCATCATGGTGCATATCCTACCAAGTCTGAGCATGTTGTAAAATAGTAAGATGATTTATTTTAACAGATGAATGGGTTATTGTAACACGTGAATTTGTTTCTAAAGAACAAGCATTATGACATTTTATGTGGCTTATAATGCCTTGCACAACCTCAAAAAGGGACCTTTTAAAAATCACGAGGCATGTTTTTATTCCTTCCGAACCAAAAGCTTGAACTATTTTCAATGCGACAGATCTGTGTCCTCAAAGGATGTGTCTGCACCGTGTGTTGGTGAACATGACCAGTGGTCCCACGTTATGCACGTTGAGTGCCATCAACCTGTTTACTCTGGAGGCCGTGGCTCCTACTTATTTCCCCGTCCTCATATAAACCAAAGTTAAAGGATGTTTAATGCAAGTTGGGCATGGATTAAGCGGAAGGTCATGTATGAGGCATTGAAATGTAAGGAGTACTCCTCTCCCTCCCCGTAGAACAATAATGTAGCTGTATTATCTTAGCACAGTGCTGACAGATCTCACAGTAGCAAAGCCGTAGTAGTGGAGGATGTGGAGATTGAGATGGAGGTGAATCGTGGGTGCTCATCTGAGGTAGATCCATCAGGAAAGAGAAAACATGGCTGTGCAAAGAATCAGGATCGTAATACCTTCCAGTTGTTCAAACAGCGCTCTCCCTCCAGTCACACTGTGTTGTTACAGCTCCCCAGTGGCCCCCCAGCTCCTGGTGGGGCTGGCTACCAAGCAAGGAAGCAATGGTCCTGCTCAGGGAGAGGGTGGGAGGGAGGGGGCCATGTGGATTCAACCCCGCGTCCAGAAAGGTGACGGCTAATTGACGGACGGAGACGAGGCAGAGCTCTGTGAACTGAACAGTCCACCTCACACTTTTCTGAGACGGTTGGATCTCTCTGCTAACGTGATGCAGGGAGTGATTATTTGATTCCCAGTGTTTGCATGGGACACGCACAGGAATAGAGGCGCCGGCCGTCATGAAGTGCAGTCGGCCGTGAGTTACACACTCATTTTGGGCCTCTCTCCTCCAATATTCTGGCTTTTTCCGCCGTGTCGACTCATCTAATTAGGCCATGTTTTTTTTCCCTTTTCACACCCCTTCCTCCAGACTCACACCTAAACAGTAGAGGCCCACAGAATGTGAGGAGTTGTTGGTGGTGGTGTTGTTGTTGTTATTGTGGTGCAATGTTTCTTTGGCAGTTCAAGCGTGTTGCCTGTAAGAGCGTGTGGGCAGTGTGTGAATGCATGGAGCTGAGGCCTTGCTCTGTGGAGTGAACAGCATTGAATGCCTGCTTGGACTCCAAGGTGTTTGTTAGCTCATCAAATGTTTTTTTTGTGTGTGGAAAGGACAGGAAAGGGGAAGGAAATGGAGCTGTTATGGGGGACTGCTGCTGTTTGTTTGTGTGGGGGTCTGTATGTGTGTGTGTGTGTGTGTGTGGTGGGGGCAGTTGTTCATGAACACCTGTGTGGGAGGTGTTAAACTGGGGCCCTGCCTCCGTTTATAGCCCTAGAGGGGTTTTGTCAGTGCCAGTGTTCTGTAGACGTAAGCCCTGCGACATGACAACTCTGTGTGTGTGTGTGTGTGTGTGTGTGTGTGTGTGTGTGTGTGTGTGTGTGTGTGTGTGTGTGTGTGTGTGTGTGTGTGTGTGTGTGTGTGTGTGTGTGTGTGTGTGTGTGTGTGTGTGTGTGTGTGTGCGTGCGTGAGTGTGTGTTTGAATATGCATGTATTAATGTGCTTTTAGCTGCTAGCACATTAATGGGCCACTCTTAGATAATATCACCAAACGTTTCCAAGGTCAGAGAGTGTTTGCCCGCTTACTTTCGCTTGAGGGCCTGTCTGGCTTTTAAATGCAACTGTGAGGGCAGAGTGAAAAGGGCCCTTCTGGTCGCAGTCTAACCCTCACTCTAACCCTAACCCCAACAGCCAGGCACGCAGAATGTGTCTCGCTCCCAAATGCTAGGCCTCCTCTTCGTCCCCCCCCCCCCCTCCCCGCAGCAATTTCCACAGAGATCTCCTTGACAAAATGGCTGTACTTCACAGCTCTGTTGGATGAAAGTACCATTCCCAAGCTTGTGCTTTGAAGCGATCTGATTTAAGAGCAGCTGTTTTGTGTGGTTGGCCACGTGTAAGACCATTGTTTGCGCCTTGCATATGTGGCCGACAGGGGATTAGCTGTTTTACCTCGGATATTTGGGAAACAAAACCGATACTAAGAGTGCGAGTCGTGAAAGGTTTTGTTGTTTTGAAACTGGCACTTCCATTGTGACACATCATTTGTTCTATTCCAGTCTTTCTCTACCGTGCTCTCTGTTCTCTTGCCCACTCTCCCTCATCTCTGAGCATGCCTTTAGTTCATGTTGCCGTGTGAAAGTGCAGGTAGGCACAACTGTCTATCAAGATGGACACGAGTGTGCAGGCATGACAACAGTGCTCAGAAGCCCAGAGTCATTTCTAACACTTCCAGGGACAAACAGTTAGCATGTTTTTGTCTCAGACAGAATACCTCCATAGTACCTCTTTTGCTCCCACCCCTGAAAAAACCCAAAAGCCTCTTTTTTTTTTGTTTAACTGAGTGTCTGCAAGTGGATTTGATGGATGAATCATCTGTGAATTTTGTACATCTGGAAAGAGTTTGGAGATCTGGGAAAGGAATTATCAAGAAAGAAATGAACAAGATAGAGAGAGGGGGGAACGAGAGCAGGAGAGGTTGGTCTCAACAGGCCCCCACCTCCCCCAAACACACACACACACACACACACACACACACACACCCCTTGGGCTCACGGCAGACAGGAGAGGCCCTGGTCCAACTTCCCCAAACAGGCCTCTGGCTCCGTCTCACTGACCAACGCACAGCAGTCTGGGCAACCATCTGGGGGTTAATGATACACGTGCGCGTGCAAATACACACACACACACACACACACACACACACACACACACACACACACACACACACACGTAGGGCTAAGGAGATCTGGTTTGTACTGAAACACAAACGAACACACATACACACACTTGATTATGGGTTAATGCTGGATTGCAGACACACCTCCCAAGACATATATACAGAAGTAAGAGTAGGATACACACACATACACACACACACACACAGAATAAAGACTCATAATTACACAAATCTTTTCATAGAGTGCCGTAGAAAATCAACTAGCCGGTTAATCTGAGCTAATAGCATTGGCAGGGTCCATCTGAAGTGCCATTGTTCTGCCTTGCTTATGACAAATGAATCTGAACTACTTCAAAGTGAAGAAAATGAGTGATCATTAGACAGCAGACTTCCTTCTCCCGAGGTTTATTATGTTTGCAGGAAGAACACTACAATAATTGCAGCGCTCCGCAAGTGTGTGTGTGTGTGTGTGCGTGATTAGCATTCACTAAATTGCGTAGACGGCTGTGTGTGAGTGAGTGTGCGTGTGTGTGTGTGTGTTCTGTTCTCCCTCCCTGACGGACTCTTGGCTGGCGTCGGTGGGCCTGGGTTCATGCTGTGCCTTAGGCCAGGGAGAGTGTGTGTTAGTGTGTGTGTGTGGACCCCTTCCCAAACTCCTTTTCTTGTGTGTTTGGGCCTAGCTGGTTTACACAGCAAACTGGGATCGCTGCTGAACGTGCAGCCTTTCCCGTAAAGGCTTTCTTTGATCTGTCTCTGCTGTTGGCACACTGAAACACTTCACTTTGCTCTGTTTCAATGGGTTGTGTTATTGTTAGCAGTGCAAGACTCTGGTAATCTTAAACGTTTTTGTGTGTTTGTGTGTGTGTGTGTGTATAAGACATGCCAGCTGTTATATCTATCCTCTTGCCTGAAATGTGCTGATCAGAGGTATGTGCCACGTTTGTGCCTCTGGGTATCTAAAACATATTTTATCTGATACAGGTTTTTTTTTTTTTCCTGGGCGAAAAACCCTAAGCCTCTCTCTTTCCCTCTCTCTGGTGCTCCTTGCCAGTTTGAGGCCTTGTGTGTTTTCTTTCTTTTCCAAGTGCGTAAGAAAATTGTGCCATGCTGTAACTCCTAGTTCCCCTATCAGTGGCGTTGCTGGGCTGTAAACAGTCCTTTATGACAGGAAGGCGGGTGGTAGAGGTGAGAGAGAGGGAGCGCAAACGCAAGCGCAAGCGAGTAAGAGAGGACAGGGGAAAAAAACGCCTGTGTGGTACGAGTCTCTGTCTGGCCCCTGTCTGGTCGGGCAGCTTTGACAGAAGGTTATTCTTTGACTAGTTTATTAGGCTCGGTGTGTTTGTGTGTGTGTGTGTGTGTGTGTGTGTGTGTGTGTGTGTGTGTGTGTGTGTGTGTGTGTGTGTGTGTGTGTGTGTGTGTGTGTGTGTGTGTGTGTGTGTGTGTGAGAGAGAGAGAGAGAGAGAGGCGGGAGGCACTAAAGAAGCTTCTGTCTTTCCAGCTGGATCATAAAAGGCCATCATTGACATCACTTCACACTTCCAAAGACCGAAGTTCACACTCCTCTTATCGGCGATAAAGATGGCCAGATAAAGAGTGTCTTCAGCAGTCATGCCCCCCCCCCCCCCGGGCTGTAAAGTGAGAAAAATGACATCACTCCCCTGCTTTTACAGATTGCAGTAATGAATGGTGTTTTTAAAAGAAAGGAGGGGAGGAAGAGAGCACACATTGTAGAGGAGGAGCAGCCAGGAGGGAATGTGCTTGTGAAGCTATGCTAGCATGGAGTCAGCAGGGCAGCAGGGCAATTCCTCATGGCAGATATGCCTGAAAGTAACAGTAACTCCTTAGCGAAGATATGACTTCAGTTTTCTGTCCCCCCCCCCCCCCCCCTTCCTTCCCCTCACTCAGTCATGGCTTCCTAAATGAGTTTGACCTTCGCATTTGCAAAGTGCCAATGTCCTCCGCTCCCGTTTCCTGGGGTAGGAAGTTGTTGGCCATTGGCCCTTTTGTCTGGGGTGTATGTGTGGGGGTGGGGGTGTGAATGAACAGTGGCATTCTTAAACAGGACTTTCTGGCTCAAGCACACACCGGCCCAATTCACTGTCAACGCAATGTGCCACCCTTGCAGTGTCGTATGCCTGTGTGTGTGTGTGTGTTTGTGCCCCGCACGCACACACACATGCACGTATGCAGTCCCAGGGTACTGTGTGTGTGTGTGTGTGTGTGTGTGTGTGTGTGTGTGTGTGTGTGTGAGAGAGAGATTGTGACACTCGTGAGAAGGAAAGAGGTCGTTCCTCGCTGCAGGGTCATCCAGTAGGTGTGAAAGTTATCTGATAAGATAGAGGCTGAAAGACAGAGCAATGAAAGAGAGGAAAGAATTCACAGTTGTGTAAACACTCTCCTCCCCCGGCGGCCAATCAAAGGCCCTGACACTCTGAAGATGACCCCCCCCACACCCGGACTCTCACATACGCCCCCAGACCTCCTAGTCCTGTTCCCGTTTGCCAGCTGTGGCATCCTGTTGGTCAGGTTGAGTAAGTTATTTTTGCACTGGTTGGGTCTTTGGCTTCCTAGTGTGAGTCCCCGTCAGGCCAGTAGCAGATCTTGTCGCTGCATGAATCGGGCTGCTCTGATAAGAGTGAACAGTGAATCAGACCTCTGCCCTTTAATCTGCACAGTTGGCATAGGCTGGCAGTGTGGGGTGAATTCCGCCACACACACACAAAAACACCGGAATGGAGGGAGAGCCTGGGTTTTGAAAGCCAGTTGAAAATGGTGAATTAAGGTATTTTTTTTGTTTTGAGTCAGTTAGTTTAACCCGGCTGAAAATTGGTTGCCTGCTTGTTCCCGGCCCTTCCTCAGCTTTGCCGCAAATCGTCAATGGCCTTAGTGCTTTTCCTGCCCCCTGGCGCAGCCAAGCAGTGGAAACCCTGCAATTTTTCACTTTGCTTCAGTATAATTAGGTAATTGCCCTCTGTACCAGAGGATAGCAATTTAGCAATCCCTGGCACAATGGCGGTAGGGAGAGGTGAGTGTGTGTGTGATCACAGTGCAGCACCTTGTCAAAGCACTGCCTCCAGGGCAGTTCACACTCCACCATTATCTCGTCACACACACACACACACACACACACACACACACACACACACACACACACACACACTGACAGTGTGGACTGTAAGGCCGAAGCTGTCCTTCTTTCTCTGCAGCTCTGAAGGCTGACGCATAACTCCTAGCTAGGAGCTAATTTGTCAGGATTGGTTTTTAAAAAAGAAATCAGCTTTGCGTCCCAGCTGGTGTGCTTTGATCCCTGCTTTGTTATTCTTGTGGACTTCCCTGTCCTCTCAGTGGCACGGGAGGAATGTGGCGCAGCGCGTCAGGTGGCTCTCGTGTCCCCGACGCATGGCACTGGGGTTTCAGAGTTCAGGGCTCCACCCAAGCGCATGCAGCAGAGATCCTGTGGAACAGGGAGGACAGGTCAGAGATCAGTGTTCAGACATGCCTTCAATAAGAGAAAAATATCATCACACATTTGAGCTGAAGTTGAGCCAGTTTATTTCTTTTTTTGTCATTGAAAATGCCAGAATTTCAGCAACAAAGTGCCTGTATCAAGGTCATTCATTACAAAGTCATTGTAACTGCCAGTAAGTTTTAATCCTGGTTACACGTTGTGATTTTTAAGAATTGTATATCGTTTCTAGTTTTTAAGCATCTTTTTAATTGTGATGTACACTCATTTCAAATAAGGGAAATCCTCAAAATATATGCAACTAGTGCAGGTCAAAATCATAGGATTGTGTGTGTAATTAACTTTGTCTTTTAACAGCTAACACACATTTAAAATATGCATAAAATAAATATAATGAAATCTGTAATTTTACAAAAATTTCTTTGGTCAAAACTAAATGGTTTGATTTATGAAGAAAATGCATACCTATTCACATCAACAAACACCTGGCTGCATTAAATGTGACATCTGACAACTTAACCATTTATATTACCATTTAATACCAACCATAAAACAAATTATTAGACATTCATTTTTGAAAGGCATGGTCATTTTTGACGGAGACCAAACAAATGTGGTGATGCAAAATTATATGAAAAAAAGCTTTCCCAATTTATTTTACCGATTAAAGTAAGTAGGGTAAAGAGTGTCATGAATTCACAACATGAGGGTTAAGCCTGATGTGGTCTCTTCAATCAACCAGCAACTCGGTACGTTGTGTGTGTGTGTGTGTGTGTGTGTGTGTGTCAGTGTTTCCTTTGTCCAGTAATTTGCAGGTCTTTGTCCGGAAAAAAATTGAAAAGTCCGAAAATATTAGAGCTCACCGGTCAAATTGTCTGATTGGAATTTCTTAAAAATCCCTCCTCGCAAACACAATCTGAATTTGAGAACAATCCTTATATAAGGACTTATAAAGCAAACGCGCACTGCCCTTATTATGTTTTAAAGGAACAGGCTAATCTGCCGTTAGAAAGTTATTAAACAACACGCATATGCTGCATTTTAAAGGAGCGAACTGATTGAGAAGGCCAAACGCAACTGATGAGGGTAAACTGTCTGACGAGGATGAACCTGTAATACCTGCAGTGTTGCGTCTGAACGCGTTTCATTTCATTATACTGTCTATGCCCGTGCGTGAGCGCGCCAAAGTTGCGTAGGAGCCAAGAGCGGTATTGCAGACAGATAGAGATTTCGATAAATTATACCTCGCAGCATATTGAAAAAACAAACTGAACAAGTTATTTTTTTGGAGCTGTTAAAATTTTTGAATTATGAACTGAACTATTTCATGTAGAAAGTGAACTTCCCAAACACTAAATATGTGAAGCCCTAGATGTTCGAACAGCTTCACCAGAGAAAAAAGCCGAAATGTCGGGCGTTTATGTTATTATGGAGTGACAAGTTCCGGTGCGAGGTAATTGATAATGTTGAAATGTTCTGTTAGCACAACGAAAAGGCAGGACGACACAACGGATTCACAAGAGGGTCGAATAATTTTAGAATCTCTGCTCTCATTGAACATAGTCAGAGCAATGACCATGTTGGGGCGCTCAATTTAACGCCACAGCAGGTTGCGATTAAAGGCCACTTATTGACGCGCATCAGACATTAATGGTTTTTCCCATTGTAAACTTAGGCAAATAAACATGTTGCATTCTAAACTACCTGATAATGTTATTATTTAAGCTACGCATGTTGTCAGTTTTCTTCAATAGGCTAATTTAGAAGCAGAAATAGATATTTGGCCGGCTTATCCTTAAAATGTCCGGCAAATGAAAACTCTGCCGGTCATTTTGACCGCCAACATTTTTCTCTAGCGTAACCTCTGGTGTGTGTGTGTGTGTGTGTGTGTGTGTGTGTGTGTGTGTGTGTGTGTGTGTGTGTCTGTGTGTTGTCCACCTGAAAAATAAACAAACTAGGACTCTTACAAGGCCTCCATGTTTGCATTCATTGAACCACAAAAGCTGTAAGTGTCTCGAGCAGTGAAGGCCAAGGGCAAGTTCATCCTAATAAGATCATCCAAGAGGTGCTTGGCAGCTGTTGAGGAGGGGATGGGAGATCCATCTGAGGGGTCTGACATGCATGGAGAGATTGTGCCATCATCAATCTCCAGAGTTTCAACAGGACGGGTCCCGGAGCTCAAGGCCGTGCCAGAATGACAGCGGGAGACCAATCATATCGACCGCAGCGTTTTGAGTCTTGGCACGGCACCCGACTAAAATCACATGTTCGGAGCAGCAGTTGTAAAATAGACCGGAGGGTTGGACCGTTTAGTTTGATGGCCTTTGGACGCATGTGGGTTAGTTTCTGTTTGAACGATACAGAGAAGCGATTTGCCCCGGACCTTAATGTGGCGTCACTGATTCAAGTCACAAAGTACTGATTACTGACAGTAAGATTTTGACTAATTTTCCTTCCTCTCTCTGTCTCATTTCTTTCATCTTTTCTATCCCTCTCTCTCTCTCCTCCCTCTCTTCCTTCAGAAACCTGAGCCACAACAAGCTGACAGCAGTCGATACGGATATCCTCTCCAGCTTCCCAAACCTGCGAGAAGTGTGAGTAATACGGCCTTCCCATTCCCGGATCACTCCGATGTACTGTACTGCACTGCCGTGAACACACACAGTCACCGTCACTGTCACTGTCACCGTTCAAGCTTGGCAGACCCACATCAGACTGGCTCAAGGCCAAAGCCAAAACGAGCTAATCCACCTATAGCTGCAAACCTAGTGCAGTCTCCTAATGCAGGCTTTCTGGGTTGTTTTTATGGGTGTAGACAGAGGTTGTACGATAACATAGTACCTATGAAGTCAGGCAAGGACGATGAAATTAAGTCCTCTTTAGAGAGACATTTAAATCTTTTTTGGCTTATGGTGCGTTATGGGTAGAAAAGGACTTTATTATCAAGCCTTTGTATCATCAGGCCAGACACACTGGCTTTGTGTCTGAAGCTGAGAGATCACCCAGCCATTAGAAAGGTTTGGCTCTTCCCTCGGGATTTAAGAATGACAAAAGCCAGTGTTTCATTTTCTCAGTTGTGTGTAATCACACACTCTCAAACAAATATACACACACTAACACACATGCATACAATCCCTACTCAACTGGCTGAATACACATATATATTCTCATATACTTGCATACTCATACTCACACACACACACACACACACACACACTCACACACTCACACACACACACACACACACACACACTCACACACACTCACATGCCAGACTGAATTGAACCTCATCTTTCCTCTCCGATAGTCCAGTTCAGGCTATGAGGCTTAGGTGTCAACACAGGCACTCACATAATGCATTGGATAACTGTAATGTGTCTTCTCATTTGCCTGTAATATCCCCTAAACCTGTGTTTTTCACCTTGCAGACGCTTGGACCACAATGAGCTCACAACCATCCCTTCCTTTGGGCCGGCCTCTCCCAAGATCGCAGTCCTCTATCTGTAAGTCGATCACGCTTGACCATCCACTGAGACACAAGCATAGTGCCTCTTGAAAAGAACAAACAGACAAAAAAAAAACAACCCTGAGGCTATGCATGATGCAGAGGTGTGACCACTGCGGTCTTAGGTGGAGGAGAGTCCTTTTCTTGTGTTGTGGTTGTGGTTGCGCTAGGAAGCCCTGGGTGCTGATTGAGGCCCCTTGATGAAGAGGGAGCCCTCGTGTGTCCCTCACCCCAGGCCAGGGTTGTGAAACTCGGCCTGCGGGGATCGCCCCGGCTGGCATGCCACTGGAGATTTACTGCCCTATTTGGGGAAAGCGTGTGCGTGTGCGTGTGCGTGTGCGCGTGCCCGTGCGTGTGCGCGTGCCCGTGCGCGCATGTTTGTGAGTATACCACAGCTGTGAGCCCTTTGCTCCCTGAATAGCCACACACACACACACAATCATGACTCAATCCCACTGTGCCCAAGTGGAATATAAAGCCCTATTACTGCTCTCACCTCCTTAACAGCTGTAGCACACTGGCCCATTTTACCTTCAAGTCCTTCAAGTCATTACCACACACACACACACACACACACACACACACACACACACACACACACACACACACACACACACACACACACACACACACACACACACGTATCAATCCGCCCTGGTGGGGGTGGCGCAGGTTTCCCCTGCATCGACCCACATCTCCCGCGTGACGTTCACACAATCTGGATCAGTTTCCCCAAGGCCCTCGCCCGCCATCTGCCAGCGCTCTGTCACTATATGGGCCCTATAGACAGCTAATGATTTTACAGCCCAAGCTATAGGTTTACACTCATGCACTGAGAGGAGGAGGGGGAGGTGTGGGGATCCCTCTCCTTCTCCTCCTCCTCTTCCTCCTCCTTCTGCTCCAGCTTAACGCTTCCAGCATGGGGCATGTTTGTCCGGAGCACTGTAGGGCGGAGAGACAGTGAATTTGACCCAGCATTGTGCGAGGGTAGAGTAGAGTGGAGTAGAGTGGAGTAGAGTGGAGTAGAGTGGAGTAGAGTGGAGTAGAGTGGAGTAGAGTGGAGTAGAGTGGAGTAGAGTAGAGTGGAGTAGAGTAGAGTAGAGTGGAGTGGAGTGGAGTAAGTAGCTAAGTAAGACTTTATTTATATAGCACATTTCGTACAAGAGTTGCAGTTCAAAGTGCTTTACATAAAATCAATAAAAGCAAGCAGCAAGAGCAATACTTGGCAAATAAATAGAAAATGATAAACATCGTATCAGAACCTGGTGTTCCGATAAGAGAGAATAACAGGAGATATATCGAAGCCACAATATGGTTTCCGACAGTGCTATGGTACCCTTGAAACAGTTTTACAGAGAAATAGTAAAAGTAGTGCAAGTTACAGAGAAATTAATAGTGCCGGATAAAATTAATAAAATGCTTTGGTAAAGTAGAATAGAGTGGACTGGACTGGACTAGAGTGGAGTGGTGGTGGGTTCTTTTTTTGGCCTGGTTAGATGCCTGTTGCTATGGAACAGGGTCAGCCCCGCAGTGCACCATGGGAAGGCATACCATCCAAAAGCCGCACAGCTGAAAACAGTTGAAGCCACAGCTGTGCCTGTCAATCACCTTCCGTACTGTAAAATCTGCCAGACAGGAATTGACTGGAAAGGAGGGGGGGGGGGGGGGGGGTCTGGTGTTGGAAAGTGGGGATTGGCTGCAGGGAAATCACTATAGTTACGGATAGGGAATGGTGGGGGTGGGGGGCCGTTTTGGGTTTCCACCTGTGAGTAGCTGTGACTGTAACACCCACCTCAGCTACAGACCCCCCTCCCTCTCGGCCCCTCACGTCCCGGATCTCGGTGGCTGGCTGTGCTGTGCCGGCTGGCCAGATTCCTTCTGCAGTTGGTTCACCAGCTGGAATGCGGTCGGACCGCGGTGGTGCTTGTGGTCACGCAGCAGAGGCCGTCCACAGCACCTGAGTCACAGCACAGCTCTAGTGGACCCAAAAGAAACCAAACATACTGCCGGCTAACATATACAGAAAACACATGGATACTGACGTACCAATACTTAGACATTTCCCCCTCAAATTCAGAAGGGGTCTAATTGACCGATCGCGAAACTCCTCCCTAGAGCGGCCCTTGTCCAATCATACCTTAGCAACCGCTGCTAAGAGAAGAAGGTCCGACAACTTTGAGGTCTGAGCAGCATGGTTATACAGTGTGCCTACGGGACTTGTAGGTATGACATGAGGTACCCTGAGAGATTAGAGGGATACGTTGTTTTTCCCCGCTTCCCCAAAGCCCAAAACACAGGCGCAAAGGTGCCAGCTGTGGATTTAACAGTGTGGTCACCCCACACCCAACTCAATATATCGCAAAATGCACATATGTCTGCTCCAAAGTAAATTAACTGCTTGCTGCCAGCTAGCTATCGCTAGGTATGATGGCTAACTATCTAGTTGAGAAAAATTCCCCAAACAGTTATGGTTCATGAATACTTGTATTATTACCACTAAAATAACATAACTAGTCTCTCCAACTAAACCGACTTCATGTTAAAAAATTTAAATGTTATGTATGTGACCGTCTAAATGTAAAATGTTACTGTCTGTATGAATGCACGCAGACGCCAGCATTGAACAAAACTTTTAATGAACACTTTGTAGTTTGTATTTATGCTTGATACAACATTGAACAGAACGTTTAACAAACACTTTGTATGTATGCTGCTGGCGTTCACAATTGCCAGCTTTGATAACTCAGGGTGCACATTTACAAAATGTTTTACTGACGGTAACATCAACATTGCATTGATGGATAGTCACCATCCTAGCTAGCTACATACCTCCAGAGTCTCTCGCCAGAGACGGAATAAATAATAAGAATAATCTTTGGAGGTTATTAGCTAGCTTGAAATATTATATACAGATCTTACCCAGTGGTGAAATAGCATGACTAGTCTACAAGGTTGTGCTGGTTGCATTTTAATGAAGAGGTCGTAGGGTTTCTATTTTTTTATTTTTTATTGAGACCTGTATGCCTTTGCTTCAATTATTGTTGTGTCCACTTTGTTGTTGATCTTAATATTTTGGATATATCCTTCCACTGCATATTGCAGACCCTTTTGGCTTGATCTGGAGGATACCGCGGAGGTATTACTCCAAAAATCATCACTCATACTGACAGTTATAGCGCTCGTACCCGTACTTGACATGGCT